>NC_134884.1:48841351-48851351 GCF_041734735.1 Babylonia areolata
CAGACATAGACTCACTGGCAGTCAGCCAATGAGAGAGAGAGAGACAGAGACAGAGACACAGAGAGAGAGGCAGAGACACAGAGAGAGAGAGACAGAGACACAGAGAGAGAGGCAGACAGACACAGACTCACTGGCAGTCAGCCAATGAGAGAGAGACAGAGACACAGAGAGAGAGACAGAGACACAGAGAGAGAGGCAGACAGACATAGACTCACTGACAACCAGCCAATGAGAGAGACAGAGACAGAGACACAGAGAGAGAGAGGCAGACAGACATAGACTCACAGGCAGCCAGCCAATGAGAGAGAGACAGAGAGAGAGAGTGAGACCCATACCCAGACATGAAGAGAGTGCTTGCAAAACTGAGAGAGAGACAGAGAACTAGACACAGAGAGAGCGAGAGAGAGAGAGAGAGAGAGAGAGAGAGAGCGCTCTGGCTGTTGTTGAATTAGCGGTCTCTGACGTCAATGGCCTTCCCACCCCTGGCGGCCTTTTAAGCCTCCTTGAGCCCCAATCACGCTTTCTCCACACTCCACTCGTCAGCCCTCAGCGAAAAAAAAGTTGAAGCGGAGTTCACAGCACTGATGGAACGCTGCATGTACACCTGTCCAGCCAGCACTGAATGTACAGCCAGCACTGAATGTACACCTGTCCAGCCAGCACTGAATGTACAGCCAGCACTGAATGTACACTTGTCCAGCCAGCACTGAATGTACACTTGTCCAGCCAGCACTGAATGTACACCTGTCCAGCCAGCACTGCATGTACAGCCAACACTGAATGTACACCTGTCCAGCCAGCACCCAAAGTCAAACAATGTGCAAGACTGGTCAATGAGCTCACTTTCTTCCCCCTGATTCACTTTATTCTGTTTTTTGACTCACTTGTGTAAACAAAGGGAGTCTATGTTTTACCCTGGTGTTCGGTTGTCTGTGTGTGTGTGTGTGTGTGTGTGTGTGTGTCTGTGTGTCCGTGGTAAGCTTTAACATTGACATTTTCTCTGCAAACACTTTGTCAGTTGACACCAAATTAGGCATAAAAATAGGAAAAATTCAGTTCTTTCCAGTCATCTTGTTTAAAACAATATTGCACCTCTGGGATGGGCACAAAAAAATTAAAAAAAGAAACCTAATTATATGCAAACTGCATTTACTGTTATATTTATATTTTTTGTATTCTCTAAACTTGGCACTTTGATCTGATATTCTGACCCAACAACAGCAGTCATTATTATCATTTTCTGTTCAAACAGGACCTTCATTTGCTATGCATGGAAGTTTTATTTATTTTGCAAACGTTTTGGTGCAGACAGTAAAAAAGGGAAATTACTCTGTAATTAATGCTAGTTTGTTTGCTTTTTGACTCACTTGTGTAAACAAAGTGAGTCTATGTTTTAACCCGGTGTTCGGTTGTCTGTGTGTGTGTGTGTGTGTGTGTGTGTGTGTGTGTGTGTCCATGGTAAACTTTAACATTGACATTTTCTCTGCAAATACTTTGTCAGTTGACACCAAATTAGGCATAAAAATAGGAAAAATTCAGTTCTTTCCAGTCATCTTGTTTAAAACAATATTGCACCTCTGGGATGGGCACAAAAAAAAATAATAATAAAAAAAGAAGCCTAATTATATGCAAACTGCATTTACTGTTATATTTATATTTTTTTGTATTCTCTAAACTTGGCACTCTGACCTCTTATTCTGACACAACAACAAGAGGAGTCATTATCATTTTTTGTTCAAACAGGAACTTCTTTTGCTAAGCATGGAATTTTTATTTATTTTGCAAACGTTTTGGTGCAGATAGTAAAAAAGGGAAATTACTCTGTAATTAATGCTAGGGGACTTAATTTATCACAAGTGAGTCTTGAAGGCCTTACCTCTCTTGTTTATTTTGCAAACGTTTTGGTGCGGATAGTAAAAAAGGGAAATTACTCTGTAATTAATGCTAGGGGAGTTAATTTGCTTTAAAGTTAAACTGATCTTTCTCATCTTAAACATTACATTTTGAAATTATACTCCATACATAAAAAGCTTGCATTTTTTTTAAGTGTATCACAAGTGAGTCTTGAAGGCCTTGCCTCTCTTGTTTACTATAGTATGCTTCTTTGGAATTTGTAAGTCAGTTTACTTGTTCAATTTATTTCTATTAATAATGTATTATATCTATTATTTAATACTGAGTATTATCTGCTTATTTGTTTAATTATCATGTATTTGTTCGTTTATTTGTTTATTTCAATATATTTCATGAATGAATTTAATCAGTCTTCTTTTCTTTTCTTTTTTCTCTCTTTTTTTTTTTTAATAATCTTAATATATATCTTGTTTATGTATGTGATTTTACCTCTCTCTCTCTCTCTCTCTCTCTCTCTCTCTCTCTCTCTCTCATAAAGATTTTGTCTTGTCTTGTCTTGTCTTGTCTCTTTTCTAAGATTTATTTTTCTCTCTTTCTTTCTTTCTTTTCTTTGAATCACCCATATCAATTTATTGTCCTTCCTGTTTTAATTCAAAATACCAAACTGATGATTTAAATTCACAAATGTTTATAAGAATAAGGAAGAAAAGTGAAAACCCCACCTTTGGTTTAGTAACATTCTTCTTCATGTTCATCTGAAATGAATCAGTCAATCACACTTTACATTTAAACAGGTCACTACAGATTTATTTAAAAAAAAATTTAAAAAAATCTAAAATGGAGGAAGAAAAAAGTGAAAAAAACAGAAATGAGAGATGCCACATTCATACACACCAACACTGATATAATAGAAACACACATGAAATGATGAAAACAAACACACAAACAACAACAGAAAACAAAAACAAAAAACCCCACAAATATACATTATATGATTTTTCGTTGAAAATGGAGAAGGCAACACCTGACAACTGGTGGCACCACGCCACAACATAGGTCCACACACACACATGAAGGAGGACACACACACACACACACACACACACACACACACACACATGGAGGACACACACACACACACACACACACACACACACACACACAACTTGCCCACGTTCAGTTTCTCTCATTATGTGACAGCTTGGAATATTCAGCTTTTAACTCTGAGTGCTCACCTCAGCACAAAAATAAATGATTAAATGTAAGTAAATAATTAATTGATTTGCTGCATTTGTCATAAGTTTTCTGTCAGCTCTAATACCGTTGGCTTGCTCTTTACTCAGACAAGCTTACGATAATTAATGCATGAAATCCAGAAAATTTGAAAGTGACCTGTGAGCTTAATTTGAGCCAAACTTTATCCTTTTTGAAATACATTTTATATAAAATAATATGGGCATGTGACGATGCTTTTAGCAAGGACAGCCAAAAATTATACTTGCACAGACAGATGAAGCTTTATAATGCTCCTTTTCCCCCACATTAACACTAATTTATTATTTTAATACACAAGATAATATAATATTAATAAATCAAATAAATAATAAAGTTTCTCTGTTTCTACAGAGTTCAAAACAAATCATCAGTGGTCACTCCATCACACATAAGCGAAGAAAATAATATATTAAGGGAATAACAGATACATGTCTAGATCTAGATATGTTGATAGATATCACCACAGCTTTTCACACAAATACACATGTATACACACACAACACAGTCCCCATATGCTCTACCTCTCTACACAGTGAGAATCAGTTTTTCAGCTGAAAAGTTAAGCCAAGGCTGATTTTGACACTTCTTCATTTTCTTTGTTGAAAACAAAGACATCAACTGATCAAGGCCTGGACTTAACATTCATTGTAAAAAAAATTTTAAAAAAGAAAAAAAAAGAGAAGAAATTTTATAGCACATCCTACATCATCCAGTGTGTACTTCAAGCATGTGGTGCAGCATCCATGCTGTTTAAATTTCAATTTTGGGATTACTATGAAGACTAAGTTTTAGTCACCTGTGGAATCATTATCATTTCTTGTTACCGTCTCCCACTGGCCATATTATCATATCTTGTTACTGTCTCCCACTGGCCATATTATCACTGTCTCCCACTGACCATATTATCATTTCTTGTTACTGTCTCCCACTGGCCACATTATCATTTCTTGTTACTGTCTCCCACTGGCCATATTATCATTTCTTGTCACTGTCTCCCACTGGCCATATTATCATTTCTTGTTACTGTCTCCCACTGGCCATATTATCACTGTCTCCCACTGACCATATTATCACTGTCTCCCACTGGCCATATTATCATTTCTTGTTACTGTCTCCCACTGACCATATTATCACTGTCTCCCACTGACCATATTATCATTTCTTGTTACTGTCTCCCACTGGCCATATTATCATATCTTGTTACTGTCTCCCACTGACCATATTATCACTGTCTCCCACTGGCCATATTATCATTTCTTGTTACTGTCTCCCACTGGCCATATTATCATATCTTGTTACTGTCTCCCACTGACCATATTATCACTATCTCCCACTGGCCATATTATCATATCTTGTTACTGTCTCCCACTGACCATATTATCACTGTCTCCCACTGACCATATTAATTATTATCATATCTTGTTACTGTCTCCCACTGGCCATATCATCATATCTTGTTACTGTCTCCCACTGGCCATATCATCATATCTTGTTACTGTCTCCCACTGACCATATTATCATTTCTTGTTACTGTCTCCCACTGGCCATATTATCATATCTTGTTACCGTCTCCCACTGGCCATATCATCATTTCTTGTTACTGTCTCCCACTGGCCATATCATCATATCTTGTTACTGTCTCCCACTGACCATATTATCATTTCTTGTTACTGTCTCCCACTGGCCATATCATCAAATCTTGTTAGTGTCTCCCACTGGCCATATTATCACTGTCTCCCACTGACCATATTATCATTTCTTGTTACTGTCTCCCACTGGCCATATTATCATTTCTTGTTACTGTTCCAATACAAATTTATTTACCATTTAATCTTTTTAACTAATCATTTGATTTCTGATATCTATGAATAGATACAACTGTCTATTGATCTACTGACCTGTCTTAGTCAGCATCTATATCTACGTGTTGATAATATTTTTCTAAGCATTGTTATTTATTTCTAAAAAAAAAAAATTCTTGATTTGCATGCTGTCTGTTTTATTTTTCTATTTTCAGAACAGTACAGGTTGGTAGAACTTTCAGATAAATTACAGATTTTAAATCTGTCAAGTCTGTCTGCATAGCAACATCTCTGCCTGCAGTAGCAAGAGAATCAATGGTTTTTACTGCATGGTCCTTTGGAATATCTGATTACCTCTCATGCTTCCGTCACCTACAGTGTCATCAGTGTCTCTCGTCTTACTTCCGGGATTTAATCTATGCTGTTGTTGGGTTTTTTTAAATCTCCAGTTGTCTGACCCAACCCACTCCCTAGACTGTTTTTCAGTTGTCTCCCATTGATTTCCCAGAAAATCTTTGCCCAACCCCTCCACCCCCCAGCCCCCTCCGCCCCTTATTTTTTCAAGCTGCACATATTAGTACTGTAATCTATGATCTGTAGGTGATGTGTCGGCCTGTCACCCCAGTGTAGTAATGAGGGATCAGTGTGATGTGTAGGCCTGTCACCCCAGTGTAGTAATGAGGGATCAGTGTGATGTGTAGGCCTGTCACCCCAGTGTAGTAATGAGGGATCAGTGTGATGTGTAGGCCTGTCACCCCAGTGTAGTAATGAGGGATCAGTGTGATGTGTAGGCCTGTCACCCCAATGTAGTAATGAGGGATCAGTGTGATGTGTAGGCCTGTCACCCCAGTGTAGTAATGAGGGATCAGTGTGATGTGTAGGCCTGTCACCCCAGTGTAGTAATGAGGGATCAGTGTGATGTGTAGGCCTGTCACCCCAGTGTAGTAATGAGGGATCAGTGTGATGTGTAGGCCTGTCACCCCAGTGTAGTAATGAGGGATCAGTGTGATGTGTAGGCCTGTCACCCCAGTGTAGTAATGAGGGATCAGTGTGATGTGTAGGTCTGTCACCCCGATGTAGTAATGAGGGATCAGTGTGATGTGTAGGCCTGTCACCCCAGTGTAGTAATGAGGGATCAGTGTGATGTGTAGGCCTGTCACCCCAATGTAGTAATGAGGGATCAGTGTGATGTGTAGGCCTGTCACCCCAGTGTAGTAATGAGGGATCAGTGTGATGTGTAGGCCTGTCACCCCAGTGTAGTAATGAGGGATCAGTGTGATGTGTAGGCCTGTCACCCCAGTGTAGTAATGAGGGATCAGTGTGATGTGTAGGCCTGTCACCCCAGTGTAGTAATGAGGGATCAGTGTGATGTGTAGGCCTGTCACCCCAGTGTAGTAATGAGGGATCAGTGTGATGTATATGCCTGTCACCCCGATGTAGTAATGAGGGATCAGTGTGATAACAGACAGTGGAATGGGCACAGAACTGTCTGTCCTGCACTGTTAGACTGTTCTTGGCAATGCCACCTAAGCTGTTTGTCAAATGCTTGTTCCTGTTTGTTGTTTGTTGTCAGATATAATTATTTCTTTTCAATAACCTGGAAGTGGTAAAACTGAATTTTAAAAATGGACAGGCTGGATCTTAAAAAAAAAAGTTTTTTGAACTGTTTAACAATTGGCACATATAATGATATATATCATTATGTGATCTTCATTTTCTGTGTAATGAAAGGCTTATTAATAATCAAAGTATTATGTCATTTAAAGTTCATGCACAGAATGTCTGAAAAGAAATGTCATCTTAGTATAACAAATGATGACAAAAATAACCAAATGTTTAAAAAAAAAACCCAAAAAAACACTAACAGATCATGTCAATGTTTTGAACAAAAAATTGTACACATGTATATTACATTATAACTGAAAGATAGGACATAAAGTGAAAGTATTATAATTGTGTATACATGTTTGTTTGTTTAGTTCACTGAGTATAAATCATATACCAACTCTAAAAAGTAAAAAACCAAAACCAAGTTCAATGAGTAGGTGGATGAGATGCCTTGTCTGTCAAGTCAATACAAGCTAGTACACACAACAAGTCAATACAAGTTAGTACACACAACAAGTCAATACAAGTTAGTACACACAACAAGTCAATACAAGTTAGTACACACAACAAGTCAATACAAGTTAGTACACACAACAAGTCAATACAAGTTAGTACACACAACAAGTCAATACAAGTTAGTACACACAACAAGTCAATACAAGTTAGTACACACAAGTCAATACAAGTTAGTACACACAACAAGTCAATACAAGTTAGTACACACAACAAGTCAATACAAGTTAGTACACACAAGTCAATACAAGTTAGTACACACAAGTCAATACAAGTTAGTACACAAAACAAATCAACAGAGAATCCAACTGATGTCAGTCACTAACTAAATGTTCTGTTATAACTGCTTAAAACTAAGTTAAAGCAGACAGTAAAGTATTTTGCAGAGAAGTGAACTAAGCTGAAAAAGATTCAACAGAAACTCAGAAAATGAAATTTATTGAGTTATTCATCTAAAACGGTACCATCTTGCAAATCTGATAAAATATTAAGTTAGAAATTATATATTTTCACAACACACAACCATACACACTTTCAGTTTCTCTCACTCACACAGACACATTAACTGATTAACTGTTGGTGTGTGTAGTGTGCGTATGGTTCTTCGTCTTCAATTGTGTGTGTGTGTGTGTGTGTGTGTGTGGGTGTAGGGGGGTGGCAGTTGTCTTGTGAAGATATATATATATATATACACACACACACACAATTATCCGGATACATGTATTATGTGTATGTGTGATTTGTGTATGTGATATTGTGAGAGAAAAACAGAGTAAAGGGGGGCGGGGGCTCCAGCCTCAAAAGAAAACTTTTTTGTTGTGACTCCATCACATCCCACTCTCTGCTGAAATCAACCCATGTCCATCAAAACTGCCAATAACTGTTCTACCAGCCCTAAGATCACACCAGTTTCCACTTTTATCCACTCGTTGGACTCCAAGGCTATCTCGATACCAGGCAGTTTTTCCTTCCTACTGCGCATCAATCATCGGCGTGAGTCAAAATAAATCAACCGATTCAAAGTGAAAAGCCGCTATATCGATCCTTCTCTGTCAATCAATGAACTGCGTTGGACTCCATATCCCCTCACAAGCCAAACAGCTCGACGAATTTCTTCGTTTTCACAAGCATTTACTATTTTTGCCTTTGTCAATCGAAAAAGTTTGCCGTGGCGTGTTCTCTTGTCATTGTGCGCAGCAGTTCTCTTTGTTCCTAAGAAACGATTTGCACTGAAGGCGAATGATCAAGGCATTAAAGACGACCTCTAAAACTAAAAAGGTACATTTCTCTTGTGTAGAATCACATTCCGATCAAATGTTATCTGAAAAGTGTGGTATTTGGAAATGAATCTGAACTCGTTTGGCCCGTTAGTTTGCTGAGGTTACAATCAGCTGTAACCAACACAGGCAACAGGTACAACTGTTCTTTGTGTGCTGGGCAAGATCTAGGACAAAGAGAAAGAAAAAAACGAACCCCTCCGTGAAAATTAATATCACTCACCTATTTTTGCCAGACTGGCCAGCAGAATCCACAGACATATAACGTATGGTACTTCAACATGGTGGAAGTCCCAGGTAACTAACTGGTAACGCTCCGTTTCGTTGCTGTTTGTTTCCGATCCTGTTTGTGTTTCATCACCACAATCAACGGAGCCGACGGAGAGGCTGAGAACACAGACTGAAGCTACGAGAAAACCGGTCGCCATTGGAGATCTTTTTAACACTAACCACCCCATTTTCAGGCTCATAAACATCAGCGTATACAATCCACTAGTCCATCCATACTTATCTGCCACGTTTCTTCATCAGCAGAGGCGACAAGATACATTTGATCACGAGTGGAGGCGTTCCACCACTCCCCACTTTTGAAACGACTTCTCGTCTGCTAGACTCGACCACCTCCGGGGTGAAAGGACGTTGCGCAGGCGCAGAGGAGAGTTCATGCCGCCTCCTCGTGCTCTGCTATCGATTGACCCTGAGATCGGCAGTGACGTCAAAAGTATTTGTCACAGCTGCAGAGAGTATTGAGACACTTTTCAGTGTCTCTGACGCAACGACTTAATTATGCGGCAAGCTTTGTCACCCACCTGTGAAAGGAAGGTGCGGCCTACCGACATAGTAAACTGACGAGTCCAAGAAAGAGTAGACGTGGAAAAAACTATCAAGAATACTTTTTAAATTATAATTTCTGGAGGGGGGGGGGGGGGGGGGGGGGGGGGGGGGGGAATATAATGAATCAAGACGGAACTGAAACCTAGTGTGTTTACCAGGAGGGTGGACACTTTTTTTTCTGTCAGCCAACTGTCTGTATATTTGTCTGTGCGTCTGTCAGTCTGTCAATCTGTCTGTCAACTGTCTGTATCAGTATTTGTCTTTGTGTCTGTCGTCAGTCTGTCAATGTCTGTCGTCAGTCTGTCAATCTGTCTGCCAACTGTCTGTATATTTGTCTGTGTGTCTGTTGTCAGTCTGTCAGTCTGTCTGCCAACTGTCTGTATATTTGTCTGTGTGTCTGTCGTCAGTCTGTCAATCTGTCTGTCAACTGTCTGTATATTTGTCTTTGTGTCTGTCGTCAGTCTGTAAATCTGTCTGTCAACTGTCTGTATATTTGTGTGTCTGTCGTCAGTCTGTCTGTCAACTGTCTGTATATTTGTCTGTGTGTCTGTCGTCAGTCTGTCTGTCAACTGTCTGTATATTTGTCTTTGTGTCTGTCGTCAGTCTGTCTGTCAACTGTCTGTATATTTGTCTGTGTGTCTGTCGTCAGTCTGTCTGTCAACTGTCTGTATATTTGTCTGTGTGTCTGTCGTCAGTCTGTCAATCTGTCTGTCAACTGTCTGTATATTTGTCTTTGTGTCTGTCGTCAGTCTGTCTGTCAACTGTCTGTATATTTGTCTGTGTGTCTGTCGTCAGTCTGTAAATCTGTCTGTCAGGTTCTACACAGGGGATATAAAT
>NC_134884.1:48856351-48876351 GCF_041734735.1 Babylonia areolata
TCATCACTGTGTCATCACTGTGTCCACTCTGTCATCACTGTGTCATCACTGTGTCCACTTTGTCATCACTGTGTCATCACTGTGTCCACTCTGTCATCACTCTGTCATCACTGTGTCATCACTGTGTCCACTCTGTCATCACTGTCCACTCTGTCATCACTGTGTCATCACTGTCCACTCTGTCATCACTGTGTCCACTCTGTCATCACTGTGTCATCACTGTGTCCACTTTGTCATCACTGTGTCATCACTCTGTCATCACTGTGTTATCACTGTGTCCACTCTGTCATCACTGTGTCATCACTGTGTCCACTCTGTCATCACTGTGTCCACTCTGTCATCACTGTGTCATCACTGTGTCCACTCTGTCATCACTGTGTCATCACTGTGTCATCACTGTGTCCACTGTGTCATCACTGTGTCATCACTGTGTCATCACTCTGTCATCACTGTGTTATCACTGTGTCCACTCTGTCATCACTGTGTCATCACTGTGTCCACTCTGTCATCACTGTGTCCACTTTGTCATCACTGTGTCATCACTGTGTCCACTGTGTCCACTCTGTCATCACTGTGTCATCACTGTGTCCACTCTGTCATCACTGTGTCCACTTTGTCATCACTGTGTCATCACTGTGTCCACTGTGTCCACTCTGTCATCACTGTGTCATCACTGTGTCCACTCTGTCATCACTGTGTCCACTCTGTCATCACTCTGTCATCACTGTGTCATCACTGTGTCATCACTGTGTCATCACTGTGTCCACTCTGTCATCACTGTGTCCACTCTGTCATCACTGTGTTATCACTCTGTCATCACTGTGTCCACTCTGTCATCACTGTGTCATCACTGTGTCCACTGTGTCATCACTGTGTCCACTCTGTCATCACTCTGTCATCACTGTGTCATCACTGTCCACTCTGTCATCACTGTGTCCACTGTGTCATCACTGTGTCATCACTGTGTCCACTCTGTCATCACTGTGTCATCACTGTGTCATCACTGTGTCCACTCTGTCATCACTGTGTCATCACTGTGTCATCACTATGGCTTTCAGGTGCTGGGAGAGGGCTGAAGGGATGTGGGGTGGATGGGGAGGTAGTCGGTAGAGAGAGAGAGACAGAGAGAGAGACAGACAGACAGACAGACAGAGAAAGAGACAGAGACACAGAGAGAGACAGAGAGAGACGCGTGTGTTTGTGTGTCTGTGTGTTTGTGTCTGCGTTTGTGTCTGTTTGTCTGTGTGTGCGTTTTGTGTGTGTGTGTGTGTGTGTGTGTGTGTGTGTGTGTTGGGGGTGGGGTCAGTGGATTTGTGTGGCATTATGGTAATGGTGGTGGTGGTGGTGCATGTGTGGTGTTTGTTGCACCGTACTGTACTGTGCTATATTGTACTATGCTGTGCTGTGCTGTGCTGTACTGTGCTGTACTGTGCTGTGCTGTACTGTGCTGTGCTGTGCTGTGCTGTGCTGTGCTATGCTGTGCTGTGCTGTGCTGTGCTGTGCTGTGCTGTACTGTGCTGTGCTGTGCTGTGCTGTGCTGTGCTGTATTGCACTATGCTGTGCTGTGCTGTGCTGTACTGTGCTGTGCTGTGCTGTACTGTACTGTGCTGTGCTGTGCTGTGCTGTACTGTGTTGTATTGTAATTTACTGTGCTGTGCTGTGCTGTACTGTGCTGTACTTTACTGTGCTGTTCTATGCTGTACTTTACTGTGCTGTGTTGTATTGTAATTTACTGTGCTGTTCTGTGCTGTACTGTGCTGTGCTGTACTGTGCTGTGCTGTGCTGTACTGTGTTGTATTGTAATTTACTGTGCTGTGCTGTGCTGTACTGTGCTGTACTGTACTGTGCTGTGCTGTGCTGTACTGTGTTGTATTGTAATTTACTGTGCTGTGCTGTGCTGTACTGTGCTGTACTTTACTGTGCTGTTTTATGCTGTACTTTACTGTGCTGTGTTGTATTGTAATTTACTGTGCTGTTCTGTGCTGTACTGTGCTGTGCTGTGCTGTGCTGTACTGTGCTGTACTGTGCTGTGCTGTGCTGTGCTGTATTGTAATTTACTGTGCTGCGCTGTACTGTACTGTGCTGTGCTGTACTGTGCTGTACTGTGCTGTGCTGTGCTGTGCTGTATTGTAATTTACTGTGCTGTACTGTGCTGTACTGTGCTGTGCTGTGCTGTATTGTAATTTACTGTGCTGCGCTGTACTGTGCTGTGCTGTACTGTGCTGTACTGTGCTGTGCTGTGCTGTATTGTAATTTACTGTGCTGTGCTGTGCTGTGCTGTGCTGTACTGTGCTGTGCTGTGCTGTGCTGTGCTGTATTGTAATTTACTGTGCTGTGCTGTACTGTGCTGTGCTGTACTGTGCTGTACTGTGCTGTGCTGTGCTGTATTGTAATTTACTGTGCTGTGCTGTACTGTGCTGTGCTGTGCTGTACTGTGCTGTACTGTGCTGTGCTGTTCTGTGCTGTGCTGTGCTGTGCTATACTGTGCTGTGCTGTACTGTGCTGTGCTGTACTGTGCTGTACTGTGCTGTGCTGTTCTGTGCTGTGCTGTGCTGTGCTGTGCTGTGCTGTTCTGTGCTGTGCTGTACTGTGCTGTATTGTAATTTACTGTGCTGTGCTGTGCTGTGCTGTACTGTGCTGTGCTGTGCTGTGCTGTGCTGTGCTGTGCTGTGCTGTATTGTAATTTACTGTGCTGCGCTGTACTGTGCTGTGCTGTGCTATACTGTGCTGTGCTGTACTGTGCTGTGCTGTGCTATACTGTGCTGTGCTGTACTGTGCTGTGCTGTGCTATACTGTGCTGTGCTGTACTGTGCTGTGCTGTGCTGTGCTGTACTGTGCTGTGCTGTGCTATACTGTGCTGTGCTGTACTGTGCTGTGCTGTACTGTGCTGTACTGTACTGTGCTATACTGTGCTGTGCTGTACTGTGCTGTGCTGTACTGTGCTATACTGTGCTGTGCTGTACTGTGCTGTGCTGTACTGTGCTGTACTGTGCTG
The DNA here is from genome assembly GCF_041734735.1 of Babylonia areolata. NCBI lineage: Eukaryota > Metazoa > Mollusca > Gastropoda > Neogastropoda > Buccinidae > Babylonia > Babylonia areolata. The sequence goes on from NC_134884.1 coordinate 48,859,347, forward strand.
TGCTGTACTGTGCTGTGCTGTGCTGTGCTGTGCTGTGCTGTGCTGTTCTGTGCTGTGCTGTACTGTGCTGTGCTGTACTGTGCTGTATTGTAATTTACTGTGCTGTGCTGTACTGTGCTGTACTGTGCTGTGCTGTACTGTGCTGTGCTGTGCTGTGCTGTGCTGTGCTGTATTGTAATTTACTGTGCTGCGCTGTACTGTGCTGTGCTATACTGTGCTGTGCTGTACTGTGCTGTTCTGTACTGTGCTGTACTGTACTGTGCTATACTGTGCTGTGCTGTACTGTGCTGTGCTGTACTGTGCTATACTGTGCTGTGCTGTACTGTGCTGTTCTGTACTGTGGTGTGCTGTGCTGTGCTGTACTGTGCTGTTCTGTACTGTGCTGTACTGTGCTGTGCTGTACTGTGCTGTACTCACTGCACTGCACTGTCAGAGTGTGGGTCATCTAACCCGTGCCTGACCCCTGATCCAATCTTGGCCAGTTATCAGCAAACAGGACAGGTGAAGAAGTCTGTACACACACAGGACAGGTGTGTGTGTGTGTGTGTGTGTGTGTGTGTGTGTGTGTTTGCCAAATACCAATGTATCCAGGGAGTTTGTGGGACCCTGCGGAAAATTTCTCCATCGTCTCTGGCAGAAGAAAATCTGTTTATGATACCGAGTGGTGGCTGTGGTGGTGGTGGTGGTGATGGTGGTGGCGGTGGTGGTGATGGTGGTGGTGATGGTGGTGGTGGTGATGGTGGTGGTGGTGGTGGTGGTGGTGATGGTGGTGGTGGCGGTGGTGGTGATGGTGGTGATGGTGGTGGTGGTGGTGGTGGTGATGGTGGTGGTGGTGGTGGTGGTGGTGATGGTGGTGGTGGTGATGGTGGTGGTGGCGGTGGTGGTGATGGTGGTGATGGAGGTGGTGGTGGTGGTGATGGTGGTGGTGATGGTGGTGGTGGTGGTGATGGTGGTGGTGTTGATGGTGGTGGTGGTGATGGTGGTGGTGGCGGTGGTGGTGGTGATGATGGTGGTGGTGGTGGTGGTGGTGGTGGTGATGGTGGTGGTGGTGGTGATGGTGGTGGTGGTGGTGGTGGTGGTGATGGTGGTGGTGGTGATGGTGGTGGTGGTGGTGGTGGTGGTGATGATGGTGGTGGTGGTGGTTGTAATGGTGGTGGTGGTTGTAATGGTGTGTTGGTGTATGGTGCTTGTAGCTGTGATGGTGGTGGTGGTCGTAGTTGTGATGGTGGTGGTGGCTGTAAATGGGCGGTGGTAGTGGTGGTGGTGGTTGTAGTTGGGATGGTGGTGGTTGTAATTGTGGTGGCGGTGGTGGTGGTGGTGGTGGTCATCGGGAGGGGATGATGGTGGTATCAAGGTGGGAGGGGGGAGGGGATGATGGTGGTTCAAGGGGGAGGAGGGAGGGGATGATGGTGGTTCAAGGGGGGAGGGGCGAGGGGGGAGGGGATGATGGTGGTTCAAAGGGGGAAGGGGGAGGGGATGATGGTGGTTCAAGGGGGGAGGGGGAGGGGATGATGGTGGTTCAAGGGGGGAGGGGATGATGGTGGTTCGAGGGGGGAGGGGGGAGGGGATGATGGTGGTTCAAAGGGGGAAGGGGGAGGGGATGATGGTGGTTCAAGGGGGGAGGGGGAGGGGATGATGGTGGTTCAAGGGGGGAAGGGGGAGGGGATGATGGTGGTTCAAGGGGGGAGGGGGGAGGGGATGATGGTGGTTCAAGGGGGGAGGGGATGATGGTGGTTCAAGGGGGGAGGGGGGAGGGGGGAGGGGATGATGGTGGTTCAAAGGGGGAAGGGGGAGGGGATGATGGTGGTTCAAGGGGGGAGGGGGAGGGGATGATGGTGGTTCAAGGGGGGAGGGGATGATGGTGGTTCAAGGGGGGAAGGGGGAGGGGATGATGGTGGTTCAAGGGGGGAGGGGGGGAGGGGATGATGGTGGTTCAAGGGGGGAGGGGATGATGGTGGTTCAAGGGGTGAAGGGGGAGGGGATGATGGTGGTTCAAGGGGGGAGGGGGAGGGGATGATGGTGGTTCAAAGGGGGAAGGGGGAGGGGATGATGGTGGTTCAAGGGGGGAAGGGGGAGGGGATGATGGTGGTTCAAGGGGGAGGAGGGAGGGGATGATGGTGGTTCAAGGGGGGAGGGAGGAGGGGATGATGGTGGTTCAAGGGGGGAGGGAGGGGATGATGGTGGTTCAAGGGGGAGGAGGGAGGGGATGATGGTGGTTCAAGGGGGGAGGGGATGATGGTGGTTCAAGGGGGGAGGGGGGAGGGGATGATGGTGGTTCAAGGGGGGAGGGGGGAGGGGATGATGGTGGTTCAAGGGGGAGGGGAAGGGGAGGGGATGATGGTGGTTCAAGGGGGGAAGGGGGAGGGGGTGATGGTGGTTCAAGGGGGGAAGGGGGAGGGGATGATGGTGGTTCAAAGGGGAAGGGGGAGGGGATGATGGTGGTTCAAGGGGGGAAGGGGGAGGGGATGATGGTGGTTCAAGGGGCAGGAGGGAGGGGATTATGGTGGTTCAAGGGGGAGGAGGGAGGGGATGATGGTGGTTCAATGGGGAGGGGGGAGGGGGGTGATGGTGGTTCAAGGGGGGAAGGGGGAGGGGATGATGGTGGTATCAAGGTGGGAGGGGGAGGGGATGATGGTGGTTCAAGGGGGGAAGGGGGAGGGGGAGGGGATGATGGTGGTTCAAGGGGGAGGGGAGGGGATGACTGGTGGTTCAAGGGGGGAGGGGGAGGGGATGATGGTGGTTCAAGGGGGAGGGGGAGGGGATGATGGTGGTTCAAGGGGGAAAGGGGGGAGGGGATGATGGTGGTTCAAGGGGGGAGGGGAGAAAGGGGAGGGGGGAAGGGACCAAGTTATCTGACACTGTATGACACTGCCAGATGGTGCGGGGTTATCTGACACTGTATGACACTGCCAGATGGTGCGGGGTTATCTGACACTGTATGACACTGCCAGATGGTGCGGGGTTATCTGACACTGTATGACACTGCCAGATGGTGCGGGGTTATCTGACACTGTATGACACTGCCAGATGGTGCGGGGTGGGGGCGGGAGGTGCGGTGGTGGTGATAGAGGCGGGGGGGGGGGGGGGGGGGCAGTTTATGGGTAGCGTAAATGTGAAATACTATTTTGGGTCACGGTCCGATATGCGAACCCACAACATTTTCATTTTGATTGTAAGCTCAGTGATCCACCTACTACACACACACACACACACACACACACACACACACACACACACACACACACACACACACACACACACACACACAACACACACACACACACACACACACACACCACCCGGCAACACATTCCAACCACGCTAGGCGCCCACACAATTCTGAACGTTCTCTATCATCACAAATGTCAATCACAACAGTCGAGGTGGATTGAAACCCTTGACCCCAAACGGTTCCAAAGCTGGTGCCACCGATCCCACTTCAGTCGATACAATATTCATGAAGAATTCCATTGAACCGATGCCGTGTTAAAAGGCACACCAGTTTTGGTATTATAAATAAATCTGTTTGAACAACACTGTGTCTGCTGACATCGTTTTAATCTTTTTGCAAGTTCTCTGAAGTGTATGTGTGTGTAATTCATTTCATGCAGCCAAGACAATGTGGTTAAACTTAAGTAATGTTGCAAAGATGAACAAAGTAGTCTGATCTATCCTGAGGTTTAATACCAGAAAATAATAGTATCTACGTTTATGTTGTGTTTCATATAGTTTGTATTCTGTTTCTGATAGTTATGTTATTTTAATTGTTTATGTTTCATTTTGGCGTAAAATACTATTGCTGTTATATCATATCCTCCATGCCCCAAAAGGGGTGAAAGGATTAAATATTCTTGATTCTAGACGGGTTTGTGTATGTATGTATGTATTGTGTTGTACTGTATTGTATTGTATTACTCTTTGTCACAACAGATGATGTTGTGTGTGTGTGTGTGTGTGTGTGTGTGTGTGATCATCAACGTTATCATAACCATCGATATCATCATTACGTTTTGACGTTGTCAGCAGTGTACACCAGCTGATGATCCTGTGAGACAGGCAGTGGTGACAGAGAGGCAGTGGTGACAGAGAGGCAGTGGTGACAGAGAGAGAGACAGTGGTGACAGAGAGAGAGGCAGTGGTGACAGAGAGACAGTGGTGGCAGAGAGACAGTGGTGACAGAGAGACAGAGAGGCAGTGGTGACAGAGAGGCAGTGGTGACAGAGAGAGAGACAGTGGTGACAGAGAGGCAGTGGTGACAGACACAGAGGCAGTGGTGACAGAGAGACAGTGGTGACAGAGAGACAGTGGTGACAGACACAGAGGCAGTGGTGACAGAGAGGCAGTGGTGACAGAGAGACAGTGGTGGCAGACAGAGAGACAGTGGTGACAGAGAGAGAGACAGTGGTGACAGAGAGACAGTGGTGGCACAGAGACAGTGGTGACAGAGAGACAGTGGTGACAGACAGAGAGACAGTGGTGACAGAGAGACAGTGGTGACAGACAGAGAGACAGTGGTGACAGAGAGACAGTGGTGACAGACAGAGAGGCAGTGGTGACAGAGAGACAGTGGTGACAGACAGAGAGACAGTGGTGACAGAGAGACAGTGGTGACAGACAGAGAGACAGTGGTGACAGAGAGACAGTGGTGACAGACACAGAGGCAGTGGTGACAGAGAGACAGTGGTGACAGAGAGACAGTGGTGGCAGAGAGACAGTGGTGACAGACAGAGAGACAGTGGTGACAGACAGAGAGACAGTGGTGACAGAGAGACAGTGGTGACAGACAGAGAGACAGTGGTGACAGAGAGACAGTGGTGACAGAGAGACAGTGGTGACAGAGAGAGAGACAGTGGTGACAGAGAGACAGTGGTGACAGAGAGACAGTGGTGACAGAGAGACAGTGGTGACAGAGAGACAGAGAGGCAGTGGTGACAGAGAGACAGAGAGACAGTGGTGACAGAGAGACAGTGGTGACAGAGAGACAGAGAGACAGTGGTGACAGAGAGACAGTGGTGACAGAGAGACAGAGAGACAGTGGTGACAGAGAGACAGTGGTGACAGAGAGGCAGTGGTGACAGAGAGGCAGTGGTGACAGAGAGACAGTGGTGGCAGACAGAGAGACAGTGGTGACAGAGAGGCAGTGGTGACAGAGAGGCAGTGGTGACAGAGAGACAGTGGTGACAGAGAGACAGTGGTGACAGAGAGAGACAGTGGTGACAGAGAGACAGTGGTGACAGAGAGACAGAGAGGCAGTGGTGACAGAGAGGCAGTGGTGACAGAGAGAGAGACAGTGGTGACAGAGAGACAGAGAGGCAGTGGTGACAGAGAGGCAGTGGTGACAGAGAGGCAGTGGTGACAGAGAGGCAGTGGTGACAGAGAGAGAGTGGTGACAGAGAGACAGAGAGACAGTGGTGACAGAGAGGCAGTGGTGACAGAGAGAGAGACAGTGGTGACAGAGAGACAGAGAGGCAGTGGTGACAGAGAGGCAGTGGTGACAGAGAGACAGTGGTGACAGACAGAGAGACAGTGGTGACAGAGAGGCAGAGAAGCAGTGGTGACAGAGAGACAGTGGTGACAGAGAGACAGTGGTGACAGACAGAGAGGCAGTGGTGACAGAGAGACAGTGGTGACAGAGAGAGAGACAGTGGTGACAGACAGAGAGACAGTGGTGACAGAGAGGCAGTGGTGACAGAGAGACAGTGGTGACAGACAGAGAGACAGTGGTGACAGAGAGACAGTGGTGACAGACAGAGAGACAGTGGTGACAGAGAGACAGTGGTGACAGAGAGACAGTGGTGACAGAGAGGCAGTGGTGACAGAGAGACAGTGGTGACAGAGAGAGAGACAGTGGTGACAGAGAGACAGTGGTGACAGAGAGACAGTGGTGACAGACAGAGAGACAGTGGTGACAGACAGAGAGGCAGTGGTGACAGAGAGACAGTGGTGACAGACAGAGAGACAGTGGTGACAGAGAGACAGTGGTGACAGACAGAGAGACAGTGGTGACAGAGAGGCAGTGGTGACAGAGAGACAGTGGTGACAGACAGAGAGGCAGTGGTGACAGACAGAGAGGCAGTGGTGACAGAGAGACAGTGGTGACAGACAGAGAGGCAGTGGTGACAGAGAGACAGTGGTGACAGAGAGACAGTGGTGACAGACAGAGAGACAGTGGTGACAGACAGAGAGACAGTGGTGACAGAGAGACAGTGGTGACAGACAGAGAGACAGTGGTGACAGAGAGACAGTGGTGACAGACAGAGAGACAGTGGTGACAGAGAGACAGAGAGGCAGTGGTGACAGAGAGGCAGTGGTGACAGAGACAGTGGTGACAGACAGAGAGACAGTGGTGACAGAGAGACAGTGGTGACAGACAGAGAGACAGTGGTGACAGAGAGACAGTGGTGACAGAGAGACAGTGGTGACAGAGAGACAGAGAGGCAGTGGTGACAGAGAGACAGTGGTGACAGAGAGACAGTGGTGACAGAGAGACAGAGAGGCAGTGGTGACAGAGAGACAGTGGTGACAGAGAGGCAGTGGTGGCAGAGAGACAGTGGTGGCAGAGAGGCAGTGGTGACACAGAGAGAGAGACAGTGGTGACAGAGAGACAGTGGTGGCAGAGAGACAGTGGTGACAGAGAGACAGTGGTGACAGACAGAGAGGCAGCGGTGACAGAGAGAGAGACAGTGGTGACAGAGAGACAGTGGTGACAGAGAGAGAGACAGTGGTGACAGAGAGACAGTGGTGGCAGAGAGACAGTGGTGACAGAGAGACAGTGGTGACAGAGAGACAGTGGTGACAGACAGAGAGGCAGTGGTGACAGAGAGAGAGACAGTGGTGACAGAGAGACAGTGGTGACAGAGAGGCAGTGGTGACAGACAGAGAGGCAGCGGTGACAGAGAGGCAGTGGTGACAGAGAGACAGTGGTGACAGACACAGAGGCAGTGGTGACAGAGAGGCAGTGGTGACAGAGAGGCAGTGGTGACAGAGAGGCAGTGGTGACAGAGAGACAGTGGTGACAGAGAGGCAGTGGTGGCAGAGAGACAGTGGTGACAGACAGAGAGGCAGTGGTGACAGAGAGACAGTGGTGGTGACAGAGAGGCAGTGGTGACAGAGAGGCAGTGGTGACAGAGAGACAGTGGTGGCAGAGAGACAGTGGTGACAGAGAGACAGTGGTGGCAGAGAGACAGTGGTGACAGACAGAGAGACAGTGGTGACAGAGAGACAGTGGTGACAGACAGAGAGACAGTGGTGACAGACAGAGAGACAGTGGTGACAGAGAGACAGTGGTGACAGAGAGACAGAGAGGCAGTGGTGACAGAGAGACAGTGGTGACAGAGAGACAGTGGTGACAGAGAGACAGTGGTGACAGAGAGACAGAGAGACAGTGGTGACAGAGAGACAGTGGTGACAGAGAGACAGTGGTGACAGACAGAGAGACAGTGGTGACAGAGAGACAGTGGTGACAGAGAGACAGTGGTGGCAGAGAGACAGTGGTGACAGACAGAGAGACAGTGGTGACAGAGAGGCAGTGGTGACAGAGAGACAGTGGTGACAGAGAGACAGTGGTGACAGAGAGACAGTGGTGACAGAGAGAGAGACAGTGGTGACAGAGAGACAGTGGTGACAGAGAGACAGAGAGGCAGTGGTGACAGAGAGGCAGTGGTGACAGAGAGGCAGTGGTGACAGAGAGAGAGTGGTGACAGAGAGACAGAGAGACAGTGGTGACAGAGAGGCAGTGGTGACAGAGAGAGAGACAGTGGTGACAGAGAGACAGAGAGGCAGTGGTGACAGAGAGGCAGTGGTGACAGAGAGACAGTGGTGACAGACAGAGAGACAGTGGTGGCAGAGAGGCAGTGGTGACAGAGAGACAGTGGTGACAGAGAGACAGTGGTGACAGACAGAGAGGCAGTGGTGACAGAGAGACAGTGGTGACAGAGAGAGAGACAGTGGTGACAGACAGAGAGACAGTGGTGACAGAGAGACAGTGGTGACAGAGAGACAGTGGTGACAGACAGAGAGACAGTGGTGACAGAGAGACAGTGGTGACAGAGAGACAGTGGTGACACAGAGAGACAGTGGTGACAGAGAGACAGTGGTGACAGACAGAGAGACAGTGGTGACAGAGAGGCAGTGGTGACAGAGAGACAGTGGTGACAGACAGAGAGACAGTGGTGACAGACAGAGAGGCAGTGGTGACAGAGAGACAGTGGTGACAGACAGAGAGACAGTGGTGACAGAGAGACAGTGGTGACAGACAGAGAGACAGTGGTGACAGAGAGGCAGTGGTGACAGAGAGACAGTGGTGACAGACAGAGAGGCAGTGGTGACAGAGAGGCAGTGGTGACAGAGAGACAGTGGTGACAGACAGAGAGGCAGTGGTGACAGAGAGACAGTGGTGACAGAGAGACAGTGGTGACAGACAGAGAGACAGAGAGGCAGTGGTGACAGAGAGGCAGTGGTGACAGAGAGACAGTGGTGACAGACAGAGAGACAGTGGTGACAGAGAGACAGTGGTGACAGACAGAGAGACAGTGGTGACAGAGAGACAGTGGTGACAGAGAGACAGTGGTGGCAGAGAGACAGTGGTGACAGAGAGACAGTGGTGGTGACAGAGAGGCAGTGGTAGCAGAGAGGCAGTGGTGGCAGAGAGGCAGTGGTGACAGAGAGAGAGACAGTGGTGACAGAGAGAGAGACAGTGGTGACAGAGAGACAGTGGTGACAGAGAGACAGTGGTGACAGAGAGACAGAGAGGCAGTGGTGACAGAGAGACAGTGGTGACAGAGAGACAGTGGTGACAGAGAGACAGTGGTGACAGAGAGACAGTGGTGACAGACAGAGAGGCAGCGGTGACAGAGAGAGAGACAGTGGTGACAGAGAGACAGTGGTGACAGAGAGAGAGACAGTGGTGACAGAGAGACAGTGGTGGCAGAAAGACAGTGGTGACAGAGAGACAGTGGTGACAGACAGAGAGGCAGTGGTGACAGAGAGAGAGACAGTGGTGACAGAGAGACAGTGGTGACAGACAGAGAGACAGTGGTGACAGAGAGAGAGACAGTGGTGACAGAGAGGGAGACAGTGGTGACAGACACAGAGGCAGTGGTGACAGAGAGGCAGTGGTGACAGAGAGAGAGACAGTGGTGACAGACACAGAGGCAGTGGTGACAGAGAGGCAGTGGTGACAGAGAGGCAGTGGTGGCAGAGAGGCAGTGGTGACAGAGAGACAGTGGTGACAGAGAGGCAGTGGTGACAGAGAGACAGTGGTGGTGACAGAGAGGCAGTGGTGACAGACAGAGAGGCAGTGGTGACAGAGAGACAGTGGTGACAGAGAGACAGTGGTGGCAGAGAGACAGTGGTGACACAGAGAGAGACAGTGGTGACAGAGAGACAGTGGTGGTGACACAGAGGCAGTGGTGACAGACACAGAGGCAGTGGTGACAGAGAGACAGTGGTGACAGAGAGACAGTGGTGGCAGAGAGACAGTGGTTGTGGCAGAGGCAGTGGTGACAGATAGACAGTGGTGACAGAGAGGCAGTGGTGACAGAGAGGCAGTGGTGACAGAGAGACAGTGGTGACAGAGAGACAGTGGTGGCAGAGAGACAGTGGTGGTGACAGAGAGGCAGTGGTGACAGACACAGAGGCAGTGGTGACAGAGAGACAGTGGTGACAGAGAGACAGTGGTGACAGAGAGGCAGTGGTGACAGAGAGACAGTGGTGGTGACAGAGAGGCAGTGGTGACAGAGAGGCAGTGGTGACAGAGAGGCAGTGGTGACAGAGAGACAGTGGTGGCAGAGAGGCAGTGGTGACAGAGAGACAGTGGTGGCAGAGAGGCAGTGGTGACAGAGAGACAGTGGTGACAGAGAGGCAGTGGTGACAGAGAGGCAGTGGTGACAGAGAGACAGTGGTGGCAGAGAGACAGTGGTGGTGACAGAGAGGCAGTGGTGACAGAGAGGCAGTGGTGACAGAGAGACAGTGGTGGTGGCAGAGAGGCAGTGGTGACAGAGAGGCAGTGGTGGTGACAGAGAGGCAGTGGTGACAGAGAGGCAGTGGTGTCAGCACTGTCCATCAGGATGGTCAGGAGTGACCGCCGTGCTGAGGACGGCACGTCGCTGGTCTGTCACTGGCCCTGCCATGTTTGGTGGCCACCCGCACTGCAAAGGTCAGTGAAGGTCAGTGACACCCCGCGCCACGCCTCTGGTCCTGGGGGGCTGACATGCACTGAGATACACACACACACACACACACACACACACACACACACACACACACACACACACACACATTTTTTTGCATTGCTGTTCTCTTTTATCTATCTATCTATCTATCTATCTGTCTCTCTCTATATATATGTATGGATGTATGTATGGATGGATGTATGTACAAGAAGAAGAAATTTCAGTATGAGTTTCAAGGTGGCAGAACGTGCAGACAGATCCATGTATATAGAATGTGTTGTGTGTATATATATATATATATGAAAAGGTCACATGGATCGTGTTCTGATTTAATCATATCGTGTGTCCGACGCTTTCTAATCATCCCAGAATATTTTTTAAAAAAATAAAAAACAGACCAGTCATGTCCAGCCCTGATGACTCAGCTTCGTGTGCACAGCCAGGCAGGTGCGGAATCTATTTTCTGATGTGATCATGATTGTGTTTTACTCGTTATCCCCACAGCGGACAGTGTGACACGGGACAGAGGATAGGATGGAGGTATAGAGGGGGGGGGGGGGGGGATAGAAATAAAACAGTAACCAGCCGCCGTGGCCAAGTGGTTCACGTCGCGGACTGATGACTAGGAAGGCGCGGGTTCGAATCCCAGGAGAGGTGGGTTTTTCAGCCCGCGGCCCGCTCCCACCCAGAGTTGAGTGTGCTATAGGCTTAAATGGGAAGACTGGGACCACACAGTTGAGTGGCATCCACTCTACGGATGCGTCTTTGGGTGTGTTGCTCTAATTTCCAGACCAACACTGCAAGTGTCTGTATGCCTCGGACCTTTTTGACGCCGGGATATCATTATACAGCCTTGTTATGTAGTCCACAACCCAAATGAACCTCCATAGCAACATCGTCATCATCATCATCGTCATCCTCCTCCTCCTTCATCAGCAGTCTAATAAGCCCAAATCATGTGGCCTTTCATGCCCTGCTCTCGTGTTGACCTCAGTTTCAATACCCCTCCACTTCCGCGCTTGGGGTGAGTCCTGTCAGTGTCTTCAGTGTCGGCAGATTCACAAGGGGCTGTTGTTGGAGGAACGTGATGGCGGTCTCCACTCTGGGAGGGACACTCACTCAGTCTGGCTCCGCGACTAAGCCATTATTGTTGTCAGTAGTTGGCTTAGTAGGTGGTGTCCTAAGTACGTTACATCAGAACAGGCAATACTGAATACCACCGAAGTGACTCAGCAGCAGTGCAGGGTCTCCTCTGGTGTGTGGCCTCCTGGCGACTCTCACATTGATGGTTCCCTGCAGACAGACGACACTGGGACAATGACGGAACAGCCCGCGTGTGGCCGTGTTTGGGGGACTTGAAATGAGTGGCGTGGGAGTAATGCCAGTCAAACGGTGCAGGTGATGGGGCAGCAACAAGAGGGCTACAGCAGAAGGGAGAAGAAGTGCTACAGCAGAAGGAAGAAGAAGTGCTACAGCAGAAGGGAGAAGAAGTGCTACAGCAGAAGGGAGAAGAAGTGCTACAGCAGAAGGAAGAAAAGAAGAAGTGCTACAGCAGAAGGAAGAAGAAGTGCTACAGCAGAAGGGAGAAGAAGTGCTACAGCAGAAGGGAGAAGAAGTGCTACAGCAGAAGGAAGAAAAGAAGAAGTGCTACTACAGAAGGAAGAAGAAGTGCTACAGCAGAAGAAAGAAGACTTGCTACAGCAGAAGGAAGAAGAAGTGCTACAGCAGAAGGAAGAAGAAGTGCTACAGCAGAAGGGAGAAGTGTTACAGCAGAAGGGAGAAGTGCTACAGCAGAAGGAAGAAGAAGTGTTACAGCAGAAGAAAAGAAGAAGTGCTACAGCAGAAGGAAGAAGTGTTACAGCAGAAGGAAGAAGTGCTACAGCAGAAGGGAGAAGTGTTACAGCAGGAAGAAGAGGAATCAGAGCTACAGAAGGAAGAAGAGGAGGGGAAGGAGGAAGGACAAGAATTAAAAGAAGAAATTTCAGTTTCACTTTCAGGGAGGTGTCAGAACGTGCGGACAAATCCATATACGCTACACCATATCTACTGTTAAAAAAGGCAGCACACACACACACACACACACACACACGCGCGCGCGCGCGCGCGCGCACATATATATATATTTGTATATATAAAGATAGAGAGAGAGAGGGCAAGCAAGAGAGAGTGAGTGGGGGAGTGGAAAAGAGAGAGAGAATAAGAGGAACAGAGAGAGAGAGAGGGAGGGAGAAAGAGCGGTCACCTTTCCAACAGACCTGACAATGAGGAAAAAAACCCATAAAACCCCCACCATGTTATCGCAAAACAAACACGATACCATGGCCTCCTCATCCCAAGGCCAAGGCATACACCCCAGCCCCCAACACATCCAACACATACCCAACGACATGGTAAACACCTGGTCAAATTTCACCTGTCAGTTTTCTGTTTCAACGAAGCTCGTGTTGTGGAGCTGCTATTTTCGGGAAGACGTATAATGAAAGCAAAGCACACTGACCGGAGTCACTGTTTGGACAGGCACGAAAAGCAACGAAAATCTGCGTTTTAAGAGAGCCATTAAAACTGACGACATTGACTACACTCTGAGCTGCCGTTTTGGGAGTTCCATAAGTTAGCTGGCTAATCCTGGGGGCAAACGTTGGAATACATTATTTTAAGTTGGTTAATCCACACAACAAGTGTTGGAATACAAGATCTTAGGTTGCTTAATTCTGAGTGCAAGTATTGTAATAATTACATGGTGTCAGGTTGCTTAGTCCTGAAGGCAAGTGTTGGAATACATGGTCTAGGGTGGTTAATTCTGAGAGCAAGTGTTGAAATACATGGTGTCAGGGAGGTTAGTCCTGAAAGCAAGTGTTGAAATACATGGTGTGAGGGTGGTTAGTCCTGAAGGCAAGTGTTGAAATACATGGTGTCAGGGTGGTTAGTCCTGAAAACAAGTGTTGGAATACATGGTGTGAGGGTGGTTAGTCCTGAAGGCAAGTGTTGGAATACATGGTGTCAGGTTGGTTAGTCCTGAAGGCAAGTGTTGAAATACATGGTGTCAGGGTGGTTAGTCCTGAAGGCAAGTGTTGAAATACATGGTGTGAGGGTGGTTAGTCCTGAAGGCAAGTGTTGGAATACATGGTGTGAGGGTGGTTAGTCCTGAAGGCAAGTGTTGGAATACATGGTGTCAGGGTGGTTAGTCCTGAAAACAAGTGTTGGAATACATGGTCTAGGGTGGTTAGTCTTGAAAGCAAGTGTTGGAATACATGGTCTAGGGTGGTTAGTCTTGAAAGCAAGTGTTTAAATACATGGTCTAGGGTAGTTAATTCTGAGAGCAAGTGTTGGAATACATGGTCCAGTGTGGTTAGTCCTGAAGGCAAGTGTTGGAATACATGGTGTCAGGTTGGTTAGTCCTGAAAACAAGTGTTGGAATACATGGTGTCAGGTTGATTAGTCCTGAAAACAAGTGTTGGAATACATGGTGTGAGGTTGATTAGTCCTGAAAACAAGTGTTGGAATACATGGTGTCAGGTTGGTTAGTCCTGAAGGCAAGTGTTGGAATACATGGTGTCAGGGTGGTTAGTCCTGAAGGCAAGTGTTGGAATACATGGTGTCAGGTTGGTTAGTCCTGAAAACAAGTGTTGAAATACATGGTGTCAGGTTGGTTAGTCCTGAAGGCAAGTGTTGGAATACATGGTGTCAGGTTGATTAGTCCTGAAGGCAAGTGTTGGAATACATGGTGTCAGGGTGGTCAGTCCTGAAGGCAAGTGTTGGAATACATGGTGTGAGGTTGATTAGTCCTGAAGGCAAGTGTTGGAATACATGGTGTCAGGTTGGTTAGTCCTGAAAACAAGTGTTGAAATACATGGTCTCAGGTTGGTTAGTCCTGAAGGCAAGTGTTGAAATACATGGTGTCAGGTTGGTTAGTCCTGAAGGCAAGTGTTGAAATACATGGTCTGAGGTTGATTAGTCCTGAAGGCAAGTGTTGAAATACATGGTGTGAGGGTGGTTAGTGTCACACTGAGCAAAATATGTGTTTGCTCTGTTATTTTTCTTTTTCTGGTTCTCGAAATTTTATACGGCTAGGCCATTCTGTCTCTCAGCACTGGGAAGATGAATTGTCATCTCCTCTTTAAAAAAATAAATTAAAAAAAAAGAAGTATATATATATATATATATATATATATATATATATATATATATATATATATATATATATAGTCATAATTGGTGCATTCCACACGTGTGCTTGCTGCTGTATTCGTGATGCAGGGAAGTAACTGTGTTCAGGGTAGTCAATGTCGTGTTTGTGGAGTATCCTTACGTTTACAACCTGCTTCACTTGGAAGGTAAAGCTTTTGTTTTATTGAGCAATCTGCATCAGACCAAACGACTGCTTCAGATGATTTTGTCTGTAACCTTTGTCTTTCATGTGGTGATGTGGTGATGTGGTGCCAAAAAGTGGATTTTCCATGCACAAAGAATGATTGACGTCAAAACATTGGTAATTGTATGGATATTGACGTCATCCATGCGGAGTTTGTCGTAGGGGACGGGCGACGTTGGTTTTTTTGGGGTTTTTTGTTCCATGTCGTGTTCATGTGTTGCTGTTAGTCTTCAGTCTGAGTTTTTCTTTTTGTTCAGCTGAAGGGTCAGGGCCATCGACTAGCGAATCGAGTAGTTTTGTTTTTTGTTCTTTTGTTTTAATCTTCTTTCTCGAATAGTCATTCTCGTGGACCTACTGTCCTTAATGACAAATTTCGTGTGGCTGAGTGCCTAGCCATCTGGTCAACCCACTGTCCATGACATTGGCAAGTTTGTGTTGGCGCTGATTCTATGTGCTGGTTTGATCAGCGGGTCAAGTCCAGGTTTTCTTTATTCCTTCGTTCAGAAGTGTCTCCTGCCTCTCCATGAGGTAGCTGCTGTGCTGTCATCGCTTGTGTTTGTGTTTTGCTGAGGCCAGGAACAAGACGTCACCTATTTGTGCACCCTCCTTGTCAACACAGAGCTGTATTGTGTTGTGTGCACGTTGTCTGGGGCGTGATTTGCAGGCGTGTTTCATCATCTGTTGCTGCCGTCATCCTGGCCTGCGGCCCTGCTGCCGTCATCGTCGTCGTCGTTGTCTTCACTTCGTCGTCGCTGTCGTCGTTGTCTATGGTTGTTGTCGTCGTTGCTTTCTCTTCATCATCATCGGCGTCTTCGCTGCATCTTCGTCATTGTTGTCTTCACTTCAGTCTTCATTGACGTCGTCAGCTATTCTACCATCGTTGATGTCAACGTCATAACTGACTTTATTTCGTGATTTGTGTGTGTGTGTGTGCAAGGGCGGGCGTGTGTGTATGTGTGTGCGGATCAATAGTTTATATATATATATATGTATGTGTATTTTCTTTGCTTTCATTACAATTGGCTGTTTGAGTATGAAAACATTTGTTTCTTTTATCTGTGGCTCCGTATTATCTTGTTTCTGTCAGTGTCATTGTGTGGGAGTGTCATCAGTTAGGAGGGGTTGGGAAAGGGAAAGAAGTTTCGGCTCAGCGACCGTGACAGTTGGTCCTGAAAGCAAGTGTTGAAATACATGGTGTGAGGGTGGTCAGTCCTGAAAGCAAGTGTTGAAATACATGGTGTGAGGGTGGTCAGTCCTGAAAGCAAGTGTTGAAATACATGGTGTGAGGGTGGTCAGTCCTGAAAGCAAGTGTTGAAATACATGGTGTGAGGGTGGTCAGTCCTGAAAGCAAGTGTTGAAATACATGGTGTGAGGGTGGTCAGTCCTGAAAGCAAGTGTTGAAATACATGGTGTGAGGGTGGTTAGTCCTGAAAGCAAGTGTTGAAATACATGGTGTGAGGGTGGTCAGTCCTGAAAGCAAGTGTTGAAATACATGGTCTAGGGTGGTCAGTCCTGAAAGCAAGTGTTGAAATACATGGTGTGAGGGTGGTCAGTCCTGAAAGCAAGTGTTGGAATACATGGTGTGAGGGTGGTCAGTCCTGAAAGCAAGTGTTGAAATACATGGTGTGAGGGTGGTCAGTCCTGAAAGCAAGTGTTGAAATACATGGTGTGAGGGTGGTCAGTCCTGAAAGCAAGTGTTGAAATACATGGTGTGAGGGTGGTCAGTCCTGAAAGCAAGTGTTGAAATACATGGTGTGAGGGTGGTCAGTCCTGAAAGCAAGTGTTGAAATACATGGTCTAGGGTGGTTAGTCCTGAAAGCAAGTGTTGAAATACATGGTGTGAGGGTGGTCAGTCCTGAAAGCAAGTGTTGAAATACATGGTCTAGGGTGGTTAGTCCTGAAAGCAAGTGTTGAAATACATGGTGTGAGGGTGGTCAGTCCTGAAAGCAAGTGTTGAAATACATGGTGTGAGGGTGGTCAGTCCTGAAAGCAAGTGTTGAAATACATGGTGTGAGGGTGGTCAGTCCTGAAAGCAAGTGTTGAAATACATGGTGTGAGGGTGGTCAGTCCTGAAAGCAAGTGTTGAAATACATGGTGTGAGGGTGGTCAGTCCTGAAAGCAAGTGTTGAAATACATGGTCTAGGGTGGTTAGTCCTGAAAGCAAGTGTTGAAATACATGGTCTAGGGTGGTCAGTCCTGAAAGCAAGTGTTGAAATACATGGTCTAGGGTGGTTAGTCCTGAAAGCAAGTGTTGAAATACATGGTCTAGGGTGGTCAGTCCTGAAAGCAAGTGTTGAAATATATGGTCTAGGGTGGTCAGTCCTGAAAGCAAGTGTTGAAATACATGGTCTAGGGTGGTCAGTCCTGAAAGCAAGTGTTGAAATACATGGTCTAGGGTGGTTAGTCCTGAAAGCAAGTGTTGAAATACATGGTCTAGGGTGGTCAGTCCTGAAGGCAAGTG
>NC_134884.1:48881351-48883851 GCF_041734735.1 Babylonia areolata
CTGACTTCACTTCATCAGGTGTCAATGACTACCTGACTTCACTTCATCAGGTGTCAATGACTACCTGACTTCACTTCATCAGGTGTCAATGGCTACCTGACTTCACTTCATCAGGTGTCAATGGCTACCTGACTTCACTTCATCAGGTGGATGTGTCAGCATGGGGTTCGTGTGGTGGATGTGTCAGCATGGGGTTCGTGTGGTGGATGTGTCAGCATGGGGTTCCTGTGGTGGATGTGTCAGCATGGGGTTCGTGTGGTGGATGTGTCAGCATGGGGTTCGTGTGGTGGATGTGTCAGCATGGGGTTCCTGTGGTGGATGTGTCAGCATGGGGTTCCTGTGGTGGATGTGTCAGCATGGGGTTCGTGTGGTGGATGTGTCAGCATGGGGTTCGTGTGGTGGATGTGTCAGCATGGGGTTCCTGTGGTGGATGTGTCAGCATGGGGTTCGTGTGGTGGATGTGTCAGCATGGGGTTCGTGTGGTGGATGTGTCAGCATGGGGTTCCTGTGGTGGATGTGTCAGCATGGGGTTCCTGTGGTGGATGTGTCAGCATGGGGTTCCTGTGGTGGGTGTGTCAGCATGGGGTTCCTGTGGTGGATGTGTCAGCATGGGGTTCCTGTGGTGGATGTGTCAGCATGGGGTTCGTGTGGTGGGTGTGTCAGCATGGGGTTCCTGTGGTAGATGTGTCAGCATGGGGTTCGTGTGGTGGATGTGTCAGCATGGGGTTCGTGTGGTGGATGTGTCAGCATGGGGTTCCTGTGGTGGATGTGTCAGCATGGGGTTCCTGTGGTGGATGTGTCAGCATGGGGTTCCTGTGGTGGGTGTGTCAGCATGGGGTTCCTGTGGTGGATGTGTCAGCATGGGGTTCGTGTGGTGGGTGTGTCAGCATGGGGTTCCTGTGGTAGATGTGTCAGCATGGGGTTCGTGTGGTGGGTGTGTCAGCATGGGGTTCGTGTGGTGGATGTGTCAGCATGGGGTTCGTGTGGTGGATGTGTCAGCATGGGGTTCGTGTGGTGGATGTGTCAGCATGGGGTTCCTGTGGTGGATGTGTCAGCATGGGGTTCCTGTGGTGGATGTGTCAGCATGGGGTTCGTGTGGTGGATGTGTCAGCATGGGGTTCGTGTGGTGGATGTGTCAGCATGGGGTTCGTGTGGTGGATGTGTCAGCATGGGGTTCCTGTGGTGGATGTGTCAGCATGGGGTTCGTGTGGTGGATGTGTCAGCATGGGGCCACCACTCCAGCAGTGAGTGCTTTGCTGCCAATTCTTTTTTAAAATGATAACTTGATGAAAATCTAAAAGGGCCAACACAGTTATCTTGATGCGGATAGATTTTAAAGCAGTGTACGTCATGGTCTGTGGTGTCAAACACTTCAGACGGTCGGTCAACAAGTCTATCACTGAAGTCCGGTGTAGCGGCCTGTTCAGTTTGTACCCTTGCTGGTTTTCACCCTGGCGTCATTGTGACCAGTCCGGGTCAACCCTGTTGACTGGCCTGGAATTTCCCCCGGGAAGGGCGGGGTTTAGTCCATTCCCATGGGAAGGGCGAGACTGACTTTCAGTATAATCAGTGTGGCTAAGCATGCAAGACAGAAGGGCAAACAGTCTACCTTCCCCCCCCCTACCACCCCCCTCTCTGTGTCACACGGGTCAGTTTTCAGAAATGATTGAATATTGAATCTTGCTAAGCTAAGCGTATTTGCTGAGCCAACACGGTCTCTCTCTCTCCCTCTCTCTCTCTCTCTCGGTGAGGGATTTTGCAGCCGAAGGGTTGGGCAAACTGAAGTGACGAAATGAATTTGATATGACCACGTGGGCCACACTGGCGTTACACTCATGCCTCATCAACAACTCACAGCCAGCTTCACTCCTGTCACTGACATTCCTCGGTCTCGCTGCTCGTGCAGTCAAGAGGACCGGCGACATTTCGGTACAAATCCGGTAAGTAGACAAAAAGTCAGACAGATTGTACAATTAATAAGGGTCACTGTGACATTCATCCGCTAAATCCTCACCCCAACAACACCCCCTCCCCACCCCCCTGCCCCCTCGCCCTCTTCCCCCCCACCCCCTGTTCCTCTCCTTCACCCTCCTACTCCAAGCCCTCTGACCCTGGGGTTAAAGGCAAAAAGGTCAAGGCTGAGCAGACACAAAGGTCACAGGTCATGCTTCAGACCCGGAGTGAGCCCAAACAGATACGACTGAACATGGTGTCCCACAGTGCGCGCTGAATCCGGTACGTTCCGAAAAACCTATGTGAATGCGTGACGGGTCGGGAAACGGTTGTTTTCTCTCTCTCTCTCTCTCTCTCTCTCATGCCCTTTTTGTGAAATGTATGCGCTGTCTATTCCTTTACATACACTAACGTGTTTCATCTTATTTTCAACCTTTTGTGATTTTCATGTTTTACATGCACGCTATTGATTGGATGTTATTGCCTGCCACATCAGCGTCAGATTTCTTATCACTGTTGTATATATGTACAGTGATATAACTATATT
>NC_134884.1:48891351-48908851 GCF_041734735.1 Babylonia areolata
CAGGTTGGGACATTGGACAGGTTGGGCCATTGGACAGGTTGGGACAGGTTGGGCCATGGGACAGGTTGGGACATTGGACAGGTTGGGACAGGCTGGGCCATGGGACAGGTTGGGACAGGTTGGGCCACTGGACAGGTTGGGACAGGCTGGGCCATGGGACAGGTTGGGACAGGTTGGGCCACTGGGCAGGTTGGGCCATTGGACAGGTTGCGGTTGGGCCACTGGACAGGTTGGGGCACTGGACAGGTTGCGGTTGGGCCACTGAGCAGGTTGGGCCATTGGACAGGTTGCGGTTGGGCCACTGGACAGGCTGGGCCACTGGACAGGTTGGGGCACTTAAAAATCATCAACACAGTGTCTCTTGTCGTTTCCTTTCAACTCCCCGTTTTTAATCAGTTGGAACTGCCGCAGACGTCCTATTCGAGGCCAGTGAGCCTACTGCCCGACGAAGCCTGTCCTCCCAAGGTTCCACATGGACATTTATTAATGATGGACTTGAGTCAAGTTCGAAATTCTTCTGTCCGTCTGAGAAAGTGCGAGTTTGAGTGTGCAGGTGTGGTTCCCATCTTATTCATAATTCAGCCGGCGGGAGATGACGTATTTTACAATCTGTTGGTGGTTTGGGAAGAGAAGGGAAGTGTGTGAGATAGATGTGTTTGTTTGTGGGGGTTCAGGTTTAAACCCATACCACTCAGTGTGTCAGTATCGTGTTTTAACCCATACCACTCAGTGTGTCAGCATCGTGTTTTAACCCATACCACTCAGTGTGTCAGTATCGTGTTTTAACCCATACCACTCAGTATGTCAGTATCGTGTGTCAGTATCGTGTTTTAACCCATACCACTCAGTGTGTCAGTATCGTGTTTTAACCCATACCACTCAGTGTGTCAGTATCGTGTTTTAACCCATACCACCCAGTGTGCCAGTATCGTGTTTTAACCCATACCACTCAGTGTGTCAGTATCGTGTTTTAACCCATACCACCCAGTGTGTCAGTATCGTGTTTTAACCCATACCACTCAGTGTGTCAGTATCGTGTTTTAACCCACACCACCCAGTGTGTCAGTATCGTGTTTTAACCCATACCACTCAGTGTGTCAGTATCGTGTTTTAACCCATACCACTCAGTATGTCAGTATCGTGTTTTAACCCATACCACTCTGTGTCAGTATCGTGTTTTAACCCATACCACTCAGTGTGTCAGTATCGTGTTTTAACCCATACCACTCAGTGTGTCAGTATCGTGTTTTAACCCATACCACTCAGTATGTCAGTATCGTGTTTTAACCCATACCACTCAGTGTGTCAGTATCGTGTTTTAACCCATACCACCCAGTGTGTCAGTATCGTGTTTTAACCCATACCACCCAGTGTGTCAGTATCGTGTTTTAACCCATACCACTCAGTGTGTCAGTATCGTGTTTTAACCCATACCACTCAGTGTGTCAGTATCGTGTTTTAACCCATACCACCCAGTGTGTCAGTATCGCGTTTTAATCCATACCACTCAGGATGTCAGTATCGTGTTTTAACCCATACCACTCAGTGTCAGTATCGTGTTTTAACCCATACCACTCAGTGTTCAGTATCGTGTTTTAACCCATACCACTCAGTGTGTCAGTATCGTGTTTTAACCCATACCACTCAGTGTCAGTATCATGTTTTAACCCATACCACCCGGTGTGTCAGTATCGTGTTTTAACCCATACCACTCAGTGTGTCAGTATCGTGTTTTAACCCATACCACCCGGTGTGTCAGTATCGTGTTTTAACCCATACCACTCAGTGTGTCAGTATCGTGTTTTAATCCATACCACTCAGTATGTCAGTATCGTGTTTTAACCCATACCACTCAGTGTCAGTATCGTGTTTTAACCCATACCACCCAGTGTGTCAGTATCGTGTTTTAACCCATACCACTCAGTGTGTCAGTATCGTGTTTTAACCCATACCACTCAGTGTGTCAGTATCGTGTTTTAACCCATACCACCCGGTGTGTCAGTATCGTGTTTTAACCCATACCACCCGGTGTGTCAGTATCGTGCGGGAAGAGAGGGCAGAAATGCTGTTGGTTTCCAGTGGTGGGGTCAGTCAGGAGAACAGCACCAAAGTGGGGAAGGGGAGAGGCTGAGAGGTGTGGTGTACAGGAAGAAAGATCCAAATCGGCTTTTCCGCATTTGTCTTCCCGAAATTGGATAGACAGATAGATAAGATAAACAGATAAAGAAATGAATATATGACTACAAGAAAAGAATACGCAAATAAGTGCATAAACATGTGAAAATAAATAATATAGACCAGTAGATGATGTTTGGCTGAAGGTTACCACTTTGAGTATATCCATCTGTCGTATAGTATTATATATATATATATATATATATACGATTCTGTGCGTGCTTGTGTGTGTATCCGCGCGCGCGAGTTGAGACGGACAAGGGAAATAATTCTTGGTTGTTACGAAATGGTTTGAGTCGTGCAAGATCCTAACGTTTGTCTCCCTCAGCACACACACACACACACACACACACACACACACACACACAGAGGCGCCCGCCCGCCCGCGCGAATAAAGAATATTGATTTGTTTACGTCTGTTGAGGCATGAAGGATATAAAGTAACATCACTGGTAATACACGCCTAAATCAAAACATAAACAGCAATTAAAACGCATGAAATTAGTGATGAAATCAGGTAAATGAACATTCACACCATCTCGTAATCTTTCTCATTCTTATGAATATCCCACTTTCTGTCCTCCCTGTTTTCAACAAATTAGAAAAGTTGAAAACCAATTTCGTATTCCGATTTTACGCCACGTAGGGCAGGTATGGATAACTGCGAACAGCGTGTAAAGCGAACGGTTTGTAAACCGCCCCACTTAGAAGCATTCTCAACGGTTGTGTTTCACAATTCAACGTCTGCTTCAACCCTTTTCTATTACCTTGATGAATATCCATTTCCAAGAACCAGTAAAACATCAGCTGTTTCTGGCTATTTCCACGCTCTTTCTTTTCTTAGGGCAACACTGCCAACCAAGGTTACAAAAGTGCTCTTAAAATCCTAAATGTTGAATGCGCGGCATTACCAGTGCTGGGAGAATTTAAGAAAGCATTCTGGTGACAGATCAGAGCGTCAGTTTTGACAAGGAATCTGCAAAATAATTTGACCATAGGATATTTTGAAGTGAGTCTATTTGCGAACGATGCTGCACAGTTATTGAGCACTCTCAAAAGGGTGTGTTTGTGTGCGGTGTGGAGTGTGTGTGTTTAAATGTCTGTGTGTTTGTGTGCATGTGTGATCAAAACCAACAATACAACAGTCTGGTGCGATGTTGCAATAATATGTTATGTCTATTGAGTTAAAGACCTGCTTCTGTTTCAATAGTCAACATGTACCCAAACCCATCGTTCGCAATTAGACTTGCCCGTTCGCATTTACCCTCAGGCACCCCTGCTATTTCAAACGTCGACAAAACGTTGAAAAGAATGAGCAGACGAACTTTTCCTGGTGCAACCAGTCGGAGAAAGCCTTCAAAAACATAAGAACAATGTTTGACTATCGCACGACGTGTAATCTTTACAGTACACATGTTGAGCTTTTTTAACGTGAGAAAAAGACTAAGGACAAGTTCTACAACTTGTGACGCAAGATCAAGTACGTCATCATTATTGACGTCAGGTGATTTGTTCTTGGCTCTGACGTTCCACACATGCCTGATTCCAGGAACCCAACACTCCGTCCAGATTGAACTCTTCACTCCACACACTTGAGTGCACTGGAGATGACACCGCTGGCTCCACAGAACAACAGCTATGATGCAAACGGACAGTGACTAGTAAGACTTTTTGTTTTCTGTTTTTGTTTTTCTTTCGTGACGAATTCTTCTTCCTTCAGGTGAACACCTTCATCTTGTTGAAGATTTCATCACACTTAATTAAGGACTTGCGGCTAGCGACAGAATGACAACAATGGCCGCCAGGCCGCCAACTCGCTCTGATTGGGTAGTATTTTTAACACTCGGCAGCCATTTTTGTTTGATGTCATACCCGGGAATTCCTTCTGCCTTCGCAACCAGTCAACAAACCGCAAGTGCAAACCTCCGTCAGTTGTCGTTTGTTTTCACAGAATCACAGAAATGTTTGGCTATAGGCTAAAAGCCTTTTGCCCTCATAATCAGTGTGCATTTATGTGCTTTTGGATCACTTGTTGTGAACAGACCCTTGTTTAAATCTGGCATAGTGTATACTACTGGGGTTGGGGTTTTTTGTTTTTGTTTTTTTTTCCAATCCTGGGATTTTTTTTTTTCACTAACTCAGATTTTTGTCAGAGAATAATCGCACTTTAGCATCATAAATTCAGCTCAAAGGTTCGCTCCATCCCCAGTTTCACAAAAAATGCAAATTTGACGTGTGTGTGTGTGTGTGTGTGTGTGTGTGTGTGTGTGTTGATGACTACAGTGCATGTTACTTTGTTTGACCTGCTGTTCCATGTAATATGAGGTTATCTGTCTATTAGCTATTGTTTTATTCCCCCTCCCCCCTCCTCTCTCTGTGAGTCTCTCACTCTATCTCTCTCCTGTGGCATTATTGTTTTCATATACTATATTGTATTTGTTGAATTATGCTTTCTTGGCAATGAGCATCCCTGCCCCCTTTTTTGGCTATCTGTAATAAACTGTTTCATATTCACATTAGTATTCGATAACATACACAATGTATATGCTCATGTGTATGTGTGTTTGTATGTGCATAAGAGAGAGAGAGAGAGAGAGAGAGAGAGAGAGAGAGTGCGTGTGTGCGTTTTCTATGGGGTTTTTTTCCTATGTAGTTTATTAATACCATGATTGTGCCTGTGTGTCTGTGTGTGTGCATGCGTGTGCGTGTGTGCGTGTGTGTATCTTATTACCATGCTTATGCCTTTCAGTAGTATTGTGTTTGCTTGCTATGACTTTAAGTAGCATTGTGTAGTGCATACAATGACATATATAATGTAGTATTGTGTAGTGTAGACCCTGTTTCAGGGCGGGGACTGGATGAAAAAAAAATTGCCAGTGCTTATCTATTATCCTTGAAAAGAAAGACTTTTGTCTTGTCTTGTCTTGTCTTCTCTCTCTCTCACGCATGTACACACACACACACACACACACAGAAAGAGGGAAGGCAAAATATTTTTTTCTGTGGCAGACCTGTAAATCACTTAGTGATTGATACTGACTGCATTTCAGAAGTGAAAAAGAAAGAGAAAGGGACAAGTCTATTTACATGTAGTTGAAAATAACGCTAGACACCAGCGGAAATTGCACATATAAGTTTATTTACGTGCATTTTGAGACAAATCTGCACTTGAATACAGTGTACACACATATACACCAGCAGAAATTGCACATAAATGTTTAATTACATGCATTTTGAGAAAGACCAGCACTTAAATACAGTGTACACACAGTTTATTTGCAGTTACATTACAGTTTTCAAAGAAGTCACTAGAACTGCTTTCAAATACTTTTAAAAGCTGTGTTTTCAAAATGTTGTCAGTTAACAATAGTCAATACAGATCAGTCAGAAACTCAAGAATAAAAACTAACAATCTGCAAATCATTTCACAGATTTTAATTCCTAACAATTTAGGGCCAGTAAACTTGCCAGACATACCTGTGGCATTGTCTGTTTTAACAAACTGCTGTGGATATTCCTATGGCTGGTACGTTTGTGTTCAGCATACATCTGGATACAAGACCAGGTGTGACGTATAACAAAGTACACAAAATGTTTTGTATCCAGCCAGAAGCAGTACAATGTATTTCTCATCTATAATTGTGTGTTACACCAGATACATAATAATGCACCTTTCATAATCCTTAATCAATTTTATGTCAAAAACTGTGGTTGATCACTTGTCTAGTACACAATTATATTCCACTTAAATGCAGAGAAATAGTAATACAATTATTAACAATACAACATCACACTGCATATCCAGTGCACAGAAGACATGAAAACATCCTCACAAATATAGACAAGTTGTGAAGTACATTATGAAATGTATGCAAGGAATGTGTTCACATTATACAAAATCAGATTGAGAGCAAAGTGAAGTACATGAACATTAGTTATACTAAAGACTGGTTTATTGTCTTTACCAAGGTACAAACATTCACAGTTGGACCTAAATGTGCAAACGTTATGATGAAATATAGATCTGTGGACTAAAACCGTAAGTCATGAGTAAATTAAGAATGTACTTGAAACGAAATATAATTACACACTCATACATACACACACACACTGCTTTCTTCCATCTCTTTCCCACAACCTTATCCATTCTCACTTCCACTCCAATCCTCTACTCTCAGAACCCATCCCAGTCATTAGGATTGTGAAGAACAAGAGTCATAATAACATGAACACTCCCAACCCTCACTCCACCCACCCATAGCTATACAACTACACCATGCGCATAAACATTGCATTGCTGCTTCAGTATAGGTAAATGATCAAAGTTTGAATTAATAAAAGTAATAAATGTAGAAAAGTCAGTTAAAAGAAAAAAAAAGGTATATATGTATGCACATACCACATACAAACACATATGCACATACCACATACAAACACACACACAATAATTAATATATACATATATATTCTTCACACACACACACACAAACACACACACACACAGAGAAAATAGTGTGTGTGTGTGTGTGTGTGTGTGTGTGTGTGTGTGTGTGTGTGTGAAGAATATATATGTACATATAAAAAATATTGTGTGTGTGTGTTTGTATGTGGTATGTGCATACATATATAGCTTTAAAAAAAATTAACTTACTTTTCTACATTTATTAATTTAATAATCATATATGTATATATATATATATATATATATATATATATATATATATATATATATATATATGTGTGTGTGTGTATGTGTGTGTGTGTGTGTGTGTGTGTGTGTGTGTGTGTAACAGTCAGTGCCAGTTACAAGTGATTATAAACAAAATCAGTGTTAAGAGACTGGACCACAGAAGAGAATTATGGACAATCCACAGCCCAATCACATTTTTAACACATTAGCCAAATGATCAATCAGCTGTAATGCTATGAAAATTTAATTAAAGGATAAGAAGATGGCAAATATAAATGTATCAAATAGATTTTATATAACACTAAACTTGATGACTTGTCTTAGTTGTCTAGTTGTCACAAGACTTGAACACCTTAATGCAGCTTTCTAGATGGACTCTATGCACATTACACAGAATGAATTTGTAATAATCAGTGTGGTATAGATTCACTGATGAGATTACTGTGACAAAATTTTAAACCCAAACATGGAATGACAATGATTTTTTTAATAGGAAAATATTTTAGATGGTCATTCTCTACATAAAGATGCAGTGGCTGGCTCATACACTCAGACATAATTCTTTCAGGATGCCTTTGCACTGGGTAGAACTCTGATCAATCATCAACTTACATGTCAGTCCTGTTTAATAAGTGAAGTAATGAAGTAATGTGGAACAAACACTGTCATCAGTACTGGTAGATGTATGTACATGTTGCCTTTATCATGATGACAATACAGGGAAGCCGTCTGTTTGCCAAAGTGTTTTATTGAAAATTTGAAGTATTCTTTTTACTGAGTGATTTCTGACATGCTGGACAGTCATAGTGGCCATGGTCATCTTGTGGTTCAGCACCTTGCAAACTTGCATCACAGTGAACATGTACCCAGGCACTGCAAGTTGTGCATTCAATCCAGAGTATTTCAGGATTTCCTGTGTTGTCATCATGACTAAGGCAACATGTACATACTTCCACTGGTACTGATGACAGTGTTTGTTCCACATGCTGTTTGTCTTTCAGATCTGGTTTCTTAAGTTTCAGTCTGGATTTCTTATTAGCTGTTCTTTTTGCTGGTATGAAGCGATGCTGTTTTTCAAACTTTTTATTAGAAGGAAAATTGTCTTTTTTATCAAAACTTTTTATGCCCATACCTTCTTGCTTACTCTTTAGCATGCCCTTACCAATTGTTAGTACATCCTTTAAACGATCACGGACCTCTCGGTAAATACTGACATCATCAATGCTGTGTAAAAAAACTAATGATTTCAAGGGCCACTCTTTCAGTAGCTTGTAACTGCTGATCTCTGTCAAAACTGTGTTCTTCTAGCCTGTTTTGATAGCATATTACCGATTCAAAGAAATTTGTGTGGTTTTCATCAGAATTACCAGGGTCTCGATTCACTTCATACTGCTTTGTAGTTTGTATCATATGGACTGCATGGATGTGCTTGCATGTTACAACTTTGGTCAGAAAGTCAGGACAAGTACATGAATACATATGAACACAAACATGACAGAAGTCACATACTAATCTGCAGCTGCACTGGCCACAGTCTGTCTTCTTCACATAGTGTAAGCGACCAGGCTCAGAAGAAGAAGGCACCTTCCATTCCCCTTCAACTTCAGTTTTCTCTATGCCTGCCACATTGTTGGCATTTTTGTGCCTATTTCTTATTTCACGTGTCCGATTAGTGACTTTTCCTCTTTCTAGTTTAATGAACTGATCAATAGCTTTGTCTCTAGCAATTTTTAGTAACATCACCAGGAGGTCATCAATCCTTCTATTTTGTTCCTTATCAAAATACACATCCTTCAATACCCGGTGAAAAGCCTCTGCAAACATATTTGTATTTGCAAGAGATCCTATTCTATAACATGCAGCCCAGAGTTTTGTTTTATTTCCTTTGCAATAATTATCATGAAAGTATCCGTGGAATGTTGGTGAATTTATTTCCCAGAAGCTAAGAGCAGACTGAAGAAGTGTAAGAAATTTGGATTCATCAGTCTCCATCTGCAATAATTTTAAACAGGCATAAATGTTGCATTCATCTTCGACATCTTTCCGATCTTTCCCTGACTTAAATATTTCTCTGAGTTTTTGCCGCCAGGCCTTGTCAACATGCCATGAACAATACAATCTCTTTTCAGGGGCTTGTTCAAAGGCTTCACACCAGGCATTATAAAAATTATTGGCTAAATCGCTCATGAACACCTGTGGTGCCAAAGACTGACCACAGGCATTCTTTATGGCACTGAAAAATAGTTTCAGAGTCTTTGCATCTTCTTTATTGGAAATGGCCCATGCAACAGGAATGGCTTCTTGATAGTCATCTAGAACTAAAACAGTTGTTAATAAATATGTGTATTGTGTTGTACCATGTGTGGAATCAATACAGACAATGTTTTTTGCATATTTTAACATAATGTTCCTTTGGAAATCATTCTGAATACACAAAAGAAAGTCTTCATTTTCTAATGAATCATGCGTATCACCTGCACGTTTGTAAAATATTATTGGGTTGTCTGATGATTGTTTTAAAGCTTCTACCCACAGGTAAACACTTTTTGCATCGTCTTCATCGCGCCTGGCTCGTGATATTTTGAACTGCTTCTTAATGTTGAGAATATCTTTTCTAGTGACCATCATGTCTCTGTCAATATGTGTTATGTCAGCTCTTATTTCATCGAGAATAGTTTTAGCATCATGACCCTGTGTAAGTTTACCTACAATAAAATCACGTAGACCACTAGAAATGTTCAAATGTGCCAGTTTCAAACAGTGGCCTGTGTGCTCAAAGCAAAATTCAGCTGTCACAGTTCCAGTTTCTAAATTTTTACGACATGTTATATATGAAGTACATCGATGTCCTATCTTGCAGGAGCCTTGTGATTTCATGGACCTAATACGATTTTTAACTAGTTCAGGTTTGCCAGAACGATGACAATAAAAATGTGTTAATAAGAAAACTTTTCCCTTCTGGGTTCCACTTGCTCGAGTATAAAATGATTTGGAATCCTTCTCCACCTTCCTTTTCCATTCAGTAAAATCTGTTTCATTATTGAACTCTTTGGTCTGTATTGACATTTCTTTTTTGTGCTTAATGCGGTAGTGTTGTATGAGGTCTTGAATTGTAACACAGGAAAACCCCTCGCAGTCTTGACAAACACAGTTTGTGGGCTGATTGCTTTTGTGTTTGGCATACTCAACTGTGTGGTTTGTTAGTTTGTGTTTGCGCAAGCCTTCCTTTGAGCCATAATTTTTATCACAGTAAAGGCAATTCCATTTCTTTTTCAAAGAGGGGAAAGACTGAGCTGAGTGAGAGTTTTTTTCAGAACTAGATGTAGTGTGGTTATGTGAGGTCTGTGAAATGCTGCTTTCTGGTTTGTTCTGTTCTGTTTCCCCAGTGCTGGCTTGTGCCTGACTGCTGCCAGAGTGGGTATCCATTGTGTTTGTGTCTGTCTGATCATCTCTAATGTGAAAAAGTTGCTTGCTTGGTTGGTGAGATGAGGATTCTGTTTTTCTTTTGCGTCTTAATCTGTCCTTGCTGTTGGAGGTGTGGTCACATTGTGTCTGGCTGTCTTTTGGGGAACTATATTCAGTGATCCTGTCTGTGCTGTTGGAAGTGTGGTCACTTTGTGTCTGGCTGTCTTTTGGGGAACTATATTCAGTGGTTCTGTCCGTGCTGTTGGAAGTGTGGTCACTTTGTGTCTGGCTGTCTGGTGGGGAACTATATTCAGTGGTTCTGTCCTTGCTGTTGTAGGTGTGGTCACATTGTGTCTGGCTGTCTGGTGGGAAACTATATTCAGTGATCCTGTCCGTGCTGTTGGGGGTGTGGTCACTTTGTGTCTGGCTCTCTGGTGGGGAACTATATTCAGTGGTTCTGTCCTTGCTGTTGTAGGTGTGGTCACATTGTATCTGATTGTTTGCTGCATTTAGTCCATTTAATGTGTCAGTGTCTGCATGTGGGAAATGTTGTTTCATTATGGACACATCAAGATCTTTGGTCATGAACCACCTGATGAGGACTCTTCTCAGAAACCGTTCGTACCTCGATGGGTGTTTCAGGAAGATGCCGTCATCATCAGCCTTAGGTCCAGTTAATTTCCTGAAATAGGGCTCATCAGTGGCAGCTAGCACAGCACACACACCAGCAATCACCCCACAAACATTGCTGCAGATCTGGAGGGGGTAGTTCCTGCATTTTTTTGTACATTTGTGCTGGTGGCCTGAAGGACTGGGGGGATGCATAACTATTACTTTGGGTTTATCCAGATTTTCTATTCCAAAGGCACCTGTGTATGGAGCCAGCCACTGCAGAAGGTCTTCTGGAACCTCCCACCCCAAACTATCACAATACATAATGACAGGATGGTCAGTAAGGTCCATGGTGACCAATACCCAGTGGTTGCCTGGTCGTTTGGGAGAGCCAACAAAAGTTTTGTACCGTTGGACTCCCTGACCAGGAACCCTGCCAACATTGGTCACCAAAACCAGTCTTTCTACTGTAACATCGTGCCTACTTGCCAGTCGCTGGAGACTATCCGGTGTGGACACACCCACACATACCGTCAGAGCAGGTGTGCCTTGTTCGTTGGCCCTGTCTGCCAGCCATTGCAGCTGAGAGGAATAAAGCCATCCTCCAAGCCCTTCACCACATAAAACGGCCATCTCCTCCACAGTGCTCCCTGTGCACACACATTCACACAAGATTAAGTTGGGTTTTTTTTGTTTTTATTTTTATTTTTTGTTGTTGTTTTTTTTAGACCAAATTTCTTTATAGTGAGAATAATAAAATAAAACATCTTTGTCGGAAAACCCACAGCATCAGTGGTTAGAAAATGTAACTGATAATCTGGATGTTTCTCCTTTCAGCTAACCAGTCATGGGGTTCAAGGGAATTACAATCAGCATTGATAAGAAAATGCTTAACACTGCTTTAAAACTTTTTATTTTATTTTATATATATTCATAATCATATGTTCATAATGTTGATAAAGTTAATAAAAATAATAGTAACTTCTTGCATTTTCGGATTTGTATAAAACTTCATATCAGTTTGTGTAATTGTTAGACCTGCATGCCTCTATGTCTGTCAACCTTAACTCTTCAGCAAGAGCACTATAAAAGAACTTAGAAGAAGAAAAAAAAAACCCATACCTAATACCATGTTTCACATTCTTATCCAAAAGTGAAGATCATAGTACTGCACAACTTCTTTCTACACACACACACACACACACACACACACACACACACACACACATATATATATATATATATATATAGAGAGAGAGAGAGAGAGAGAGAGAGAGAGAGAGAGTTACTTGAATGTTGACATCCCATAATGAAATTCAATACATGCCAGTGTGTGAGTACACACAGGAAATGAATTTCAGCAATGAGTACAACTGTACAGAAATGAATGTACATCATTCAGAGAGGAACCAAAACTACTGTATTCAGTCGGAGTGGAGGGTAAACATACATGACTTCTTGGTAATTTATGGCCAAAACAAGTAACCAACATATCAAATTTTCATTGAAAACAGTACATTTTTTTTTTTATTAACATGAAATACTGTCCACATAGAAACTAACAAAGCTACTGGGATAGATACATAAATGTAACATACCATACTCATTGATGAGTTCCCTTGCAGGCCTGTTCCATATGATGTCCTTGAATGCTTCCAAATTGTGGAACATCAGGAATATATCCTGGCACCGGGAAGGCAGATTCAAACCACTTTTGCTCTCTGGCAAAATGTTGTGGGTACTCTAACCTCCTTGCAAGGGAATCTGCAAAAAAATTAATGATTCAGATTGTGACATCTCTCTGACACAATGAATCAGTTTTTGTATTTACTGTGTACAAAATTGAGGTGGTTTTTTGTTTTGTTTTGTTTTTGTTTTTGTAATCCAAGTCACACATGATTATACAGTTTCATATTACTTTTGACAAAAAGATTTCTTTTTAAGTATGTACGTGTGGTTTCATGTATGTCTTCATTTAGTTTAAATACAGTCGCCTGTGATATCAAAAGAACAATCCATCTTGAACATTATCTCAGAATTCAGTTGTACCAATGTGGTATAGAATCACTCATAAAAATATTTCTTGTGATGATGTGACATAAATGTGAACCCAAAGATGGAAGAAAAGAAAATATTATCATATTGACAAAAATCTGATAAGGAAAGAATTATTGAGAAGTGGGGAATGTGAGTGTCTT
The DNA here is from genome assembly GCF_041734735.1 of Babylonia areolata. Taxonomy (NCBI): domain Eukaryota; kingdom Metazoa; phylum Mollusca; class Gastropoda; order Neogastropoda; family Buccinidae; genus Babylonia; species Babylonia areolata. The sequence continues at coordinate 48,904,432 of NC_134884.1, forward strand.
TAAAACATGTTAAAACAGACCTGGCTGAAAGTATACCTGTGTTCTTTTTTTTTCCCCCATAACAGTTTTGCATGCATGTCATTAAATGAAAAAGTCAGTGTATGTCACCATCCTAAGTGTTCACACCTGATATGATACTTGGGAAAACTGATATGCTTGGTGCACTCAGCACATGTACAAACCTCCAGTCCTATGATTTTGTTGGTGTGTAGAAATTACATAATGACTCATGCAAACTACTAACTTTGCTTGTAAAAGAAAATAACAGTCTGCCTTACACTGCATGTAGTCTGGCTTGGAATTATATTTACTGCAGCTGGATTTCCTTTTCTCATGTTTCTTTTTCTTTTGACCTCACAGTCACACATTTTCTTCTTCTTGTTTAGCATATGCTGGCTGCAACTCCCACCTTCACTTATATAAGATGGGCTTTTACATGTGAGAACATTTTAACCAACAAAATATGCAGCCATAGCCCATTTTCTGGGGTAGGCACACATCTTACACACATTTTAATAATTATTGAGCTATTTTCTAAAACTTACAAAACCAAAGTATCAAACCACAACATGCCCCCAAATCAATCACTGAATCGGTCAGGAAGACACACTTCAAGCATGGATTTTTTCAGTTTGATTTGTAATCACTGCCTTGAGTATGGTTCAATGTGTGTTGCATGTTAACAGCTGCAGTGTGAATGGGCTTTCAATAATATGAATAAAGAAATACAGACAGAAAAACTTCTGATTGAATATTATCAGACAAACAGAAAATAACTGATTCATCATTTATGTATAAATTGCATAGTTACATGTTTTTTTTCTTCTAATTTTTACAAAGTGTCATGATTATAGTTACTTTTGTTTCTTTTTGTTTCTATAAAGTGTCATGATGTAACAGCAAAAGCATACATGTGGCCATTTAAAATTTCTAAGAATATGAATTTATTTCTTCTAATGAGAAAGTCAGAAATATGTGGAACAGTTTGTACATGATAATCATTTATATGTATATATACCTATTTGCTACTGCTTTATTATTATTATTTTTTTAATTTCTTTTATTTTTTTTATTTTTTTTTATTTTTTTTTACTACTTTTTCATTTTTTACAGTGACTGGATGAACAATGGCTGACACAAATACCAAATACCTACAGCAGTTAAAAACCACCTAAAATAATCAAGTTATAAAAAGATTTTCAATCCAAATCATCAAGAGTTATAAACACTATCCACTTACCTCTATCATGGAACATGGTCATCTTGAAAGAAGCTTCAACAAGTTGAAAAGCAGATCGAAATTCGCAACGGAATTGTTTTCTCGCGCGTAAAATGCCGTGACGCCGGAGGAGATGAAGACAACGCGATGCGCAGAAAGACAAAAGTATACGTAATTAGCAGAGACCACGAACCGATACCACAAATAATTCCATAACTCTTTGCGCCCATGTGGAATGCTATATTTAGACCACCGACCACAACCAAAGGGTGTTCCCAAAGTTAAAAATACTATCCAATCAGAGCGAGTTGGCGGCATAAAAATACTATCCAATCAGAGCGAGTTGACGGCCTGGCGGCCATTGTTGTCATTCTGTCGCTAGCCGCAAGTTAATTAAGGGGGGACACTCCGAAAAAAAAACCCCAAACCCCAAACCTTATTGATCGGATTTGGTGCTGGATGTCTCTACAGATACTGTACTGTCTGGGAGCACAGTCCACTCCGGGATTGACCTTGGGAAGAAGGAGTATTTGTGGTACTCCGTTCTGCAGGAGGGGACAGGGTAGGACTGGGAGTTGGTGTGGCGGGCTCGACGTCAGCCAGGAACTGGGGATGGAGTGTACTGGCTGTCTATTGAAATCAGTTTGTTGTGGAACTTGTAGAAGTTTGTAAGGCGTGCCTTTTGTTTTCTACACTGCAGTGTTGGCTATTCCATTCAACAGTGCAGGTTCTTCTGTACCATTGCCACGCCCACCTTGCATCTCGACGTTGCACAGCCTCCCAGCCCTTGATATGCTTGTCATTATGAGGGTCTCAAGCGGACCGTGCATATTCCGAGACTGGTCTGTAAGCCCTATCCTACACCCCCTTTGTGAGACTGGTCTGTAAGCCCTGTCCTACACCCCCTTTGTGAGACTGGTCTGTAAGCCCTATCCTTCACTCCCTTTGTGAGACTGGTCTGTAAGCCCTATCCTACACCCCCTTTGTGAGACTGGTCTGTAAGCCCTATCCTTCACTCCCTTTGTGAGACTGGTCTGTAAGCCCTATCCTACACCCCCTTTGTGAGACTGGTCTGTAAGCCCTATCCTTCACTCCCTTTGTGAGACTGGTCTGTAAGCCCTATCCTTCACTCCCTTTGTGAGACTGGTCTGTAAGCCCTATCCTACACCCCCTTTGTCAGACTGGTCTGTAAGCCCTATCCTTCACCCCCTTTGTGAGACTGGTCTGTAAGCCCTATCCTACACCCCCTTTGTGAGACTGGTCTGTAAGCCCTATCCTTCACTGTGAGACTGGTCTGTAAGCCCTATCCTACACCCCCTTTGTGAGACTGGTCTGTAAGCCCTATCCTTCACCCCCTTTGTGAGACTGGTCTGTAAGCCCTATCCTACACCCCCTTTGTGAGACTGGTCTGTAAGCCCTATCCTTCAACCCCTTTGTGAGACTGGTCTGTAAGCCCTATCCTTCACTCCCTTTGTGAGACTGGTCTGTAAGCCCTATCCTTCACTCCCTTTGTGAGACTGATCTGTAAGCCCTGTCCTACACCCCCTTTGTGAGACTGGTCTGTAAGCCCTGTCCTACACCCCCTTTGTGAGACTGGTCTGTAAGCCCTATCCTACACCCCCTTTGTGAGACTGGTCTGTAAGCCCTATCCTACACCCCCTTTGTGAGACTGGTCTGTAAGCCCTATCCTTCACTCCCTTTGTGAGACTGGTCTGTAAGCCCTATCCTTCACTCCCTTTGTGAGACTGGTCTGTAAGCCCTATCCTACACCCCCTTTGTGAGACTGGTCTGTAAGCCCTGTCCTACACCCCCTTTGTGAGACTGGTCTGTAAGCCCTATCCTTCACTGTGAGACTGGTCTGTAAGCCCTATCCTACACCCCCTTTGTGAGACTGGTCTGTAAGCCCTATCCTTCAACCCCTTTGTGAGACTGGTCTGTAAGCCCTATCCTACACCCCCTTTGTGAGACTGGTCTGTAAGCCCTATCCTACACCCCCTTTGTCAGACTGGTCTGTAAGCCCTATCCTTCACTCCCTTTGTGAGACTGGTCTGTAAGCCCTATCCTACACTCCCTTTGTGAGACTGGTCTGTAAGCCCTATCCTTCACCCCCTTTGTGAGACTGGTCTGTAAGCCCTATCCTTCACCCCCTTTGTGAGACTGGTCTGTAAGCCCTATCCTACACCCCCTTTGTGAGACTGGTCTGTAAGCCCTATCCTACACCCCCTTTGTGAGACTGGTCTGTAAGCCCTATCCTTCACTCCCTTTGTGAGACTGGTCTGTAAGCCCTATCCTTCACTCCCTTTGCGTTTATCTTCAGTGTCCTCCTGAGAAAGTCCAGGGTCCTGCTTGCTCGGTTAGTGATGGTGTGGGTATGGGGCTCCCAAGACGTGTCTGATGCCAGGGTGATGCCGAGGTATTTGATGTGGTAACCCCCTGCAGTGGCTGGCTGTCGTGAAGAAGGTATGTCCTGATGTACGTCTTCATACGTCAGGTCATCCTGAAGACTTGACACTTACCAGGATGAAGGCTCATGACCCAGCTGTCTTCCCATATCTTCTTGCAGTGTGGACTGGTCGTTGTCAGATCCGACAGAACGCTGGCAAATTGTGCCGTCAGCAAAGAGCCTGGCGCTGGAGTTGAACTGGCTTGGCAGGTTGTTGATGTATAGGATCAACAACGCTGGACCGAGAACGGAGCCTTGGGGAACTCCTCAATCCACTGGGATAAAGCTCGACTTGACACCGTCAGTGACGACTGCTTGCTGTCTTTCAGGAAGTTGTTGATCCATGCGTTGATCCTGATCCCACAGTCTGACAGTTTGTGTATCACAAGGCTGTGGTTGACTGTGTCAAAGGCCTTCTGAAAGTCCATCACAACCAGGTCAGCTTGCTTTCCTGCCTGAAGATCACTGGTCAGTTTGTCGACTTGTCCAAGGAGCTGGGTTTCGCAGGACCTACCTCGCCGAAAGCCATGTTGTCCTGTAACAATGATATACTTCTCTTCTTTATAGTGTGGCTGATGATGATGATTTTTCTCCATGACTGTACAGGTGATGCAGGTAAGCGAGATGGGTGTGTAGTTGTCAGGACGATTTGTGGGGTCTGACAAAGCATGAGGCTGTGTTGAGGGCCGACATTGGTCCTGGCTTGTGAGGACGACAGGCAGCAGATGGCAGGTCCTCTTTCAGCCACTCCCACACCA
>NC_134884.1:48913851-48921351 GCF_041734735.1 Babylonia areolata
TGTAGTGTGATGTGGGATGGTGCAGTGTGATGTGGGATATTGTAGTGTAGTGTGATGTGGGATAGTGTAGTGTGATGTGGGATAGTGTTGTGTAGTGTGATGTGGGATAGTGTAGTGTGATGTGGGATAGTGTAGTGTAGTGGGATGTGGGATAGTGTGATGTGGGATAGTGTAGTGTAGTGGGATGTGGGATGGTGTAGTGTAGTGGGATGTGGGATGGTGTAGTGTAGTGTGATGTAGGATGGTGTGATGTGGGATAGTGTAGTGTAGTGTGATGTGGGATGGTGTGGTGTAGTGTGATGTGGGATAGTGTGGGATAGTGCAGTGTAGTGTGATGTGGGATAGTGCAGTGTAGTGTGATGTGGGATAGTGTGATGTGGGATAGTGCAGTGTAGTGTGATGTGGGATAGTGTGGTGTAGTGTGATGTGGGATAGTGTGGTGTAGTGTGATGTGGGATAGTGTGGTGTAGTGTGATGTGGGATAGTGTGGGATAGTGCAGTGTAGTGTGATGTGGGATAGTGCAGTGTAGTGTGATGTGGGTTAGTGTGGTGTAGTGTGATGTGGGATAGTGTGATGTGGGATAGTGCAGTGTAGTGTGATGTGGGATAGTGTAGTGTGATGTGGGATAGTGTGGTGTAGTGTCTTGTGAGATAGTGTAGTGTAGTGTGATGTGGGATAGTGTAGTATGATGTGGGATAGTGTGGTGTAGTGTGATGTGGGATAGTGTGGTGTAGTGTGATGTGGGATAGTGTAGTGTAGTGTGATGTGGGATAGTGTATTGTAGTGTCTTGTCGGATAGTGTAGTGTTGTGTGATGTGGGATAGTGTAGTGTGATGTGGGATAGTGTGGTGTAGTGTGATGTGGGATAGTGTAGTGTAGTGTGATGTGGGATAGTGTAGTGTGATGTGGGATAGTGCAGTGTAGTGTGATGTGGGATAGTGTAGTGTAGTGTGATGTGGGATAGTGTAGTGTGATGTGGGATAGTGTGGTGTAGTGTGATGTGGGATAGTGTATTGTAGTGTCTTGTGGGATAGTGTAGTGTTGTGTGATGTGGGATAGTGTAGTGTGATGTGGGATAGTGTAGTGTAGTGTGATGTGGGATAGTGTAGTGTAGTGTGATGTGGGATAGTGTAGTGTGATGTGGGATAGTGTGGTGTAGTGTGATGTGGGATAGTGCAGTGTAGTGTGATGTTTAGTGTAGTGTGATGTGGGATAGTGTAGTGTAGTGTGATGTGGTGTAGTGTGATGTGGGATAGTGTAGTGTAGTGTGATGTGGGATAGTGTAGTGTAGTGTGATATGGGATAGCGTGCTGTAGTGTGATGTGGGATAGTGTGGGATAGTGTAGTGTAGTGTGATATGGGATAGTGCAGTGTAGTGTGATGTGGGATAGTGCAGTGTGATGTGGGATAGTGTAGTGTAGTGTGATGTGGGATAGTGTGGTGTAGTGTGATGTGGGATAGTGTGGGATAGTGCAGTGTAGTCTGATGTGGGATAGTGTGGTGTAGTGTGATGTGGGATAGTGCAGTGTGATGTGGGATAGTGTGGGATAGTGTAGTGTAGTGTGATGTGGGATAGTGCAGTGTGATGTGGGATAGTGTAGTGTGATGTGGGATAGTGTGGTGTGATGTGGGATAGTGTAGTGATGTGGGATAGTGTAGTGTAGTGTGATGTGGGATAGTGTAGTGTGATGTGGGATAGTGTAGTGTAGTGTGATGTGGGATAGTGCAGTGTGATGTGAGATAGTGTAGTGTAGTGTGATGTGGAATAGTGTAGTGTGATGTGGGATAGTGCAGTGTAGTGTGATGTGGGATAGTGTAGTGTAGTGTGATGTGGGATATTGTGGTGTAGTGTGATGTGGGATGGTGTGATGTGGGATACTGCAGTGTAGTGTGATGTGGGATAGTGTAGTGTAGTGTGATGTGGGATATTGTGGTGTAGTGTGATGTGGGATGGTGTGATGTGGGATAGTGTAGTGTGATGTGGGATAGTGTAGTGTAGTGTGATGTGGGATGGTGTGATGTGGGATAGTGTAGTGTAGTGTGATGTGGGATAGTGTGGTGTAGTGTGATGTGGGATAGTGTAGTGTGATGTGGGATAGTGTAGTGTAGTGTGATGTGGGATAGTGTGGTGTAGTGAAATGAAGTGTAGTGCAATGAGTATGCGTTGCACAGCATTCACAGCACTGCACTGCATTAAACTGCCTTGCAGTGCAACGCTTGACACGACATTGTATCGTACCATATTGTATCGTATTGTATCGAATCGTATCGTATCGTATCGTGTCGTGTCGCTCTGTATCGTATTGTTCTGAAATTTGAACAGCACTCCCCAACGTAAAAGATCATATCGCCACAACACACCCAACCCCCTCTTTTTTCTGCAAATATATTTGTTTTACCACAGAGAAATCGTTATTGGCAAGGCAAAACAAGGCGAGGCAAGGCAAAACAAGACAAGGCAAGGCAAGGCAAGGCAAGGCAAAACAAGACAAGGCAAGGCAAAACAAGACAAGGCAAGGCAAGGCAAGGCAAAACAAGACAAGGCAAGGCGAGGCAAGGCAAAACAAGGAAAGGCAAGGCAAGGCAAAACAAGTCAAGGCAAGGAAAGGAAAGGCAAGGCAAGGCAAAACAAGGCAAGGAAAGGCAAGGCAAGGCAAAACAAGGCAAGGCAAGGCAAAACAAGGAAAGGTAAGGCAAGGCAAGGCAAAACAAGGAAAGGTAAGGCAAGGCAAGGCAAAACAAGGAAAGGCAAAACAAGGCAAGGCAAAACAAGGCAAGGCAAGGTAAAACAAGGAAAGGCAAGGCAAGGCAAAGCAAGGAAAGGTAAGGCAAGGCAAAATAAGGAAAGACAAGGCAAGGCAAAACAAGACAAAACAAGGCAAGACAAGGCAAGGAGCTGTTTGACCGGACTCTCTGGGCCACGGCAACATGACACGTATCGGGTGCGTGACGCCTCGTGACCAAGGCAAAGACAGACACTTGAAACAGGAAACCAAGCCCCACGCTGTTACCTGGCTGTATGTCCTGAACAGTTTTGTGTGTGTGTGTGTGTGTGTGTGTGTGTGTGTTTAATTGATATGAATACTTATATAGCGCCTATCCTCGGTCGGAGACCAAGCTCAAAGCGCTTAACACAGGGTCATTAACACAACAGGCTGCCTACCTGGATAGAGCCGACTGACGGCTGCCACTGGGCACTCATCATTCGTTTCCTGTGTCATTCAATCAGATTTCAGGCACGCACACATACACACTCAGAGAAACGTGTAACATTTTACGCGTATGCCGTTTTGCTTATTTATCCCGCCATGTAGGCAGCGATACTCCGTTTTCGGGGATGTGCATGCTGGGTATGTTCTTGTTTCTATAACTCACCGAACTCTGACATGGATTACGGGATCTTTAACGTGCGTATTTGATCTTCTGACGGGCGAAATAGCCGAGTGGTTAAAGCGTTGGACTGTCAATCTGAGGGTCCCGGGTTCGAATCACGGTGACGGCACCTGGTGGGTAAAGGGTGGAGATTTTTACGATCTCCCAGGTCGACATATGTGCAGACCTGCTAGTGCCTGAACCCCCTTTGTGTGTATATGCAAGCAGAAGATCAAATATGCACGTTAAAGATCCTGTAATCCATGTCAGCGTTCGGTGGGTTATGGAAACAAGAACATACCCAGCATGCACACCCCCGAAAACGGAGTATGGCTGCTCACATGGCGGGGAAAAAACGGTCATACACGTAAAAGCCCACTCGTGTGCATACGAGTGAACGCAGAGGAAGAAGAAGAAGATCTTCTGCGTGCGTATACACACGAAGGGGGTTCAGGCACTAGCATGTCTGCACATATGTTGACCTGGGAGATCGGAAAAATCTCCACTCTTTACCCACCAGGCGCCGTCACCAAGATTCGAACCCGGGACCCTCAGATTGAAAGTTCAACGCTCTAACAATTCGGCTGTTGTGCTCGTCCATGTGGGTGTGTGTGTGTGTGTGTGTGTGTGTGTGACGAATGTGCGCGTCTGTATGCGTGTGTGCGTGGGAAGTGATCTGAGGCTTTGTTCCTGACGTAACTTACAACGTACGAAAGCCGAACACGCCTCACCCCATTAGACCCACCCCTCTACCCACCACCCGTCACCCGCCACCCCTTTAACACCCACCCCCTTGTTGAATTTGCTTCTCTAACCGCAATGGAATGAATGTGATCAAGCCACGGGCTTCTTGTTTTTTGGGTTTATATATATATATATATCTAGATTAAAGTGTCGGTTAAAAAACAATAAATAAAAGATAAATGGAAGATCAATTGTATCAATCACTACTTGCTCTTTGGATTTGAACTGATTACACCGTGTGGAGCTTCTAGCCGCCAGGTCACTGTGTGCGTCAGTGTGTGTGACAGAAGGGATGGCTGGGTAGATATATTTTTTTAAAGAAAAGAAGAAGCTAAAACAATAAGGTAGGCAAGCGACTGACAAGCCCGTGGCTACAAAAGCCACAGACAGCGACAAGAGGGTGCAGTTGACACAGTGGCTGTTGTTGGGTGCGCAGATCCTTGCTGCAGGTCGTATTTTGGCTGGGCAGATCCTTGCTACAGGTCGTGTTTTGGCTGGGCAGATCCTTGCTGCAGGTCGTGTTGTTGGCTGGGCAGATCCTTGCTACAGGTCGTGTTTTGGCTGGGCAGATCCTTGCTACAGGTCGTGTTTTGGCTGGGCATATCCTTGCTACAGGTCGTGTTTTGGCTGGGCAGATCCTTGCTACAGGACGTCACCTGCTGACTGTCCTGTCTTGTGACTGATGCTGAACAACTGTTCAACTCCTTGGTCCGCTCAGTCAACCGTCGTCTTCCTCGGCTGACTGAACTGCAGTGAGGAGTGAGCTGTTCGTGTTCTTTGTGAGGAGGATAACTTTTATCGTGCGTTCATTTTATACGTGCGTAATAAACTCGTGTTCACAGATGAAATGGTTTGTGTCTTCGAACTTGGACACTGTCAGTTCGTGCACGGTTGGGAAAAAAAACAACACTTAGGGAATCAGTTGTTGGTGCCCTGGCCCGCCTGAGCCATTCCCACCGTCTCTGATAAATCTGGGATTGGTCTGGACAGGAATCGGCTGCAGAGTTGCTATCCGTTGGACTGTTGGCCTGTGAGGTGCCGTGAAGAGCTGTGGGGACAGTGTGTGGACAGTGTGCGGACAGTGTGTGGACAGTGTGCGGACAGTGTGTGGACACGGGCAGCAGGATGAGGGCCATCGACGAAAAGGGCATCAGCCTGGTCATCTTCTTCCTCATCACCATGGTGGCGGGCTCCATCCCCATCCTCCTCTTCACTCGCTGCCGGGTCAGGCTGACCTCCAGGAGAGGTCAAACCGTCATCTCCCTCCTCAACTGTTTCGCTGGAGGCGTCTTCCTGGCCACCTGTCTGCTCAACCTGCTGGTGGAGGGCTTGGAGGAGTACGAAGGATTCAAAGCGGTCTCCGGGTTCGACTCCGAGTATCCCTTCTTCCACCTGGGCATCGGTGTGGGCTTCTTCGCTGTGGCCTTCGTGGAGAGACTGGCCGGCTTCCTGTACGGCAGGAGGAATGCAGGGAACGATGCCGGAGAATACGAACAGGCGGACCTCAGTGGGAAAAACCACGACGGTCATTTCGTGACTGTGAAGACAACGGAGATGACTCCAACAGACAAGTCTGGAGAGCCCTCTGAGGACAGTTCTCAGCCCGACAGTTCGCCACCCCCGGTGATGGGTCCCGTGTCCGCAGTGCCGGCAGTGGTGATGTCTCCGGGGCAGGACTCCTTGGTGAAGACCCCTCGCTCAGACTCCGTCTTCACCGTCTCAGAGTCCGGCCCCACGCTGTGTGCGGAGGACTGGAACGACTGCCCGGGCCGGAGGTGCTCCGTAGCGAGGGACCCCGGGGATCGGTTCACGGCCCGGTCCGGCGTGGTGGCCGTCACCCTGCTGCTGGCGCTGTCCTTCCACACCATCTTTGACGGGCTGGCCGTGGGGCTGCAGGACTCAGAGGCCAACATCTGGACCACCACCGCCGCCATCAGCGTCCACAAGACCCTCGTGGCTGTGTCCCTGGGTCTAGAGCTGGGGGCTGCCTCGCCCGGCAAGCCGTGGAAGGCGTTCCTGCTGCTCTTCCTGTTCGCCCTCATGGCGCCGCTGGGCGTGGCGATCGGGATCGGCGTCACTTCGGACCGCCTGGACCAGCGCGCGCACCTGCTGGCGGGGGGCATCCTGCAGGGCGTGGCCACGGGCTCCTTCCTCTACGTCACCTTCTTTGAGATCCTGGGGGAGGAGCTGGGCCACCACAGCACGGTGCCCAAGATTCTACTGGCTGTGTTGGGCTTTGGACTTATGGCCGTGGCGAAAATCTGGGATGCAGATTAAGTACGTTACACATATTGCTCTTTATTATTATTATTATTATTATTATTATTCTTTTGCGTCGTTTCAGTGACAATATTCCTCCATCCCTTCCCCCATGCCGTTCATCCCACATGCCCCCACCCCTCCTGATGCTCACCCAGTATCCCCCACACACCACCACACTCACCCACACACACACCCACACCACACCCACACACCACCACAGCAGGAACATCTGCCTCATTCCTAGCACCGGCAGTCCACAGGGAACGGTCAGTGTGAGGTCATCATCCAGTGACGACAGTCCACAGGGAACGGTCAATGTGAGGTCATCATCCAGTGACTGCAGTCCACAGGGAACGGTCAATGTGAGGTCATCATCCAGTGACTGCAGTCCACAGGGAACGGTCAATGTGAGGTCATCATCCAATGACGACAGTCCACAGGGAACGGTCAATGTGAGGTCATCACCAGTGACGTTCTGCTGTATCGTGTACAGACTGTACCTGTCTATGTTGTTGTGTACACTAAAATAAAACTGGCGGACAACACCTTGTTCCTATACAATGAAACAAACTCGTTTCAAACTTTAAGGACACAGTTATTGCAGTCTTGGTCTTGAAGCCATTCATTGAAGCCATCATTGAAGCCATTCATTCCATTCATTGAAGCCATTCATTGAAGCCATTCATTAAAGCCGTTCATTAAAGCCATTCATTGAAGCCATCATTGAAGCCATTCATTGGAGCCATTCATTAAAGCCATTCATTGGAGCCATTCATTAAAGCCATTCATTGGAGCCATTCATTAGAGCCATTCATTGAAGCCATTCATTGGAGCCATTCATTGAAGCCATTCATTGGAGCCATTCATTGAAGCCATTCATTGAAGCCATTCTTTGGAGCCATTCATTGGAGCCATTCATTGAAGCCATTCATTGAAGCCATTCATTGAAGCCATTCATTGGAGCCATTCATTGAAGCCATTCATTGGAGTCATTCATTGGAGCCATTCATTGGAGCCATTCATTGGAGCCATTCATTGAAGCCATTCATTGGAGCCATTCATTGGAGCCATTCATTGAAGCCATTCATTGGAGCCTTTCATTGGAGCCATTCATTGGAGCC
>NC_134884.1:48926351-48928851 GCF_041734735.1 Babylonia areolata
AATCGTGCGCTACCTTTCATGCTAGACTTACGGCTGCTCCCTCTCTCTCTACCTTTCTTTCTTTGAGGAGATTAATGGCGTGATGGCCTTGTACCTGCTCTTTTAGGTATTCTTTGACTTTTCTGTAAATTTCCTATTTTCCTAGGCCGCTCGTTGTTGTTGCGTTACCTGCAAGTCTGTCAGCTCGCTCATTTCCCTTAACACCCGCATGTCCCGGGCAGTATGACCATGTAAGTTTTTGAATCTAAAAGTTGCGCATTGCCTCATGCCACTCTGGGCTTCCCGTTCCATTTCCAATTTTTGATATGAGGTTCATTGAGTCCGTTGGAATCATGGCATGTTGGTTTCCAGGTGTAGGAATAAATGGCAGCCACTGGAGAGCATGTGTCACAGCTTCGGCATTCATCGTTGGGCTGGAGGTGGTGTTTACAGTCAATGATTATTGACACTGACAGAACATAACTCTCCAGTTTACTGTGACCATTTTACGTAAATCAAGCCTTGTGCATACAGGAGGCTGGTTGTGAAACCATATTCCCGAAAAATCTAAAAATTGAATCAAATTTTCAAAAATTCTGATACAGTTTTCACAAAAACCTGATGAATCTTTCAAAATTTGACATGTCCTAAGATGTATTGATCATGATTCAATACCATCAAAATGATGTTCAATAATCATTCCCGGTCTTTTTGTGACGTTTTCCAGCGTGTTTGTACAGAAATTGGCCATGCTTTTGCTTTCATTATACTTTCCTTTTCAAATGCAACTTTTTTAGAGTGTGTATGTGCGGGGTGTTTATGTCTTGAGGGCTGGGTGTAAAAAGACAATTGTGCTTACTCCATGACCCTCGTGAAAGAACAATTCGTTTTGTTTCATATCTCTCTCTCTCTCTCTCTCTCTCTCTCTCTCTCTCTTTCTTTTCTCTCTCTCAAGGCCTGACTAAGCGCGTTGGGTTACGCTGCTGGTCAGGCATCTGCTTGGCAGATGTGGTGTTGCGTATATGGATTTGTCCGAACGCAGTGACGCCTCCTTGAGCTACTGAAACTGAAACTCTCTCTCTCTCACTCTCTCTCTCTCTCTGTCTGTGTCTGTCTCTGTGTCTGTCTGTCTGTCTCTCTCTAATACAGGGTTACGTTCGTTTTCTGAAACTTGAGCTATTTTCTCTGTGTGTGTGTGTGTGTGTGTTGGTCTTCCCCGCGTGATGCGAGAGCGCGTGCATGCACGCAACGCAAGTACGTTCATACAGCTGCGTGCGTGTGTATGTGTGTGTGCGTGTGGCTGTAGCTGTGTGTGTGTGTGTGTGTGTGTGTGTGTGTGTGTAGTGAACGTGTTTGCATAGAACTTTCCTGTGTGATGCGTGAGCGCGGGCACGCACACATCTACAGCGACAATACATTCACGTCTGTGGTCGTGTTTGAGGTTGCAGTGCAGTGTCCGGCCATGAAACTCTTGTTTGATGGAAACAGGATCATGCAGACTGTGCCCTTCTACCTTTCTTCTTGAGAGTTATTGATGTTGTATGTTTTGTTCTTTGACTTTTTGTATTTTTTCCTAGCCGTGTTCTACCTGAGTCCATCGCCACTTAACACCGTGTCCGTGCATATAATAAGTTTTTAATCAGTAAAAGTTCGATTGCGTCATCCACTTGAGTCGTCCATTCCAATTTTTGATATGGGTTCATTGAGTCCGTTGACATTGGCATGTGGTTTCCAGAGTATGGAACAAAAGATGGCCTTGTGAGCTGGCGTTATGCATATCATCGTTCTATTGTTTACTAGCAATGATTTTGACACTCTCAACCTTACTCTTCTCGTTCTACTGTCCGTCTCTTTCGAATCATGTCCTCTGTCTCAGACTGTGTGAAACCCATTTCCATTATCTGAAATAATTGTCAATTTAAAAATTTGCATTGTAAAAAATGATGAAGTTCTTTCAGAATTGAATGTCCTAAGACGTTTGATCTGAGTAAGACATCAAAATGATGTTCAAATATTCTTCCGGTCTTTTGTGACGTTTCCTTTACGTGTTTGTACACAAATTGTGTTGTGTGTTTCTGTACTTTGTTTCAAAGTTCAAGCTTTTTTTGAGTGTGCATGTGGGTGTGTTGTTGAGGTGGTGTCAAATAGACATTGTGTTATATGGTGAAAGTAACAATTCGTTTGTGTGTTTTTGTTCTTTGCTTTCGTTCGTTCGTTCGTTCTTTATCTCTCTCTTTCTCTTTCTGTTATAAGCGCTGACATAAGGGCGTTGGGAGTGCGGTGGATCTGGCTTGGCAGGGTAGGTGGGGTATATGGTTTGCCGAACGCAGTGAGAGACCGGGAGTACGAAACTGAAACCTCTCTCTCCACTGCTTCTTTCTGTTGTGTTGTTCTGTGTCTGTTGTGTGTCGTTCTTAATAAGGTTAGCGTTTTGAACTTACTATTCTCTGTGTGTGTTGTGTTGTTTGATGCTCCCGTGTAACAACGCGTGCAAGTGAGCCCCAGTGTTTATACGCCCGGT
>NC_134884.1:48936351-48943851 GCF_041734735.1 Babylonia areolata
AGAACAGCATGCTGAAGTCAGGTACCCGTTCACTGCTGGGTGGAGTGAGGACACAACACCATGCTGAAGTCAGGTACCCGTTCACTGCTGGGTGGAGTGAGGACACAACAGCTTGCTGAAGTCAGGTACCCGTTCACTGCTGGGTGGAGTGAGGACACAACAGCTTGCTGAAGTCAGGTACCCGTTCACTGCTGGGTGGAGTGAGGACAGAACAGCTTGCTGAAGTCAGGTACCCGTTCACTGCTGGGTGGAGTGAGGACACAACACCATGCTGAAGTCAGGTACCCGTTCACTGCTGGGTGGAGTGAGGACAGAACACCATGCTGAAGTCAGGTACCCGTTCACTGCTGGGTGGAGTGAGGACAGAACACCATGCTGAAGTCAGGTACCCGTTCACTGCTGGGTGGAGTGAGGACACAACACCATGCTGAAGTCAGGTACCCGTTCACTGCTGGGTGGAGTGAGGACACAACACCATACTGAAGTCAGGTACCCGTTCACTGCTGGGTGGAGTGAGGACACAACACCATGCTGAAGTCAGGTACCCGTTCACTGCTGGGTGGAGTGAGGACACAACACCATGCTGAAGTCAGGTACCCGTTCACTGCTGGGTGGAGTGAGGACACAACACCATGCTGAAGTCAGGTACCCGTTCACTGCTGGGTGGAGTGAGGACACAACACCATGCTGAAGTCAGGTACCCGTTCACTGCTGGGTGGAGTGAGGACACAACACCATGCTGAAGTCAGGTACCCGTTCACTGCTGGGTGGAGTGAGGACAGAACACCATGCTGAAGTCAGGTACCCGTTCACTGCTGGGTGGAGTGAGGACAGAACAGCTTGCTGAAGTCAGGTACCCGTTCACTGCTGGGTGGAGTGAGGACACAACAGCATGCTGAAGTCAGGTACCCGTTCACTGCTGGGTGGAGTGAGGACACAACACCATGCTGAAGTCAGGTACCCGTTCACTGCTGGGTGGAGTGAGGACACAACACCATGCTGAAGTCAGGTACCCGTTCACTGCTGGGTGGAGTGAGGACACAACACCATGCTGAAGTCAGGTACCCGTTCACTGCTGGGTGGAGTGAGGACACAACACCATGCTGAAGTCAGGTACCCGTTCACTGCTGGGTGGAGTGAGGACAGAACACCATGCTGAAGTCAGGTACCCGTTCACTGCTGGGTGGAGTGAGGACACAACACCATGCTGAAGTCAGGTACCCGTTCACTGCTGGGTGGAGTGAGGACAGAACAGCTTGCTGAAGTCAGGTACCCGTTCACTGCTGGGTGGAGTGAGGACACAACACCATGCTGAAGTCAGGTACCCGTTCACTGCTGGGTGGAGTGAGGACAGAACAGCTTGCTGAAGTCAGGTACCCGTTCACTGCTGGGTGGAGTGAGGACACAACACCATGCTGAAGTCAGGTACCCGTTCACTGCTGGGTGGAGTGAGGACAGAACAGCTTGCTGAAGTCAGGTACCCGTTCACTGCTGGGTGGAGTGAGGACAGAACACCATGCTGAAGTCAGGTACCCGTTCACTGCTGGGTGGAGTGAGGACACAACAGCATGCTGAAGTCAGGTACCCGTTCACTGCTGGGTGGAGTGAGGACACAACACAATGCTGAAGTCAGGTACCCGTTCACTGCTGGGTGGAGTGAGGACAGAACACCATGCTGAAGTCAGGTACCCGTTCACTGCTGGGTGGAGTGAGGACAGAACACCATGCTGAAGTCAGGTACCCGTTCACTGCTGGGTGGAGTGAGGACACAACACCATGCTGAAGTCAGGTACCCGTTCACTGCTGGGTGGAGTGAGGCCACAACACCATGCTGAAGTCAGGTACCCGTTCACTGCTGGGTGGAGTGAGGACAGAACACCATGCTGAAGTCAGGTACCCGTTCACTGCTGGGTGGAGTGAGGACAGAACAGCTTGCTGAAGTCAGGTACCCGTTCACTGCTGGGTGGAGTGAGGACAGAACACCATGCTGAAGTCAGGTACCCGTTCACTGCTGGGTGGAGTGAGGACACAACACCATGCTGAAGCCAGGTACCCGTTCACTGCTGGGTGGAGTGAGGACAGAACAGCTTGCTGAAGTCAGGTACCCGTTCACTGCTGGGTGGAGTGAGGACACAACACCATGCTGAAGTCAGGTACCCGTTCACTGCTGGGTGGAGTGAGGACACAACACCATGCTGAAGTCAGGTACCCGTTCACTGCTGGGTGGAGTGAGGACAGAACACCATACTGAAGTCAGGTACCCGTTCACTGCTGGGTGGAGTGAGGCCAGTCGAAGCACCTTTCCCAAGGACACGTCACCATGCTGAAACGGGGCTGGAGCCCTGATCACTGGTGAACACTGGGTCAGTCCAACGCCTCACTCCGCCACGGCGCCTCTGCTGATTGCCCAGATGTCAGAACACTGCCAGCAGCCTGATCCACACATTGCAGCATGACAAACCGTGTCTACCTGCCCAGATGTCAGAAACACTGCAACCTGATCCACACATTCCCACATGACAAACCGTGTCTACATGTTCAGAATGTCATAACACTGCCAACAACCTGATCCACACATTCCCACATGACAAACCGTGTCTACATGTTCAGAATGTCATAACACTGCCAACAACCTGATCCACACATTCCCACATGACAAACCGTGTCTACATGTTCAGAATGTCATAACACTGCCAACAGCCTGATCCACACATTCCCACATGACAAACCGTGTCTACATGTTCAGAATGTCATAACACTGCCAACAGCCTGATCCACACATTCCCACATGACAAACCGTGTCTACATGTTCAGAATGTCATAACACTGCCAACAGCCTGATCCACACATTCCCACATGACAAACCGTGTCTACATGTTCAGAATGTCATAACACTGCCAACAACCTGATCCACACATTCCCACATGACAAACCGTGTCTACATGTTCAGAATGTCATAACACTGCCAACAACCTGATCCACACATTCCCACATGACAAACCGTGTCTACATGTTCAGAATGTCATAACACTGCCAACAACCTGATCCACACATTCCCACATGACAAACCGTGTCTACATGTTCAGAATGTCATAACACTGCCAACAACCTGATCCACACATTCCAACATGACAAACCGTGTCTACATGTTCAGAATGTCATAACACTGCCAACAGCCTGATCCACACATTCCCACATGACAAACCGTGTCTACATGTTCAGAATGTCATAACACTGCCAACAACCTGATCCACACATTCCCACATGACAAACCGTGTCTACATGTTCAGAATGTCATAACACTGCCAACAACCTGATCCACACATTCCCACATGACAAACCGTGTCTGCATGTTCAGAATGTCATAACACTGCCAACAACCTGATCCACACATTCCACATGACAAACCGTGTCTACATGTCCAGAATGTCATAACACTGCCAACAACCTGATCCACACATTCCCACATGACAAACCGTGTCTACATGTTCAGAATGTCATAACACTGCCAACAACCTGATCCACACATTGCAACATTAAAAAACCGTGTCTGCATGTTCAGAATGTCATAACACTGCCAATAACCTGATCCACACATTGCAACATGACAAACCGTGTCTGCATGTTCAGAATGTCATAACACTGCCAACAACCTGATCCACACATTCCATGACAAACCGTGTCTACATGTTCAGAATGTCATAACACTGCCAACAGCCTGATCCACACATTCCAACATGACAACCCGTGTCTGCATGTTCTGTTTACAAATATAAAATCATACACATTATATCACACACACTACTGAAAAAAATCTAATTAAAAAATAAGAATGAACAAATACATAAATAAAGGGAGTATAATAGATTTTTTTTAATCAAAAAAAGGGACAGAAAGGACCAGAACACGTTCAGGCTGCCATCCTGTAGGTCATTCAACTCAACTCTGACATCCGGCGGTCACAGGGGTCAGGGGTCAAAGCGTGGAGGAGGAGAGGAAGGGGGGGGGGTATAGTTCAATAAAAGATACGTGTTTGACGTCACATGACGGAGAGACTGGGCAGGACTGTAGAGCTGTGTAAAAGATGGAACAAGTCTCCCAGAAAACAGCCGCACTGGAGCAGTAGAACACACTTCCAGGAAACTGTGACGGCCTCCTCACTTGGCATCTTCATGTCAAACGTCACAAAGCATCAGTCAAAGGTCACAAAGCGTCGGTCAGACTGACATGCACAGCACAGCCCCAATTTCTGTCACGACAAAAACCACATGTGGCTCCTCGATGATGGCTACCAGTCCACATCCACACCCACATCTACACCCACATCCACACCCACATCCACACCCACATCTACATCCACATCTACATCCACACCCACATCTACATCCACACCCACACCCACATCTACATCCACATCTACATCCACACCCACATCTACATCCACATCTACATCTACATCCACACCTACATCCACACCCACATCTATATCCACATCCACACCCTCATCTACACCCACATCCACACCCACATCTACACTCACATCTACACCCACATCTACATCCACATCTACACCTACATCCACACCCACATCTACATCCACACCCACACCCACATCTACATCCACATCCACATCCACACCCACATCTACATCCACACCCACATCTATATCCACACCTACATCTACATCCACACCCACATCTACATCTACACCTACATCCACACCCACATCTACATCCACACCCACATCTACATCCACACCCACATCTATATCCACATCTACACCCACATCTACATCCACACCCACATCTACATCCACATCCACACCCACATCTACATCCACACCCACATCCACACCCACATCTACACCCACATCTACATCCACACCCACATCTACATCCACACCCACATCTACATCCACATCTACACCCACATCTACATCCACACCCACATCTACACCCACATCCACACCCACATCCACACCCATATCTACATCCACATCTACACCCACATCTACATCCACACCCACATCTACATCCACACCCACATCTATATCCACATCTACACCCACATCTACATCCACATCTACATCCACACCCACATCTACATCCACATCTACATCCACACCCACATCTACATCCACACCCACATCTACATCCACACCTACATCCACACCCACACCCACATCTACATCCACACCCACATCTACATCCACACCCACATCTACACCCACATCTATATCCACATCTACACCCACATCTACATCCACACCTACATCTACATCCACACCCACATCTATATCCACATCTACACCCACATCTACATCTACACCCACATCTACATCCACATCCACACCCACATCTACATCCACACCTACATCCACATCTACATCCACACCCACATCTACATCTACACCTACATCCACACCCACATCTACATCCACACCCACATCTACATCTACACCTACATCCACACCCACATCTACATCCACACCCACATCTGTATCCACATCTACACCCACATCTACATCCACACCCACATCTATATCCACATCTACATCCACACCCACATCTATATCCACATCCACACCCACATCACATCATCCACATCTACACCCACATCCACACCCACATCTACATCCACACCCACATCTATATCCACATCCACACCCACATCTACATCCACACCCACATCTATATCCACATCTACATCCACACCCACATCTATATCCACATCTACATCCACACCCACATCCACACCCACATCTACATCCACATCTACATCCACACCCACATCTATATCCACATCCACATCTACACCCACATCCACACCCACACCCACATCCACAAAGACGTGACCAGCACCATCAACAACAAAAAGAAGGGGAAAACGTAAAGAGAAAAAAAAGAAACTTAAGAAAGATACGTTGTCAGTTTACTGTTAAAGGAAAATGAAATAAATAAGAGGAAACCAAGGTTCCTCTATCCGAACCACGCCCCCTTTACCCCCCAGAAAGGGAACAGAACAGGAAACATAATGGTTCAGCTTAAAGGCAGAAAGCAGGCCGAGAGAGAGGGGCAGAGAAATAGAGACTGAGAGAAGACGACGGCGACGATGACGAAGAAGAAGAAGAAGAAACATAACATTAATAGAGGAAAAGAAACGCCAAAGAAATCATGTATCCCTATCTTGGCAGAAGGGTGGAAATACTTTTTTTCCACAATAAAAACTTCCGTAGGCATCCCAACGTTGGGGGGCGGGGTGTAGACAATGTTGGTCACCGTTTAAACACAGTGGAATTTAAAGCTAATGCAAAAGTACACCCAACAGTGGTTGTCATTTGACAGGAGAGAGAGTGAGTGCACGCGTGGTAGTCTCTACCTGCAGGCTGCTTTTTGGGTATGGCGACTTTGAGCAGACAAAATGAGGAAAACTTAAAGATATTTTAACAGATAAACATATAAAGCAAACAGACAAATAATATAGAAATAAAAATCAGAGGAAAAAATTCAGACAAATATAAACAAAAACCCGGATACGTTTGGATATACATGCGGACACACACACACACACACACACACACACACACACACACACACAGTACCATGTTAGTTCAGTCAGAATCCCAGATCTTGGCAATGGCCATGACCCCGAAGCCGACGATGGTGAGACCGATCTTGGGCACCGTGCTGTGGTGGCCCAGCTCCTCCCCCAGGATCTCAAAGAAGGTGACGTAGAGGAAGGAGCCCGTGGCCACGCCCTGCAGGATGCCCCCCGCCAGCAGGTGCGCGCGCTGGTCCAGGCGGTCCGAAGTGACGCCGATCCCGATCGCCACGCCCAGCGGCGCCATGAGGGCGAACAGGAAGAGCAGCAGGAACGCCTTCCACGGCTTGCCGGGAGACGCCGACCCCAGCTTCAGCCCCAGGGACACAGCCACGATGGTCTTGTGGACGTTGATGGCGGCGGTGGTGGTCCAGATGTCGGCCTCCGTCTCCTGCAGCCCCACGGCCAGCCCGTCAAAGATGGTGTGGAAGGACAGCGCCAGCAGCACGGTGACGGCGGTCACAGCGGAGTGACCCGTCATGTCCACAGCGTGGTCATGGCCACCCGGCGCCGGCAGCTCGGAGAACACGTCCTGCCAGCTGACGGGCTGTGCCGGGTGTCCCGGATCATCTGCGCTGGCCGAACAGCCTGACGGAGCGCCCTCAGCCCTTGAGGGCTGAGCATCCTCTCCGGAAGGCGTTTCGGGCACGGTTCTGCTTGCAGACTCCGCTGCTTTCACCGCAGCCTCCCCGTTGGCGTTCTTCATCTCTATGGCTTCGTGGTTCACGGTGCCGTTTCCTGTGGTGGATCCCCTGCCGTACAGAAACACGGCCAGTCTCTCCACGAAGGCCACAGCGAAGAAGCCCACACCGATGCCCAGGTGGAAGAAGGGATACTCGGAGTCGAACCCGGAGACCGCTTTGTACTCCTCGTACTCCTCCAAGCCCTCCACCAGCAGGT
>NC_134884.1:48948851-48966351 GCF_041734735.1 Babylonia areolata
TCCCACCTCCCGCCTAACGAATTTAACCGTCACCATCTCCCCTTCCTATGAACAAACCATCTCCCCTTCCTATAAACAAACCATCTCTCCTTCCTATGAACAAATCATCTCCCCTTCCTATAAACAGAACCTGACAAACAAACCATCTCCCCTTCCTACAAACAAACCATCTCCCCTTCCTACAAACCATCTTCCCTTCCTATAAACAGAACCTGACAAACAAACCATCTCCCCTTCCTACAAACAAACCATCTCCCCTTCCTACAAACAAACCATCTCCCCTTCCTATAAACAGAACAAGACAAACAAACCATCTCCCCTTCCTACAAACAGAACAAGACAAACAAACCATCTCCCCTTCCTATAAACAGAACAAGACAAACAAACCATCTCCCCTTCCTATAAACAGAACAGGACAAACAAACCATCTCCCCTTCCTATAAACAGAACAAGACAAACAAACCATCTCCCCTTCCTATAAACAGAACAAGACAAACAAACCATCTCCCCTTCCTATAAACAGAACAAGACAAACAAACCATCTCCCCTTCCTACAAACAAACCATCTCCCCTTCCTATAAACAGAACAAGACAAACAAACCATCTCCCCTTCCTACAAACAAACCATCTCCCCTTCCTATAAACAGAACAGGACAAACAAACCATCTCCCCTTCCTATAAACAGAACAAGACAAACAAACCATCTCCCCTTCCTACAAACAGAACAGGACAAACAAACCATCTCACCTTCCTACAAACAGAACAGGACAAACGAACCATCTCCCCTTCCTACAAACAGAACAGGACAAACGAACCATCTCCCCTTCCTACAAACAGAACAGGACAAACGAACCATCTCCCCTTCCTACAAACGAACCATCTCCCCTTCCTACAAACAAACCATCTCCCCTTCCTACAAACAGAACAGGACAAACGAACCATCTCCCCTTCCTACAAACAGAACAGGACAAACAAACCATCTCCCCTTCCTACAAACAAACCATCTCCCCTTCCTACAAACAAACCATCTCCCCTTCCTACAAACAAACCATCTCCCCTTCCTACAAACAGAACAAGACAAACAAACCATCTCCCCTTCCTACAAACAAACCATCTCCCCTTCCTACAAACAAACCATCTCCCCTTCCTATAAACAGAACAAGACAAACAAACCATCTCCCCTTCCTACAAACAAACCATCTCCCCTTCCTATAAACAGAACAAGACAAACAAACCATCTCCCCTTCCTACAAACAGAACAAGACAAACAAACCATCTCCCCTTCCTACAAACAGAACAGGACAAACGAACCATCTCCCCTTCCTACAAACAGAACAAGACAAACAAACCATCTCCCCTTCCTACAAACAAACCATCTCCCCTTCCTACAAACAAACCATCTCCCCTTCCTACAAACAGAACAAGACAAACAAACCATCTCCCCTTCCTACAAACAAACCATCTCCCCTTCCTACAAACAGAACAGGACAAACAAACCATCTCACCTTCCTACAAACAGAACAGGACAAACGAACCATCTCCCCTTCCTACAAACAGAACAGGACAAACGAACCATCTCCCCTTCCTACAAACAGAACAAGACAAACGAACCATCTCCCCTTCCTACAAACGAACCATCTCCCCTTCCTACAA
Source organism: Babylonia areolata (assembly GCF_041734735.1). Lineage (NCBI taxonomy): Eukaryota > Metazoa > Mollusca > Gastropoda > Neogastropoda > Buccinidae > Babylonia > Babylonia areolata. The sequence goes on from NC_134884.1 coordinate 48,950,505, forward strand.
ACAAACCATCTCCCCTTCCTACAAACAGAACAGGACAAACGAACCATCTCCCCTTCCTACAAACAGAACAGGACAAACGAACCATCTCCCCTTCCTACAAACGAACCATCTCCCCTTCCTACAAACAAACCATCTCCCCTTCCTACAAACAAACCATCTCCCCTTCCTACAAACAGAACAAGACAAACAAACCATCTCCCCTTCCTACAAACAAACCATCTCCCCTTCCTACAAACAAACCATCTCCCCTTCCTACAAACAGAACAAGACAAACAAACCATCCCCCCTTCCTACAAACAAACCATCTCCCCTTCCTACAAACAGAACAGGACAAACGAAGAAAGAAACAAGACTGATCACGGCCAGCTGACTAGGGCAGAGACCTGAAATCATGTGTGCATACACACACACACACACACACACACACACACACACACCTAGTGTGTGTGTGTGTGTGTGTGTGTGTGTGTGTGTGTGTGTGTGTGTGCGTGCGGTGTGTGTGTGTGTGTGTGTGTGTGTGTGTGTGTGTGTGTATGTGTGTGTGTGTGTGTGTACATCCAAACGTATCCGGGTTTTTGTTTATATTTGTCTGATTTTTTCCCTTGATTTATATTTCTTTATCATTTGTCTGTTTGCTTTATTTATCTGTTTAAAATGTCCTTAAGGTTTGTCTCCTCACGGTTGACAGAGAGAGAGCAAGACAGAATACGAATGAGAATGAGAATAATTCAATTATCTCAGCAAGATAATTCAAGTACAGTAAAGTCTGTGATACATACAGATTGCAACAATGACAATATATTTTGGCATACAACACATAAAACACACACACACACACACACACACACACACACACACACACAATCAGAGCCAAAGCAAACCAAACCCAATAAAACATCACCTCTCCACTATCTAAAGCACACACACACACACACACACACACACACACACACACACACACATCAAAATAGGTTAACATTATTTATTTAACAACTGAACTGACACGGAGAGAGAGAGAGAGAGAGAGAGAGAGAGAGAGAGAGAGAGAGAGAGAGAGTTGCCATATTGTTAATATGATGATATGTAATAATGGTTGATATTATGGTTAAGTATATGACTGATAATAATTTTTTTTTTTTTTCATTATCATTATCACCATGTGAGTCTGATCATTAAGAATTCCACTGACTGGACCATGCCCCATTTGTAAGAACAGTGTTATCTTTATCTCTACTTCCTTCTGCCAGTGCTGGGCGTACACCTTGCTTGCCTCTGATTGGGTGAAACTGGACTACTGGGTGAAGCGACCTTGATACTGTGAACTGTGAATTTCTGCACTTGTGGGGAAAGCTGACCAGGCCTTATCAGAAGTTTGGGGTGTGGGGAAAACTTTCAAGGTCTCATCACAGGTTTGGGGTGTGGGGAAAACTGTCCAGGCCTCATCACAGGTTTGGGGTGGTGGGAAAGGTGACAGGGCCTCATCACAGGTTTGGGGTGGTGGGAAAGGTGACAGGGCCTCATCACAGGTTTGGGGTGGTGGGAAAGGTGACAGGGCCTCATCACAGGTTTGGGGTGGTGGGAAAGGTTACATGACCTCATCACAGGTTTGGGGTGCCCTTGTGGTGTGGCGTGTCCGCACCCCCTTGAAACTGAAACCGAAACTGAAACTCAATCGAAGTATCCAAAGGTTACATCCCCATGGTTTTCTTCCGAGAGTTTTATTTGAAGTTTTGAAAAGTTAGTATCACTGGTGTGGATTTTTTTCTTTTTTTTAAAGTAAATATACACTACGACATTGAAAGACATGATTACTGAGAGAAAGAAAAACATTTGTCCAGGTATTGTGTCAAAATTCGTCTTTCCTGTGTAGGCTACTTTCATTCAGTCCACATATTTTGGGTTTCAATGAAAAGTCTTAAAAAATCATTTGATAACTAACTAACTAACTACACACGATGTGTATGATTACAGACTACATGTGTGTGTGTGTGTGTGTGTGTGTGTGTGTGTGTGTGTGTGTGTGTGTGTGTGTGTGTCCCCTAATTTCTTCGTTTTTCACGCAGACCGGGAAGACTGAATCGTCTACAATCTGACATGGTATAACTTGTACCATTCCATAACTGATAAGTACTATGAGAGAGGAGGTGGGAAAGGGGGAGGTAGTGTGAGGGGACTGAAGGGGGGCAACAGCCGATCGAGTGGTTTAAGCGTAGAACGTTTAATCTGAGGGTCCCGGTTTCGAATCGCGTTAACGGTGCCTGGTGGGTAAAGAGTGGAGATTTTTCCGATCTCCAAGGTCAACAGATATCCAGAGCTGCTGGTGCATGAACACCCTTCATTTGCATACGCACATAGAAGATCAAATACGCACGTTAAAGACCCTGTAATCCATGTCAGCGTTCGGTGGGTTATGAAGACAAGAACATACCCAGTATGCACACCCCCGAAAACGGAGTATGACTGCCTACATGGCGGGGTAAATAAACAAAATGGTCTTACACGTAAAACGTTACATGTCTGTATCAGTATGTGTGTGCGTGACTGAAACATGATTGAATGACACAGGAAACGAATGATGAGCGCCCAAATGGTGTGTAGGCAGCCTGTTGTGCAAATGACTCCGTGTTTGCAAAGCACATACAGCTTGGTCTCCGACCGAGAATAGGCGCTATATAAACATCCAAATCATCATCATCATCATCAGTAGTAAGGCACTGACTGAAAGTTCACCGTGACTATTATAAATACGACACATGTAGGCCAACGCCATTTGTCACTCAAAACTTGAAACAAAACAAAACAAAATAAACAAATACAAAACACAACAAAAAGAGTCACAGCCACTTTCAAATTCCAAACAACACACACACATCGGAAACGTGCTCAACTCTCAAACTGGCCATTTCCTATTTTCAGTTTCCGTTACAATAATCCACGCCATCAAGAAGGTACACGAACCCTCATCATGCCCACATTATTTATCTTATCAAGGACTTGGCAGGAACACGACGATCAAAGTGTTTAGCATTGTGTGGCTGGCTTTTTTTCATAGTTCACACAGTGCATTCATATCTTTCACCTTGATCGATCTTTGCACGCGGCTCTCTATGCTTTGCACACGGCTGTGTATGCTTTTGCACACGGCTTTGCACTTTGCACACTGCTTTCTCAAGTGAACTTACAAATAAACCTAGGTCGACACTGACCTGTATTAAACATACATCTCAGTGGTGGTCACACAGAGATCAGTGTCTATAAAGCCATGGCCAAGCAATTCGAAGGACAAATGCAGGCGCATAGCACACCCCAACAAACAAGCATGGTGATATGTGAATGAAGTGGCGGTTCACCTGATACATTTATTCCGCTTCGAGATTAACCTTTATATATATATATCGTTATGTGAACTCCTACAAATCCAAGCAAAGTGGAAGAAGAGGGATGTGGGATGGAGGGGGGGTGTAGGCCTGGGTGGGGAGGGGTGGCAGGTGGATGGCGCGTCACAGGTGAATGAAAATTTGAATCTGGATCGCATGTGCGACCATGAACACGAAAGTGGTTGGGACTTCTTTTTTTTTCTTTTTTTTTTTTAAGAAGAAGGGAAAAAGGAAAAGAAACAACAGTCCGTACAAACACTGAGCCACAAAGGTGGACCAAAACTCTAGCCCCACACAATCCCACAAGAAAAAAAACCAGACGTTCCCACAGTGGGTCATGCAGATCCCCCACCCTCCACCCCCACAGTGCAGGGAGAGACGAGAGGCCCAGGCCAGAAGGCAGAACAAACCTCCACGTCCCCCCCAGCCCCCCCCCCCCCTCACCCCGAGGTCCAGGCCAGCAGAAGGCAGAACAAACCCCACGTCCCCCCCAGCCCCCCCCCTCACCCCCCTCACCCCGAGGCCCAGGCCAGGGGAAGGCACAACAAACCCCCACGTCCCCCCCCAGCCCTCCCCCCCCCCTCACCCCTCACCCCGAGGCCAGGAGAAGGCAGAACAAACCCCCACGTCCCCCCCAGCCCCCCCCCCCCTCACCCCAGGCCAGGAGAAGGCAGAACAAACCCCCACGTCCCCCCCAGCCCTCCCCCCCCCCTCACCCCTCACCCCAGGCCAGGAGAAGGCAGAACAAACCCCCACGTCCCCCCCAGCCCCCCCCCACCCCCCCTCTCCCCTCACCCCGAGGCCCAGGCCAGGAGAAGGCAGAACAAACCCCCACGTCCCCCCCAGCCCTCCCCCCCCCTCACCCCTCACCCCGAGGCCAGGAGAAGGCAGAACAAACCCCCACGTCCCCCCCAGCCCCCCCCTCACCCCTCACCCCAGGCCAGGAGAAGGCAGAACAAACCCCCACGTCCCCCCCAGCCCTCCCCCCCCCTCACCCCGAGGCCCAGGCCAGGAGAAGGCAGAACAAACCCCCACGTCCCCCCCAGCCCCCCCCCCCTCTCCCCTCACCCCGAGGCCCAGGCCAGGAGAAGGCAGAACAAACCCCCACGTCCCCCCCAGCCCCCCCCCCCCTCACCCCTCACCCCAGGCCAGGAGAAGGCAGAACAAACCTCCACGTCCCCCCCAGCCCCCCCCCCCCCTCTCCCCTCACCCCGAGGCCAAGAGAAGGCAGAACAAACCCCCACGTCCCCCCCAGCCCCCCCCCCCCCCTCACCCCGAGGCCCAGGCCAGGAGAAGGCAGAACAAACCCCCACGTCCCCTCCAGCCCCACCCCCCCTCACCCCGAGGTCCAGGCCAGCAGAAGGCAGAACAAACCCCCACGTTCCCCCTCCCCCCCAATGTTGACACCTCGCTGTGGTCAGTCGTGTGGTCAGCAGTACTTGACGTCAAAGGAAGATAACCCTGGTGGACAAACCCAGGCTTGGTCTGTTTACGTGCTCGATAGCTCGGTATGTTGAAGGACTGGTGTGATCCAGCGGGGAGCGACTGACTTTTTTCTTGGAAGAGATAACATCTGGGAGTGGAGAGACTAGTCAAGGCCATCGCAAGGGGCAAGGGTCAGTTCAGACGGTCATCCGGGGTTTGTATTGCACAGGCGTTTCTCTGTGTGTGTGTGTGTGTGTGTGTGTGTGTGTGTGTGTGTTCACTGTACTGTATGCTACTTTGCTGAGTGTATTTCGCTGGACAAAACATAATGTTTGTCTTGTATATATATTTTTCTTCTCAAATGTTTTTCTGACAAAATTTCATGAGGGGCAATGGCCTTAGATGAATAAACCATTCATTCATTCATTCTTCACTGTTTCCATCCCCACGCTTTCTCTCTCTCTCTCTCTCTCTCTCTCCCTGTAACTGTCGCGCCCTCCTGACCTTGACCCAGAATTCTTCCCGCATGCACCCCCTTCTCTTCACTTACTTCTCCTTCTTCAAGTTCCTTAACCCTTTCGCTGCTGTGAAGATGGAATGATACTCAGTCGTGTCCATCTATGGCCATCAGATCAGCCATGGAAGCAACGGCCGTCCAAAGTATCCGGGCTAGAATCTGAGTATAGTGGAAAGTGTCCCAGTCACATTCCCACTCTCTTGGCCAGAAGGGCTTCAGGACAGTCGGCATGGGATAATCCTCAAGAGGGCTTCAGGACAGTCGGCATGGGATACTCCTCAAGAGGGCTTCAGGACAGTCGGCATGGGATAATCCTCAAGAGGGCTTGAGGACAGTCGGCATGGGATAATCCTCAAGAGGGCTTCAGGACAGTCGGCATGGGATACTCCTCAAGAGGGCTTGAGGACAGTCGGCATGGGATACTCCTCAAGAGGGCTTGAGGACAGTCGGCATGGGATAATCCTCAAAGGCCAACACGCCCCAAAGGCTGCAGCACTAGGAACCAGAGCAATCTTGCCTCCTACTTTTAGAGGTATTGTCCTCCAGAAAAGGCTAAGCTGTAAATGACTTTCCAGTGCAGTGAAAAACACTGATCGTAAAGCTCTCACTTTGACCCAGCTGATGTCTGTGATATAAGATGAACGTTGTGCCGGGCTGTGATGATTGCTGTCTGTGCAATAGTCCAGGCGGTTGACCCAGCGGTAAACTGATGTCTGTGATATAAGATGAACGTTGTGCCGGACTGTGATGATTACTGTCTGTGCAATAGTCCAGGCGGTTGACCCAGCGGTAAACTGATGTCTGTGATATAAGATGAACGTTGTGCCGGACTGTGATGATTACTGTCTGTGCAATAGTCCAGGCGGTTGACCCAGCGGTAAACTGATGTCTGTGATATAAGATGAACGTTGTGCCGGACTGTGATGATTGCTGTCTGTGCAATAGTCCAGGCGGTTGACCCAGCGGTAAACTGATGTCTGTGATATAAGATGAACGTTGTGCCGGACTGTGATGATTACTGTCTGTGCAATAGTCCCCGCCTGGGAGGTTTCTATTTCAACAGTCAGTTTTGGATGGTTTACAAATTAATACTGAAACTGAAACTTACAAATTAAAACAATGACAGTTTGCATACTGAATCACCTGCCAGTTTTCACGGAAGTCGTTTAACCCCTTGACTGCTGTCGACAGACAGACTGGTCAGTGAAGGGCGGTCACCACAGACAGACAGACTGGTCAGTGAAGGGTGGTCACCACAGACAGACAGACTGGTCAGTGAAGGGCGGTCACCACAGACAGACAGACTGGTCAGTGAAGGGTGGTCACCACAGACAGACAGACTGGTCAGTGAAGGGTGGTCACCACAGACAGACTGGTCAGTGAAGGGTGGTCACCACAGACATGCTGGTCAGTGAAGGGTGGTCACCACAGACATGCTGGTCAGTGAAGGGTGGTCACCACAGACAGACTGGTCAGTGAAGGGCGGTCACCACAGACAGACAGACTGGTCAGTGAAGGGTGGTCACCACAGACAGACATGCTGGTCAGTGAAGGGCGGTCACCACAGATAGACTGGTCAGTGAAGGGTGGTCACCACAGACAGATAGACTGGTCAGTGAAGGGCGGTCACCACAGACAGACTGGTCAGTGAAGGGCGGTCACCACAGACAGACTGGTCAGTGAAGGGTGGTCACCACAGACAGACTGGTCAGTGAAGGGCGGTCACCACAGACAGACATACTGGTCAGTGAAGGGCGGTCACCACAGACAGACAGACTGGTCAGTGAAGGGTGGTCACCACAGACAGACTGGTCAGTGAAGGGCGGTCACCACAGACAGACTGGTCAGTGAAGGGTGGTCACCACAGACAGACTGGTCAGTGAAGGGTGGTCACCACAGACAGACTGGTCAGTGAAGGGCGGTCACCACAGACAGACAGACTGGTCAGTGAAGGGTGGTCACCACAGACAGACTGGTCAGTGAAGGGCGGTCACCACAGACAGACAGACTGGTCAGTGAAGGGTGGTCACCACAGACAGACTGGTCAGTGAAGGGTGGTCACCACAGACAGACTGGTCAGTGAAGGGTGGTCACCACAGACAGACTGGTCAGTGAAGGGTGGTCACCACAGACAGACTGGTCAGTGAAGGGTGGTCACCACAGACAGACTGGTCAGTGAAGGGTGGTCACCACAGACAGACTGGTCAGTGAAGGGCGGTCACCACAGACAGACTGGTCAGTGAAGGGCGGTCACCACAGACAGACAGACTGGTCAGTGAAGGGCGGTCACCACAGACAGACAGACTGGTCAGTGAAGGGTGGTCACCACAGACAGACAGACTGGTCAGTGAAGGGCGGTCACCACAGACAGACTGGTCAGTGAAGGGCGGTCACCACAGACAGACTGGTCAGTGAAGGGTGGTCACCACAGACAGACAGACTGGTCAGTGAAGGGTGGTCACCACAGACAGACTGGTCAGTGAAGGGTGGTCACCACAGACAGACTGGTCAGTGAAGGGCGGTCACCACAGACTGGTCAGTGAAGGGCGGTCACCACAGACAGACTGGTCAGTGAAGGGCGGTCACCACAGACTGGTCAGTGAAGGGCGGTCACCACAGACAGACTGGTCAGTGAAGGGCGGTCACCACAGACAGACAGACTGGTCAGTGAAGGGCGGTCACCACAGACAGACTGGTCAGTGAAGGGCGGTCACCACAGACAGACTGGTCAGTGAAGGGCGGTCACCACAGACAGACTGGTCAGTGAAGGGTGGTCACCACAGACAGACTGGTCAGTGAAGGGCGGTCACCACAGACAGACAGACTGGTCAGTGAAGGGCGGTCACCACAGACAGACTGGTCAGTGAAGGGTGGTCACCACAGACAGACTGGTCAGTGAAGGGCGGTCACCACAGACAGACAGACTGGTCAGTGAAGGGCGGTCACCACAGACAGACTGGTCAGTGAAGGGCGGTCACCACAGACAGACTGACCTTACAGGTCAGAGGGTCAGTCACTGTTGTTCATCTGGACTTCTTTCTCTTGGGGCAGCATTTCTTTCGGTCACCAAAGTCAACACCAGCAGTGCATAAAAAATGGTACTTGCACTATAATCCATACCACGCTATCTCTTTTTACCAAAGTCAACACCAGCAGTGCATAAAAAATGGTACTTGCACTATAATCCATACCACGCTATCTCTTTTTACCAAAGTCAACACCAGCAGTGCATAAAAAATGGTACTTGCACTATAATCCATACCACGCTATCTCTCTTTACCAAAGCCAACACCAGCAGTGCATAAAAAATGGTACTTGCACTATAATCCATACCACGCTATCTCTTTTTACCAAAGTCAACACCAGCAGTGCATAAAAAATGGTACTTGCACTATAATCCATACCACGCTATCTCTTTTTACCAAAGTCAACACCAGCAGTGCATAAAAAATGGTACTTGCACTATAATCCATACCACGCTGTCTCTCTTTACCAAAGTCAACACCAGCAGTGCATAAAAAATGGTACTTGCACTATAATCCATACCACGCTATCTCTCTTTACCAAAGCCAACACCAGCAGTGCATAAAAAATGGTACTTGCACTATAATCCATACCACGCTATCTCTCTTTACCAAAGCCAACACCAGCAGTGCATAAAAAATGGTACTTGCACTATAATCCATACCACGCTATCTCTTTTTACCAACGTTCAGGAGTCTATGACGTCACAGCTGACGAGTAGTGAAACATGACTGTCTAGCTACGACCATGAACAAACTAGCAAAACAACAACAACAAAAAAGTGATTGAAAGTGCGCTAAAACTTAATAAGCTGCCTGAACGTTTATCAATAGTCATATCCCTTCCCTAACTGTAATTAGCTGGAATGCAAAAAAACCAAAACAAAACCTGTTTGGTGAACAGGATTCAATGCCCAGTCACTGTCCGGGCCAAAGTAGGGATGAGTTCATTCTGTTTTTGTTTTGTTGTTGTTCATGCAAGGAACCAATGAACTGTTCTCCACATTCCTCCACATCTCTGATCTGGCAGCAAGGTCTGCACAGATAATGACACAATCTCTAATTTCATTTACGTTTCTTCTGAAAAGGTCCCAGCAGTTTTTTGTAGAGCACAATCCCGGAGTGTCAAGGCACTGATGAATACAATGCTTTGTGCGATTTCCGTGCCTTTTTTATCAAAGTAAAAGTTAAATGTTGTTTATTCATAAATCACGAATCCTCCCCATGCTGCTGAAAGCAAGTTCTCCGCAGAATCCTCACCTGTTGTCTGTCCAGGAAAAAAATCTTACTCACACCCACATATGCGCGCGCATGCACACACACCCACACATGCGCGCATTACACACACAAACACATACTCACCCTCCAACAACAGATAATGATATCAAATAAAGCCACAAGGCACCAGATCGGATATCACCCAGATTTAATGGGCATATTTATTCATAAACCTGAGCATGATCACAGAAACTCTCTCTTCGTTGGATGTGGTCTTCATCTTCTTCATTTCATTCACAGCAAGCAACAAAAACAACAGCGACATACCTGAAGTACTATGTATACTTCATCAGCTTCATCAAATAAGTAGACACGTGTTTATCAATGCACATACCACGTGAGTATAAATAAGTAGACGTGTATTTGTTATGCATACTGCCCCAGATTAAATGAAATAAGTGAATATGGATACATTTGTCTAAGAAGCATAAAACTGTCAGAAGACAAAGGCAATAGGCTGATAGCCACACCGGAGCGACAACACAGCCTCTCAGGGTTTTTTGGGTTTGGTTTGCTTTTTTTACATTTCTTTTCCTTGTTTCTCTCCTGTTGTTCCGTTCCAGTGTTGCAGTTCCCATATTCACTTATACACACACATGAAAGAATGGGTTTTTACGTGTACACATCAATTTTTTCCCCAGCCAGACTCCCGCTACGAGGGTGTGAACGCCGGGATGTTGGAGTTTCTCTGACCACAACTCTGATGTAACAGGAGGCAAAGCATTCAGGGCTCACATGGGACTCCTGATGATTTGAAAACTGTTGACAAGAACGAAACGGAAAACACGGATGGTGCGGAGAGAGGGGGAGGAGGGCGACCAGTACATTCACGGGTACAGTCCACTTCCTGTGTCATGGTAGGGCCGGCGTATGGGGCGTGTGTCGGACGCAACATGACATACATCTAGATCAAGGTTTCACAGTTCCCCTGGTTTTCACCACAAGTTTCCATCTTCCATACATGGTAACAAAGACTACAGGAAATAAATCTTTAATTTCGCATCAACAGTTAAATTGCTACAATTATATGATCCAAAACCTGCATCACAAGTTGATCCAAATCATGTTTTAATCCTCATGTCCTGTCAAACACGGATTTTTGCATATCTGTTGAGACGTTGCCCTGGTTTGTGCTAGACAGTCTTAGTCACGTCAGATCTGTTGAGACGTTGTCCTGGTTTGTGCTAGACAGTCTTAGTCACGTCAGATCTGTTGAGACGTTGTTCTGGTTTGTGCTCGACAGTCTTAGTCACGTCAGATCTGTTGAGACGTTGTCCTGGTTTGTGCTAGACAGTCTTAGTCACGTCAGATCTGTTGAGACGTTGTCCTGGTTTGTGCTAGACAGTCTTAGTCACGTCAGATCTGTTGAGACGTTGCCCTGGTTTGTGCTAGACAGTCTTAGTCACGTCAGATCTGTTGAGACGTTGTCCTGGTTTGTGCTGGACAGTCTTAGTCACGTCAGATCTGTTGAGACGTTGTCCTGGTTTGTGCTAGACAGTCTTAGCCACGTCAGATCTGTTGAGACGTTGTTCTGGTTTGTGCTAGACAGTCTTAGTCACGTCAGATCTGTTGAGACGTTGTTCTAGTTTGTACTAGACAGTCTTAGTCGCGTCAGATCTGTTGAGACGTTGTCCTGGTTTGTGCTAGACAGTCTTAGTCACGTCAGATCTGTTGAGACGTTGTCCTGGTTTGTGCTAGACAGTCTTAGTCACGTCAGATCTGTTGAGACGTTGTCCTGGTTTGTGCTCGACAGTCTTAGTCGCGTCAGATCTGTTGAGACGTTGTCCTGGTTTGTGCTAGACAGTCTTAGCCAAGTAAGATCCACATTTCACTCATATCAAAACAACTCCCGGGCATACCTTCGTATCTGTCGTACTTTTAACCTGTTCCTGTATTTTCCACGATTTAACCGCTCTGACACAAAAGTACACTGGATCTGACATTCAAAACGACTCCTACAGTGACACACTTCTCAGGCAAGAAGGCTGCCTTCCACCAGAATTGTCAGGAGGCTAATTCTAGTTAATTCAGTATCCCCTTAAAAACATGAGTGCGCAATAAACACGTCGATTGTGTGGTTAGTGTCATTCTGTGTGTTCTGTCCAGCATGTCTTCTTTTCTTTTAACTGTGGACAAGAGATAGACTGTCATGCTGTCTCCTAACCAAAAACATGTGTTCTGGCAATGAACTGAGAACGACCAGTCAAATCTGGCGGTTCTGCAGGCTGCACACATAACATATACCGTACACTATGAACCTAGAATATGGTTTATTCCGGAAGACTTACAACCTATCCTTAGTATGAGTGGACAGATTTCTTTTCTTAATGTTTGATTCAAATTTGGTATTGAAAAAGTATTTCCAGAGAAAGTAACTTTGTTAGGTTACCACACACACACACACACACACACACACACAAACACACATACAAACCAACCGAAAGACACGGCTATCACACTCTGACATGGTGTGTGAAGACACATGAGCCCCAAACTGTACACACACTGACGGTGAAAGAAAAGAGGTAAATTCCAACACCCCACTTCCACAAGACAGGGCCTACAGTCAGTCTGACACTTGGTAAACAGTGGAGCACCTGACAACCCCACTTCACAAGACAGGGCCTACAGTCAGTCTGACAACCCCACTTCCAGAAGACAGGGCCTACAGTCAGTCTGACAACCCCACTTCCACAAGACAGGGCCTACAGTCAGTCTGACAACCCCACTTCCAGAAGACAGGGCCTACAGTCAGTCTGACAACCCCACTTCCACAAGACAGAGGCCTACAGTCAGTCTGACAACCCCACTTCCACAAGACAGGGCCTACAGTCAGTCTGACAACCCCACTTCCACAAGACAGGGCCTACAGTCAGTCTGACACTTGGTAAACAGTGGAGCACCTGACAACCCCACTTCCACAAGACAGGGCCTACAGTCAGTCTGACAACCCCACTTCCACAAGACAGGGCCTACAGTCAGTCTGACAACCCCACTTCCAGAAGACAGGGCCTACAGTCAGTCTGACAACCCCACTTCCACAAGACAGAGGCCTACAGTCAGTCTGACAACCCCACTTCCACAAGACAGGGCCTACAGTCAGTCTGACAACCCCACTTCCACAAGACAGGGCCTACAGTCAGTCTGACAACCCCACTTCCACAAGACAGGGCCTACAGTCAGTCTGACACTTGGTAAACAGTGGAGCACCTGACAACCCCACTTCCACAAGACAGGGCCTACAGTCAGTCTGACACTTGGTAAACAGTGGAGCACCTGACAACCCCACTTCCACAAGACAGAGGCCTAACAGTCAGTCGACATCTGTTAGACGTGGGTTTGTGCAACGTCCATATCCACAGACTGGAAGACGTTGTCAGTTGTAAACAGTCTTAGTCCCTCAATCTTGACAAGACCGTTGGCCTAGACAGTCAGTCTGACCTGGTTAAATCAGGTTTGTGCCTGAAAACCCCACTATCCAAAGACCTGGTGGCCTAACAGTCAGTCTGCAGATCTGTAACTGTGGTTCACCCTGACAAGCATCCACTTTCCACAAAACTCCCGGGCCATACATCGTATCTGACACTTGTTAAACCTGTGTATTCACGATTAACCCCACTGACACAAAGACAGGCTACATTCAACGTCCTGACAACCCACTTCCACAAGAAGGGCCTTACAATTCAGTCATATAAACCTTATAAACATGAGTCCAATACAACCTCGACTGTTACTATGTCACGTGGCTCCCACATGTCTTCTTCTTCCTTTACTGTGCACAAGAATGAAGTCATGTCTCTAACACTTGTGTATGGCATGATGAGACGACATAAACTCTCGTTCTCGCAAGCTAGGCCTAACATATCTACACTTGGATAAACAGGGTTATCCGAAACCTACTAACCACAAGTACAGGGGCTGAAGATTCATTCTGAATGTTGATAAATTTGGTAGAAAGTACCTGAAAAAACTCATTTCCACAAGACCACCACACAGCTACACGCTAAACAATACAACCAACCGAAACACCCACCTCTGCAGGGTGAAGAGCCTACGTCCCAACTGACAACGCACTGACGGTGAAGACAAGACAGTCAATTCCAACCCCCACTTCCAAAGACAGAGGCCTACAGTCAGTCTGACACTCACTTCAAACATGGCACACCTGACAACCCCACTTCCACAAGACAGAGGCCTACAGTCAGTCTGACAACCCCACTTCCACAAGACAGGCCTACAGTCAGTCTGACACCTATGTAAACAGGGTAGCAGTCTGACAACCCCACTTCCACAAGACAGAGGCCTACAGTCAGTCTGACACTGTGTAAACAGTGGAGCACCTGACAACCCCACTTCCACAAGACAGGGCCTACAGTCAGTCTGACACTTGGTAAACAGTGGAGCACCTGACAACCCCACTTCCACAAGACAGGGCCTACAGTCAGTCTGACACTTGGTAAAAAGTGGAGCACCTGACAACCCCACTTCCACAAGACAGGGCCTACAGTCAGACAGACACTTGGTAAACAGTGGAGCACCTGACAACCCCACAAGGGGGAGAGGGGGGAGGTAAGAGGGGGAGAGGGTGGTGGAGGAGGTAGGGTGGAGAGAACAAGACAGTCAAGACAGCTCATCTTTTCTTTTTTCTTCTGCTTTTTTAAGTGGCATCAAGAAGCAAAGGAAGCCAAAAACTGGAAGACTTCTTTTTGAAAAAGCACTGTGAGTCTGCAGTGTGGCGAGACTGAAGGGAGATCAGGATCAGGATCGATACATCGCAAGGTCAGTATGGCCATCCTCCCAACCGACATGGGACAGCGCATGCACACACACAAAAAAAAAAAAAAAAAAAAAAAAAAAAGAAAGAAAGAAAGAAAGAAAAGAGCACCTCAACTGTTAATGATGGAAAACAGTATAGCTGGCAGGGAACTTTTGATGGCCGCCTTGAATGCTGCGGTCATCTCAGCACTCACAACTCCTTCCTCCAGTAGAGTCCATTCTGCTGTTGTTTTTACAAAGAATGAGATTTCACCAACAAATGGACAGGATACTACTACCACTACCACTACCACTACAACTAAGAAGAAGAAAGATAATGAACTCCAATTATATACCACATTCCTCTTAGCAGTGAAGTAAGAGTCAGTTCACTGGCCATCACCCATTCACAAACAGCCACACCTTAAAACAACTACCGTACTCACACACACACACACCCATGAGCAGAATACAGCTCAAATTAACAGTGGAGAAAGAAACACACACACACACACACACACACTGCCTCACAGAACACAAGCTTTCAGCTGGACTTTAAAGAGAGGAAGTGGTTGTGGTGAAGACAGACGGGCAGAGAACTGCAGATAATCATGTGTGACAGACAGACATCTTGTGGGAACACAGTCCTGTCTGTGCTGCCATTGCCCTGTCATGGTGCAATGCTGGGTCAATATAGCTCTCCCCCCTCTCTCTCTCTCTCTCTCCATCCCCCTTCCCTCTCTCTCTCCCCCTCTCTCTCTCCATCCCCCCCCTTTCTCTCTCTCTCTCTCCATCCCCACCCCTCTCTCTCTCTCTCCATCCCCCTTCCCCCTCTCTCTCTCCATCCCCCCCCCTCTCTCTCTCTCTCTCCATCCCCACCCCTCTCTCTCTCTCTCTCCATCCCCACCCCTCTCTCTCTCTCTCTCTCCATCCCCCCCCCCCTCTCTCTCTCCATCCCCCCCCTCTCTCTCTCTCTCTCCATCCCCACCCCTCTCTCTCTCTCTCTCCATCCCCACCCCTCCCTCCCTCTCTCTCCATCCCCACCCCTCTCTCTCTCTCCATCCCCACCCCTCTCTCTCTCTCCATCCCCCCCCTCTCTCTCTCTCTCTCCATCCCCCCCCCTCTCTCTCTCTCTCTCCATCCCCCCCCTCTCTCTCTCTCTCTCCATCCCCACCCCTCTCTCTCTCTCTCTCCATCCCCACCCCTCCCTCTCTCTCTCTCCATCCCCACCCCTCTGTCTCTCTCCATCCCCACCCCTCTCTCTCTCTCTCTCTCTCCATCCCCCCCCCTCTCTCTCTCTCCATCCCCCCCCCCCCCTCTCTCTCTCTCCACCCCCCCTCTCTCTCTCTCTCTCCATCCCCACCCCTCTCTCTCTCTCTCTCCATCCCCCCCTCTCTCTCTCTCTCTCCATCCCCACCCCTCTCTCTCTCTCTCTCCATCCCCCACCCCTCTCTCTCTCTCTCTCCATCCCC
>NC_134884.1:48968851-49076351 GCF_041734735.1 Babylonia areolata
TCTACACTGGACACTGATGTCTAGTACAGAGTATTGAAAGACCCCATCATCATCATCATCATCATCATCAATACTGTTTCTACACTGGACACTGATGTCTAGTACAGAGTATTGAAAGACCCCATCATCATCATCATCAATACTGTTTCTACACTGGACACTGATGTCTAGTACAGAGTATTGAAAGACCCCATCATCATCATCATCATCAATACTGTTTCTACACTGGACACTGATGTCTAGTACAGAGTATTGAAAGACCCCATCATCATCATCGTTACTGTTTCTACACTGGACACTGATGTTTAGTACAGAGTATTGAAAGACCCCATCATCATCATCGTTACTGTTTCTACACTGGACACTGATGTCTAGTACAGGGTATTGAAAGACCCCATCATCATCATCATCATCAATACTGTTTCTACACTGGACACTGATGTCTAGTACAGAGTATTGAAAGACCCCATCATCATCATCATCATCATCATCAATACTGTTTCTACACTGGACACTGATGTCTAGTACAGAGTATTGAAAGACCCCATCATCATCATCATCATCAATACTGTTTCTACACTGGACACTGATGTCTAGTACAGAGTATTGAAAGACCCCATCATCATCATCGTTACTGTTTCTACACTGGACACTGATGTCTAGTACAGAGTATTGAAAGACCCCATCATCATCATCATCATCAATACTGTTTCTACACTGGACACTGATGTCTAGTACAGAGTATTGAAAGACCCCATCATCATCATCATCGTTACTGTTTCTACACTGGACACTGATGTCTAGTACAGGGTATTGAAAGACCCCATCATCATCATCATCATCATCATCAATACTGTTTCTACACTGGACACTGATGTCTAGTACAGAGTACTGAAAGACCCCATCATCATCATCATCATCGTTACTATTTCTACACTGGACTCCCCCCCCCCCCCCATCCCTTTTTCTTAGCAACAGGTCCAGGTCCATAGTTGTGGTTTTCAGGAATAATGCTGCACCTGCCGCCCTGCTGTGGCGGAGACTAGATTGATCAACAGGTACAGGTACTTGGCTCAGACGAAAGAAAAAATCCTTGGACTGGCTGAATGACTGATGTTTATACTGACATCTATTTGTTGATGAATGACTAATGGAACACATAACACAGCAGAAACAGCACTTCCAACACACACACACACTTCTTACCTAAATTTTCACAGATTTCACACAAATGTATTTTCAAAAATTTCAAGACACTAACTTATATTGCAGAAGGTTAGCTGCATGATCCAACAGGATATGTGTTTACAGCTATTTGATGTTATTCAAATCTTTACTTTCTACATCTCTCTCTCTCTCTTTCTCTCTGTTTCTCTCATTCACACACACATGTGCAGGTATAAATACATCTCATCCTTAACCCCCCCTCCCTCTCCCCTGCCCCCATCCCTTCTCACACCTCCATCCTGCACCACGTCCACCCCACCCCCTTAATCCACTTTATCCACCCCACCCCCTTAATCCACTTTATCCACCCCACCCCCTTAATCCACTTTATCTTTACAGATCTATCACCGTAATATCTCTTTCCACCACGTCCACCCCACCCCCTTAATCCACCCCACCCCCTTAAACCACTTTATCCACCCCACCCCCTTAATCCACTTTATCTTTACAGATCTATCACCGTAATATCACTTTCCACCACGTCCACCCCGCCCCCTTAATCCACTTTATCTTTACAGATCTATCACCGTAATATCACTTTCCACCAAGTCCACCCCACCCCCTTAATCCACTTTATCTTTACAGATTTATCACTGTAATATCACTTTCCACCAAGTCCACCCCACCCCCTTAATCCACCCTTAATCCACTTTATCTTTACAGATTTATCACTGTAATATCACCTTCCACCAAATGTACCTTCCTCATTACACTTCATCTTTAAAGATTTATCAGTGTACCATTATTACACTTATCTTTTAAAATCTATGAGTGTAATATCACTTTCCACCAAGTCCACATTCCATCATTACATTAAACATTAACAATTTATTAGTGCACCATTATTACACTTATTTATCAGTGTAATATCCCTTAAGAGTGGAAAGATGTAAAATTGAAGACTAACATCCCCCCCCCCCACCCCCCCACCCCCCATACACACAGCCTTCACAAACTGCATTGCCTAAAGTGAGGCCACTGCGCAGGAAGTTGTTCCACTGTGGTGTGGTATGGGGGAAGCAAGGTAAACTAAAGGACAAGTCACTGTGGTGATGAGATAAGCATTGCAGACTGGATGTGGATTCGATTCCCAGCATCGGTGGATTGTTTTCTCCAGTGACGTGTGTTGCTAAAATTTCCTGAACAACACTGCAAGTGTCTGTATCTCTCAGGCCTGGTTAATGCCAGAATATCATTATGAAAGGAAGTACTGAGTACAGCCTTGTCACATAGTCCCAAATCTAAAATGGACAACCATAGCATCCTACTCCTCCTCTTCCTTCAACATCCAAAAAAACCACAACAGAACACAGACTGTACACAGTGAGGGTCTCTTGGTATCTTTGGCATGGAACATCACATGCCGTGAGCTTCTTTTCCATCATCATCATCATCATCATCATCATCACAACGGTACACTTATACAGAGCTTTCAGACCTCTCAAAGCCCTGTACATACACAGCATTGGTCAGACACAAAGCACACAACAACACACACACATACATGCACATCTGGAACTTTCTGTAACCTTGTACACACCTCTACAGTCCCACATCAGTCAGACACAAAGCACACAACAACACACACACATACACGCACATCTGGAACTTTCTGTAACCTTGTACACACCTCTACAGTCCCACATCAGTCAGACACAAAGCACACAACAACACACACACATACATGCACATCTGGAACTTTCTGTAACCTTGTACACACCTCTACAGTCCCACATCAGTCAGACACAAAGCACACAACAACACACACACATACATGCACATCTGGAACTTTCTGTAACCTTGTACACACCTCTACAGTCCCACATCAGTCAGACACAAAGCACACAACAACACACACACATACATGCACATCTGGAACTTTCTGTAACCTTGTACACACCTCTACAGTCCCACATCAGTCAGACACAAAGCACACAACAACACACACACATACATGCACATCTGGAACTTTCTGTAACCTTGTACACACCTCTACAGTCCCACATCAGTCAGACACAAAGCACACAACAACACACACACATACATGCACATCTGGAACTTTCTGTAACCTTGTACACACCTCTACAGTCCCACATCAGTCAGACACAAAGCACACAACAACACACACACATACATGCACATCTGGAACTTTCTGTAACCTTGTACACACCTCTACAGTCCCACATCAGTCAGACACAAAGCACACAACAACACACACACATACATGCACATCTGGAACTTTCTGTAACCTTGTACACACCTCTACAGTCCCACATCAGTCAGACACAAAGCACACAACAACACACACACATACATGCACATCTGGAACTTTCTGTAACCTTGTACACACCTCTACAGTCCCACATCAG
The DNA here is from genome assembly GCF_041734735.1 of Babylonia areolata. Lineage (NCBI taxonomy): Eukaryota > Metazoa > Mollusca > Gastropoda > Neogastropoda > Buccinidae > Babylonia > Babylonia areolata. The sequence goes on from NC_134884.1 coordinate 48,972,448, forward strand.
TCAGACACAAAGCACACAACAACACACACACATACATGCACATCTGGAACTTTCTGTAACCTTGTACACACCTCTACAGTCCCACATCAGTCAGACACAAAGCACACAACAACACACACACATACATGCACATCTGGAACTTTCTGTAACCTTGTACACACCTCTACAGTCCCACATCAGTCAGACACAAAGCACACAACAACACACACACATACATGCACATCTGGAACTTTCTGTAACCTTGTACACACCTCTACAGTCCCACATCAGTCAGACACAAAGCACACAACAACACACACACATACATGCACATCTGGAACTTTCTGTAACCTTGTACACACCTCTACAGTCCCACATCAGTCAGACACAAAGCACACAACAACACACACACATACACGCACATCTGGAACTTTCTGTAACCTTGTACACACCTCTACAGTCCCACATCAGTCAGACACAAAGCACACAACAACACACACACATACATGCACATCTGTAACTTTCTGTAACCTTGTACACACCTCTACAGTCCCACATCAGTCAGACACAAAGCACACAACAACACACACACATACACGCGCATCTGTAACTTTCTGTAACCTTGTACACACCTCTACAGTCCCACATCAGTCAGACACAAAGCACACAACAACACACACACATACACGCACATCTGGAACTTTCTGTAACCTTGTACACACCTCTACAGTCCCACATCAGTCAGACACAAAGCACACAACAACACACACACATACACGCACATCTGGAACTTTCTGTAACCTTGTACACACCTCTACAGTCCCACATCAGTCAGACACAAAGCACACAACAACACACACACATACATGCACATCTGTAACTTTCTGTAACCTTGTACACACCTCTACAGTCCCACATCAGTCAGACACAAAGCACACAACAACACACACACATACATGCACATCTGTAACTTTCTGTAACCTTGTACACACCTCTACAGTCCCACATCAGTCAGACACAAAGCACACAACAACACACACACATACATGCACATCTGGAACTTTCTGTAACCTTGTACACACCTCTACAGTCCCACATCAGTCAGACACAAAGCACACAACAACAAACACACATACATGCACATCTGGAACTTTCTGTAACCTTGTACACACCTCTACAGTCCCACATCAGTCAGACACAAAGCACACAACAACACACACACATACATGCACATCTGTAACTTTCTGTAACCTTGTACACACCTCTACAGTCCCACATCAGTCAGACACAAAGCACACAACAACACACACACATACACGCGCATCTGGAACTTTCTGTAACCTTGTACACACCTCTACAGTCCCACATCAGTCAGACACAAAGCACACAACAACACACACACATACATGCACATCTGGAACTTTCTGTAACCTTGTACACACCTCTACAGTCCCACATCAGTCAGACACAAAGCACACAACAACACACACACATACATGCACATCTGGAACTTTCTGTAACCTTGTACACACCTCTACAGTCCCACATCAGTCAGACACAAAGCACACAACAACACACACACATACATGCACATCTGGAACTTTCTGTAACCTTGTACACACCTCTACAGTCCCACATCAGTCAGACACAAAGCACACAACAACACACACACATACACGCGCATCTGGAACTTTCTGTAACCTTGTACACACCTCTACAGTCCCACATCAGTCAGACACAAAGCACACAACAACACACACACATACACGCGCATCTGGAACTTTCTGTAACCTTGTACACACCTCTACAGTCCCACATCAGTCAGACACAAAGCACACAACAACACACACACATACACGCGCATCTGGAACTTTCTGTAACCTTGTACACACCTCTACAGTCCCACATCAGTCAGACACAAAACACACAACAACACACACACACACTCTCTCTCCCTCTCTGTCTCACATATTCAGAACTTTCTACAACCTTGTACACAGGGTAACCAGCACCAAAAGTCCCCCCTTGGCACATTCTGCACCCACAATTTAACACAGAGTTCAGGCAGATCTTTCTCTCTATATCTGTGTATATATATTGTATATATATGTGTGTGTGTGTGTGTGTGTGTGTGTGTGTGTGTGAAAGACTAGCAGACTACAGTGCAGCCACCATCAGACTTTGTGCAGCACAGCGTCGGAGAAGAGGAGGAAGCGGATGAGGGGGCGTGGCAGGGGCAGGAGGGGGGCGCTGTGCAGGATGGTGTTCCCCAGACAACGCCGCACACAGCACCGCGCCAACTTCTTCAGGGGCTGTGGGTGGCGGCGGTAGTGCAGGTACCAGTGGCGGCACTGTGGGCTGAGCTTGGAGAAGAACTGGTGGAGGGGTGGGGGTTGCGTCAGTCCTGAGGTCAGCAACAGCTCCAGCAGTACTGGTTCTGTCCTGTGACAACACACACCTTTCACTTTGTCTGTGTCCTGTGACAACACACACCTTTCACTGTCTCTGTGTCCTGTGACAACACACACCTTTCACTGTCTCACTGTGTCCTGTGACAACACACACCTTTCACTGTCTCACTGTGTCCTGTGACAACACACACCTTTCACTGTCTCACTGTGTCCTGTGACAACACACACCTTTCACTTTGTGTCCTGTGACAACACACACCTTTCATTGTCTCACTGTGTCCTGTGACAACACACACCTTTCACTGTCTCACTGTGTCCTGTGACAACACACACCTTTCACTGTCTCACTGTGTCCTGTGACAACACACACCTTTCACTTTGTGTCCTGTGACAACACTCACCTTTCACTGACTCACTGTGTCCTGTGACAACACACACCTTTCACTGTCTCACTGTGTCCTGTGACAACACACACCTTTCACTTTGTGTCCTGTGACAACACTCACCTTTCACTGACTCACTGTGTCCTGTGACAACACACACCTTTCACTGTCTCACTGTGTCCTGTGACAACACACACCTTTCACTTTGTGTCCTGTGACAACACTCACCTTTCACTGACTCACTGTGTCCTGTGACAACACACACCTTTCACTGTCTCACTGTGTCCTGTGACAACACACACCTTTCACTGTCTCACTGTGTCCTGTGACAACACACACCTTTCACTTTGTGTCCTGTGACAACACACACCTTTCACTGTCTCACTGTGTGTGACAACACACACCTTTCACTGTCTCACTGTGTCCTGTGACAACACACACCTTTCACTGTCTCACTGTGTCCTGTGACAACACACACCTTTCACTGTCTCACTGTGTCCTGTGACAACACACACCCTTTCACTGTCTCACTGTGTCCTGTGACAACACACACCTTTCACTGTCTCACTGTACTGTGACAACACACACCTTTCACTGTCTCACTGTGTCCTGTGACAACACACAACCTTTCACTGTCTCACTGTGTCCTGTGACAACACACACCTTTCACTGACTCACTGTGTCCTGTGACAACACACACCTTTCACTGTCTCACTGTGTCCTGTGACAACACACACCTTTCACTGTCTCACTGTGTCCTGTGACAACACACACCTTTCACTGTCTCACTGTGTCCTGTGACAACACACACCTTTCACTGTCTCACTGTGTCCTGTGACAACACACACCTTTCACTGTCTCACTGTGTCCTGTGACAACACACACCTTTCACTGTCTCACTGTGTCCTGTGACAACACACACCTTTCACTGTCTCACTGTGTCCTGTGACAACACACACCTTTCACTGTCTCACTGTGTCCTGTGACAACACACACCTTTCACTGTCTCACTGTGTCCTGTGACAACACACACCTTTCACTGTCTCACTGTGTCCTGTGACAACACACACCTTTCACTGTCTCACTGTGTCCTGTGACAACACACACCTTTCACTGTCTCACTGTGTCCTGTGACAACACACACCTTTCACTGTCTCACTGTGTCCTGTGACAACACACACCTTTCACTGTCTCACTGTGTCCTGTGACAACACACACCTTTCACTGTCTCACTGTGTCCTGTGACAACACACACCTTTCACTGTCTCACTGTGTCCTGTGACAACACACACCTTTCACTGTCTCACTGTGTCCTGTGACAACACACACCTTTCACTGTCTCACTGTGTCCTGTGACAACACACACCTTTCACTGTCTCACTGTGTCCTGTGACAACACACACCTTTCACTGTCTCACTGTGTCCTGTGACAACACACACCTTTCACTGTCTCACTGTGTCCTGTGACAACACACACCTTTCACTGTCTCACTGTGTCCTGTGACAACACACACCTTTCACTGTCTCACTGTGTCCTGTGACAACACACACCTTTCACTGTCTCACTGTGTCCTGTGACAACACACACCTTTCACTGTCTCACTGTGTCCTGTGACAACACACACCTTTCACTGTCTCACTGTGTCCTGTGACAACACACACCTTTCACTGTCTCACTGTGTCCTGTGACAACACACACCTTTCACTGTCTCACTGTGTCCTGTGACAACACACACCTTTCACTGTCTCACTGTGTCCTGTGACAACACACACCTTTCACTGTCTCACTGTGTCCTGTGACAACACACACCTTTCACTGTCTCACTGTGTCCTGTGACAACACACACCTTTCACTGTCTCTGTGTCCTGTGACAACACACACCTTTCACTGTCTCACTGTGTCCTGTGACAACACACACCTTTCACTGTCTCACTGTGTCCTGTGACAACACACACCTTTCACTGTCTCACTGTGTCCTGTGACAACACACACCTTTCACTGTCTCACTGTGTCCTGTGACAACACACACCTTTCACTGTCTCACTGTGTCCTGTGACAACACACACCTTTCACTGTCTCACTGTGTCCTGTGACAACACACACCTTTCACTGTCTCACTGTGTCCTGTGACAACACACACCTTTCACTGTCTCACTGTGTCCTGTGACAACACACACCTTTCACTGTCTCACTGTGTCCTGTGACAACACACACCTTTCACTGTCTCACTGTGTCCTGTGACAACACACACCTTTCACTGTCTCACTGTGTCCTGTGACAACACACACCTTTCACTGTCTCACTGTGTCCTGTGACAACACACACCTTTCACTGTCTCACTGTGTCCTGTGACAACACACACCTTTCACTGTCTCACTGTGTCCTGTGACAACACACACCTTTCACTGTCTCACTGTGTCCTGTGACAACACACACCTTTCACTTTGTGTCCTGTGACAACACACACCTTTCACTGTCTCACTGTGTCCTGTGACAACACACACCTTTCACTTGTCTCACTGTGTCCTGTGACAACACACACCTTTCACTGTCTCACTGTGTCCTGTGACAACACACACCTTTCACTGTCTCACTGTGTCCTGTGACAACACACACCTTTCACTTCTGTGTCCTGTGACAACACACACCTTTCACTGTCTCACTGTGTCCTGTGACAACACACACCTTTCACTGTCTCACTGTGTCCTGTGACAACACACACCTTTCACTGTCTCACTGTGTCCTGTGACAACACACACCTTTCACTGTCTGTGTCCTGTGACAACACACACCTTTCACTGTCTCACTGTGTCCTGTGACAACACACACCTTTCACTGTCTCACTGTGTCCTGTGACAACACACACCTTTCACTGACTCACTGTGTCCTGTGACAACACACACCTTTCACTGTCTCACTGTGTCCTGTGACAACACACACCTTTCACTGTCTCACTGTGTCCTGTGACAAAACACACCTTTCACTGTCTCACTGTGTCCTGTGACAACACACACCTTTCACTTTGTCTGTGTCCTGTGACAACACACACCTTTCACTGTCTAACTGTGTCCTGTGACAACACACACCTTTCACTGTCTCACTGTGTCCTGTGACAACACACACCTTTCACTGTCTCACTGTGTCCTGTGACAACACACACCTTTCACTATGTCTCACTGTGTCCTGTGACAACACACACCTTTCACTGTCTCACTGTGTCCTGTGACAACACACACCTTTCACTATGTCTCACTGTGTCCTGTGACAACACACACCTTTCACTGTCTCACTGTGTCCTGTGACAACACACACCTTTCACTGTCTCACTGTGTCCTGTGACAACACACACCTTTCACTGTCTCACTGTGTCCTGTGACAACACACACCTTTCACTGTCTCACTGTGTCCTGTGACAAAACACACCTTTCACTGTCTCACTGTGTCCTGTGACAACACACACCTTTCACTGTCTCACTGTGTCCTGTGACAACACACACCTTTCACTGTCTCACTGTGTCCTGTGACAACACACACCTTTCACTGTCTCACTGTGTCCTGTGACAACACACACCTTTCACTGTCTCACTGTGTCCTGTGACAACACACACCTTTCACTTTGTGTCCTGTGACAACACACACCTTTCACTGTCTCACTGTGTCCTGTGACAACACACACCTTTCACTTTGTCTCACTGTGTCCTGTGACAACACACACCTTTCACTGTCTCACTGTGCACTGTGACAACACACACCTTTCACTGTCTCACTGTGTCCTGTGACAACACACACCTTTCACTATGTCTCACTGTGTCCTGTGACAACACACACCTTTCACTGTCTCACTGTGTCCTGTGACAACACACACCTTTCACTATGTCTCACTGTGTCCTGTGACAACACACACCTTTCACTGTCTGTGTCCTGTGACAACACACACCTTTCACTGTCTCACTGTGTCCTGTGACAACACACACCTTTCACTGTCTCACTGTGTCCTGTGACAACACACACCTTTCACTGTCTGTGTCCTGTGACAACACACACCTTTCACTGTCTGACTGTGCACTGTGACAACACACACCTTTCACTGTCTCACTGTGTCCTGTGACAACACACACCTTTCACTGTCTCACTGTGTCCTGTGACAACACACACCTTTCACTGTCTCACTGTGTCCTGTGACAACACACACCTTTCACTGTCTCACTGTGTACTGTGACAACACACACCTTTCACTGTCTCACTGTGTCCTGTGACAACACACACCTTTCACTTCGTCAAGGTCTCACTGCGTCCTGTGACAACACACACCTTTCACTGTCTCACTGCGTCCTGTGACAACACACACCTTTCACTGTCTCACTGTGTCCTGTGACAACACACACCTTTCACTTTGTCTCACTGTACTGTGACAACACACACCTTTCACTGTCTGTGTCCTGTGACAACACACACCTTTCACTGTCTCACTGTGTCCTGTGACAACACACACCTTTCACTGTCTCACTGTGTCCTGTGACAACACACACCTTTCACTGTCTCACTGTACTGTGACAACACACACCTTTCACTGTCTCACTGTGTCCTGTGACAACACACACCTTTCACTTTGTCTCACTGTTCCTGTGACAACACACACCTTTCACTTCGTCAAGGTTTCACTGCGTCCTGTGACAACGCACACCTTTCACTTTCTCTTTGTCAAGGTGAAGTGAGGGTGTGGTGGGGGAGAGTGTGTATTTTCCTCTAAAATCACAATTGTGGATACACATAAAACAAAATCATGATCTGAGTGAAGACAGCACATAAAAACACCATGTCATTCATGATGGTGATTGTATCTATCAATGTACAAGAAAAAGAAAATGCAAACACTCAGATGCAAACACACCACATGCAGAGGCACACATATTCACACACACACACAAGGACATGCACACACAGACAACTGCACATGTGTGCAATCATCATTCCAAAAACACACAGACACGTATGTCAAAATAAAAACACACATATATACATACACAAGCATGTACACACAAAATCTCACACATACACACAAACACACACACACAAAAGCACCTACACACAAGTGTATCTTTGCTCCCCAGGGTATGACGGTAAAAGACAACCAAGTTAGTCTCAACTGTTCACCAAATGGATATCACAGAGGAAGTAAGTAGCACACATGCTGTTACCATGCTGCAAAAACAGATAGGGAGCAGCACTGGTCAGACACTGGACTTGTGATCCAGTGTTCATCAGTTATCAGGGTTGGAGGCCTCAGCACTGGTCAGACATTGGACTTGTGATCCAGTGTTGATCTGTGATCAGGGTTGATCTGTGATCCAGTGTTGATCTGTGATCCAGTGTTGACCTGTGATCAGGGTTGGAGGCCTCATTCCAGCATGGTGCTGTGTGCCTGGGAAAGGCACTTTTCTCTGATCTTCCTCACTCCACCCAGGTGTGAATGGACACCTGACTTTGGCTGGGGAAGGTTACAGCAGCGGAAAGAGGACTGGGCCTTGCCTTTCTACACCAAGCCCTACACATTGTGGATATGAATTCACTGCCCTGATGACCTAGCCCTACACATTGTGGATATGAATTCACTTCCCTGATGACCTAGCCCTAGACATTGTGGATATGAATTCACTGCCCTGATGACCTAGCCCTACACATTGTGGATATGAATTCACTGCCCTGATGACCTAGCCCTACACATTGTGGATATGAATTCACTGCCCTGATGACCTAGCCCTACACATTGTGGATATGAATTCATTGCCCTGATGACCTAGCCCTACACATTGTGGATATGAATTCATTGCCCTGATGACCTAGCCCTACACATTGTGGATATGAATTCACTGCCCTGATGACCTAGCCCTAAACACTGTGGATATGAATTCACTGCCCTGATGACCTAGCCCTAAACACTGTGGATATGAACTCACTGCCCTGATGACCTAGCCCTACACATTGTGGATATGAATTCACTGCCCTGATGACCTAGCCCTACACATTGTGGATATGAATTCACTGCCCTGATGACCTAGCCTTAGACATTGTGGATATGAATTCACTGCCCTGATGACCTAGCCCTACACATTGTGGATATGAATTCACTGCCCTGATGACCTAGCCCTACACATTGTGGATATGAATTCACTGCCCTGATGACCTAGCCCTACACATTGTGGATATGAATTCATTGCCCTGATGACCTAGCCCTACACATTGTGGATATGAATTCACTGCCCTGATGACCTAGGCTCCTACAACATAGGCGGATATGAAAGTCATTGCCCTGATGACCTAGCCCTACACATTGTGGATATGGAATTCATACTGCCTCTGATGACCTTGCCCCTTGACCATTGTGGTAGGAATTCACTGCCCTGATGACCCTAGGCCCTAACATTGTGGATATGAATGTCTGACGGCCACTGATGACCTAGCCCTACACATTGGTGATGATGAATTCACTGCCCTGATGACCTAGCCCTACACATTGTGGATATGAATTCACTGCCCTGATGACCTAGCCCTAGACATTGTGGATATGAATTCACTGCCCTGATGACCTAAAATGCTTTGGAACCGTTAAACTTTTTCATAACAGATAACTGACAGAGGAAGAAAAACAGCTGTGAAGCAGGGAAGGGTGGAGAGAGAGAGAGAGAGAGAGAGAGAGAGAGAGAGAGAGAGAGAAACAGGACAGAGACAGACAGATGCACACACACAGGACAGACAGACAGATGCACACACACAGGACAGACACAGACAGACAAATGCCCACAAAGCAGGACCACTGACCCAAAAGCGCCCAGTGTGAACATGATGCGCAGGTCCAGACGGGAGCAGCCTCTCAGCAGCAGCAGCACTATCTCCGGATGTTGGTGAGACTCCTCCACAATGGCAGCTCTCACAGGGGAGTTCACCCTGCACAGGCAAGGAAAATCATCAAAACATGGGTGGACCCTTCCTGGCTCACACCTGATTCCTGCTGATTTAAAAACAACTTCACCCTGCACAGGCAAGGAAAATCATCAAAACAGGGGCGGACCCTTCCTGGCTCACACCTGATTCCTGCTGATTTAAAAACAACTTCACCCTGCACAGGCAAGGAAAATCATCAAAACAGGGGCGGACCCTTCCTGGCTCACACCTGATCCCTGCTGATTTAAAAACAACTTCACCCTGCACAGGCAAGGAAAATCATCAAAAAAGGGGTGGACCCTTCCTGGCTCACACCTGATCCCTGCTGAGTTAAAAACAACTTCACCCTGCACAGGCAAGGAAAATCATCAAAACAGGGGCGGACCCTTCCTGGCTCACACCTGATCCCTGCTGATTTAAAAACAACTTCACCCTGCACAGGCAAGGAAAATCATCAAAAAAGGGGTGGACCCTTCCTGGCTCACACCTCATTCCTGCTGATTTAAAAACAACAACTTATACAAGAACCATAAATCATAACAAAATTGCCAAAGGCATTTTGGGGTTTAACATTCATGATAATTAGTCAGAGCCAGTCTGATTCTTTTGCCAACGTTATTACTGCTAGATGGGACGCATTCTCACACATATTATTGATCTGTATCAAATTCAAAGTTTCAAACTGCGCATGTCTTCATCACAGCTTTCCAGCCTTAATAAATCATAAGACACTCTGCACAAAAAATGATTTTCATTTATCTCGTATTTCAGGGTTAATTCCTTCAGTATTAACAGTTTGAATCACTGAAATTAGACGATGTGTGAACTGCATAAGTTAATCTAAATTCTATTTTCATGCTCATGGTCAATTTTTTTTTCCCGACTTACACAAACACTGTTCTCATTTAAACAAGGTGGTCTTAGTCACATCTAATCTGCATTTCACTAATTTTCAAACAACATATTGTTGTATGTTCGTATCTATCAAACGTTTAGGCCATTCCTATTTTTTTCTGTGACTTTACCACTACCAATTCTTCATAAGAAAAGTAGCTGAGGTTTGTAGAACCAATCAAACAGTGACAGACTTACCAGGCAAGAAGGCTGATCAAGAAGAACCCTCGACTTGAAATTTCAGCTTGTTCATACTGGTTAATTCAGTACCCTCTTTAAAATCCATGTACGGTTAGTGCACCCATGAAAAAAGGTGCCCCTATTTTTTATATTTTTTTCAGTAGCATGCATGCCATGGCCAAAACATCTGGAACAGTTATCGATCTGTATGTCTTTATATACAAATATGGCTATCTCCCAGCAGTAGGCTCTACATAGACATCATTTATCATCATTGTTATATCCACTGACGCTGGCCCGTACAACATGAGGTTGGGCCTCTATACAGATCATTAAATCCACTCACACTGGCTGTAGGTTGTTGTTTTTTTTAACATAATTAAGTATTCATTTACCTCTTTATTTGTTCTTATTTTTTCTTTTGTATAAATATATTCAAATATTCATTTACTTCTTTCTTTTTCTTTCTTTTTCTCAAGGCCTGACTAAGCACGTTGGGTTACGCTGCTGGTCAGGCATCTGCTTGGCAGATGTGGTGTAGCGTATATGGATTTGTCCGAATGCAGTGACGCCTCCTTGAGCTACTGATACTGAAACTGGCCTGTAGAATATGAGGTTGGGTCTCTATACAGATCATTCAATCCATTCATGCTGGCCCCTAGAACATGTTGGGTCTCTATACAGATCATTCAATCCATTCACGCTGGTCCACAGAACATGTTGGGTCTCTATACAGATCATTCAATCCATTCACGCTGGCCCGTAGAACATGAAGTTGGGTCTCTATACAGATCATTCAATCCATTCACGCTGGTCCATAGAACATGTTGGGTCTCTATACAGATCATTCAATCCATTCACGCTGGCCCATAGAACATGTTGGGTCTCTATACAGATCATTCAATCCACTCACGCTGGCCCATAGAACATGAGGTTGGGTCTCTATATAGATCATTCAATCCATTCACGCTGGTCCATAGAACATGTTGGGTCTCTATACAGATCATTCAATCCATTCACGCTGGCCCATAGAACATGTTGGGTCTCTATACAGATCATTCAATCCATTCATGCTGGCCCCTAGAACATGTTGGGTCTCTATACAGATCATTCAATCCATTCACGCTGGTCCACAGAACATGTTGGGTCTCTATACAGATCATTCAATCCATTCACGCTGGCCCGTAGAACATGAAGTTGGGTCTCTATACAGATCATTCAATCCATTCACGCTGGTCCATAGAACATGTTGGGTCTCTATACAGATCATTCAATCCATTCACGCTGGCCCATAGAACATGTTGGGTCTCTGTACAGATCATTCAATCCACTCACGCTGGCCCATAGAACATGAGGTTGGGTCTCTATACAGATCATTCAATCCACTCACGCTGGCCCACAGAACATGTTGGGTCTCTATACAGATCATTTAATCCACTCACGCTGGCCCGTAGAACATGTTGGGTCTCTATACAGATCATTCAATCCACTCACGCTGGCCCATAGAACATGTTGGGTCTCTATACAGATCATTCAATCCACTCACGCTGGCCCGTAGAACATGTTGGGTCTCTATACAGATCATTCAATCCACTCACGCTGGCCTGTAGAACATGTTGGGTCTCTATACAGATCATTTAATCCATTCACGCTGGCCCATAGAACATGTTGGGTCTCTATACAGATAATTCAATCCATTCACACTGGCCCATAGAACATGTTGGGTCTCTATACAGATCATTCAATCCACTCACGCTGGCCCATAGAACATGTTGGGTCTCTATACAGATCATTCAATCCACTCACGCTGGCCTGTAGAACATGTTGGGTCTCTATACAGATCATTCAATCCACTCACGCTGGCCTGTAGAACATGTTGGGTCTCTATACAGATCATTCAATCCAGTGTATCCACTCACGCTGGCCCATAGAACATGAGGTTGGGTCTCTATACAGATCATTCAATCCACTCACGCTGGCCCATAGAACATGAGGTTGGGTCTCTATACAGATCATTCAATCCACTCACGCTGGCCCGTAGAACATGAGGTTGGGTCTCTTGGTGACGTCCACCCCGCGCATCAGGAAGAACTCCAGGATGTGGGGCCGGTCCCAGATGACGGCCATCTCCACCGCACACCGCCCCTGTCTGTTCCGCCACTTGACACACGCCCCCCCTGCCAGACATTGGAAACAACATCACCAATACCAATGAAATAAGGCTCATGTCTTTTCTTTTTATCAGCACATCGAAATTTACGGAAGTAAACAAGTAGGTAAATAAATGGAAAACATCAGCATCACCAATACCAATGAAATATGGCCCACGTCTTTTTTTATCAGGAAATTTCAGGACACACAATACACAAACTTTATTGTCTGTACTGTGGTACAGAGATTTTCTTTTTGGCAGCAGCACATGTCCAACATAAGAAGAAAACAACAAACAAATAAAATGAAGGAAAAATAAAAGATAATTTAAATGGCGCCAAATGGAAATAGCTATATACAAATATACAGATTACTGAAATTTACATGCCTCTCCATTTCAGTCAGCCAAGCCACATTGCACATCTTCCCACACCACACACACACACACACACACCACGCCCACACACATGCATGCATACACACATACACTCTCTCTCCCCCACCCCCCCATCACCTCTCTCTCTCTCTCTCAGAGTATGCAACTACAAAGATCATAGTTCATTTAAAAATCAAATATCACCAGACTAAGAATTAAACCTAAAAGCAACACTTCCGTAGTTCACAAGAAATAAGAGGCATCACAGTAAAACAACTTTAATTCATTCATACTAACCAAAAGCCCTGACACCACTACTTCACCCCCCCCCCCCCCCCCCTCCTTTGGAAAAATACCTACAGGCCTAAGCATAATCGCCACCCACCCCCTACACACACACACACAAACACCTTTCATCCTTCCATTAAAAAACAAACAAACAAAAAACAACGTAATTTTTTTTTTTTTAACAGCAAATTTATTATGGAAGTAAACAAATAGGTAAATAAATGGAAAACATCAACATCACCAATACCAATGAAATAGGGCCCACATTTTTTTTTTATCAGCAAATTTATTATGGAGTAAACAAATAGGTAAATAAATGGAAAACAACACCACCAACACCAATAAAATACGGCCCACATTTTATTTTTTTTTTTTTCAGCAGAGTTATCAAGGACGTAAACAAATACTAACAGATAAATAGACAGAGACAGAAACAGAATTTTAAAAAAAAGTGTACAGAGAAGACAAATGATCAAAATGAGATAAGAAAGAAAATGGGTAAAGTATAGTGAGGTTTAGAGCGAAACCCAACGAGTTGTTACCTCATTTGTTATTATGGACATGTCCTGATAGGCCCTAAACCTCATTTGTTATTATGGACATGTCCTGATAGGCTGTAAACCTCATTTGTTATTACGGACATGTCCTGATAGGCTGTAAACCTCATTTGTTATTATGGACATGTCCTGATAGGCCCTAAACCTCATTTGTTATTATGGACATGTCCTGATAGGCCGTAAACCTCATTTGTTATTATGGACATGTCCTGATAGGCCCTAAACCTCATTTGTTATTATGGACATGTCCTGATAGGCTGTAAACCTCATTTGTTATTACGGACATGTCCTGATAGGCTGTAAACCTCATTTGTTATTATAGACATGTCCTGATAGGCCGTAAACCTCATTTGTTATTATGGACATGTCCTGATAGGCTGTAAACCTCATTTGTTATTACGGACATGTCCTGACAGGCCCTAAACCTCATTTGTTATTATGGACATGTCCTGATAGGCCGTAAACCTCATTTGTTATTATGGACATGTCCTGATAGGCTGTAAACCTCATTTGTTATTATGGACATGTCCTGATAGGCCGTAAACCTCATTTGTTATTATGGACATGTCCTGATAGGCTGTAAACCTCATTTGTTATTATGGACATGTCCTGATAGGCCCTAAACCTCATTTGTTATTACGGACATGTCCTGATAGGCCCTAAACCTCATTTGTTATTATGGACATGTCCTGATAGGCTGTAAACCTCATTTGTTATTACAGACATGTCCTGATAGGTCCTAAACCTCATTTGTTATTATGGACATGTCCTGATAGGCCCTAAACCTCATTTGTTATTATGGACATGTCCTGATAGGCCCTAAACCTCATTTGTTATTATGGACATGTCCTGATAGGCCCTAAACCTCATTTGTTATTATGGACATGTCCTGATAGGCCCTAAACCTCATTTGTTATTATGGACATGTCCTGATAGGCCATATACCTCATTTGTTATTATGGACATGTCCTGATAGGCCATATACCTCATTTGTTATTATGGACATGTCCTGATAGGCCGTAAACCTCATTTGTTATTATGGACATGTCCTGATAGGCCCTAAACCTCATTTGTTATTATGGACATGTCCTGATAGGCTGTAAACCTCATTTGTTATTATGGACATGTCCTGATAGGCCCTAAACCTCATTTGTTATTATGGACATGTCCTGATAGGCTGTAAACCTCATTTGTTATTATGGACATGTCCTGATAGGCTGTAAACCTCATTTTTATTATGGACATGTCCTGATAGGCCGTCAATCTCATTTGTTATTATGGACATGTCCTGATAGGCCCTAAACCTCATTTGTTATTACGAACATGTCCTGATAGGCTGTAAACCTCATTTGTTATTATGGACATGTCCTGATAGGCTGTAAACCTCATTTGTTATTATGGACATGTCCTGATAGGCTGTAAACCTCATTTGTTATTACGGACATGTCCTGATAGGCTGTAAACCTCATTTGTTATTATGGACATGTCCTGATAGGCTGTAAACCTCATTTGTTATGGACATGTCCTGATAGGCTGTAAACCTCATTTGTTATTATAGACATGTCCTGATAGGCTGTAAACCTCATTTGTTATTATGGACATGTCCTGATAGGCTGTAAACCTCATTTGTTATTATGGACATGTCCTGATAAGCCCTAAACCTCATTTGTTATTATGGACATGTCCTGATAGGCCGTCAATCTCATTTGTTATTATGGACATGTCCTGATAGGCTGTAAACCTCATTTGTTATTATGGACATGTCCTGATAGGCTGTAAACCTCATTTGTTATTATGGACATGTCCTGATAGGCCCTAAACCTCATTTGTTATTATGGACATGTCCTGATAAGCCCTAAACCTCATTTGTTATTATGGACATGTCCTGATAGGCCGTCAATCTCATTTGTTATTATGGACATGTCCTGATAGGCCGTAAACCTCATTTGTTATTATGGACATGTCCTGATAGGCCCTGAACCTCATTTGTTATTATGGACATGTCCTGATAGGCTGTAAACCTCATTTGTTATTACGGACATGTCCTGATAGGCCGTAAACCTCATTTGTTATTATGGACATGTCCTGATAGGCCCTAAACCTCATTTGTTATTATGGACATGTCCTGATAGGCTGTAAACCTCATTTGTTATTATGGACATGTCCTGATAGGCCCTAAACCTCATTTGTTATTATGGACATGTCCTGATAGGCTGTAAACCTCATTTGTTATTATGGACATGTCCTGATAGGCTGTAAACCTCATTTGTTATTATGGACATGTCCTGATAGGCCGTAAACCTCATTTGTTATTATGGACATGTCCTGATAGGCTGTAAACCTCATTTGTTATTATGGACATGTCCTGATAGGCCGAAAACCTCATTTGTTATGGACATGTCCTGATAGGCCCTAAACCTCATTTGTTATTATGGACATGTCCTGATAGGCTGTAAACCTCATTTGTTATTATGGACATGTCCTGATAGGCTGTAAACCTCATTTGTTATTATGGACATGTCCTGATAGGCCGAAAACCTCATTTGTTATGGACATGTCCTGATAGGCCCTAAACCTCATTTGTTATTATGGACATGTCCTGATAGGCTGTAAACCTCATTTGTTATTATGGACATGTCCTGATAGGCTGTAAACCTCATTTGTTATTATGGACATGTCCTGATAGGCCCTAAACCTCATTTGTTATTATGGACATGTCCTGATAGGCTGTAAACCTCATTTGTTATTACGGACATGTCCTGATAGGCCCTAAACCTCATTTGTTATTATGGACATGTCCTGATAGGCCGTAAACCTCATTTGTTATGGACATGTCCTGATAGGCTGTAAACCTCATTTGTTATTACGGACATGTCCTGATAGGCCCTAAACCTCATTTGTTATTACGGACATGTCCTGAGAGGCCGTAAACCTCATTTGTTATTACGGACATGTCCTGAGAGGCCCTAAACCTCATTTGTTATTACGGACATGTCCTGATAGGCCCTAAACCTCATTTGTTATTACGGACATGTCCTGAGAGGCCGTAAACCTCATTTGTTATTACGGACATTACGGTTATTTGTGTGTGCGTGTGTGCATGTGTGCATGTTCTTATGTGTCTGACTGACATGTTATCAAGAATCATTTTGAATGGTTTTAAAATACTATGCAACTGTAACTTTATCATTCACACAAAAACAAGGGCTTCTTCTCTCTGAAACCAGACAAAGTGCTACTGAGAAACTGGGTGGACAGGCATTGCTTGGAACTGTCATTTTTCACTGCCTGTCTTACAGGGCCCCAGTGGTCTGTTCTGAAAGAAGTGTGTGGACACTGGCATATCTATACATATATGTGCTTTTGCTTGTCTCTGGGGCTGTCTTGGGGATGGAAAATCTTTTTTTTAATTTCGGTCAGATGTGTATCAAAAAAAAAAAAAAATGTGATGTGTCCCATAGAATGTATGGTCACTGGGGCAGTGAATTCCTGTCCACTGTGTCCTGGGCTGTTCCATAGAATGTATGGTCACTGGGGCAGTGAATTCCTGTCCACTGTGTCCTGGGCTGTCCCATAGAATGTATGGTCACTGGGGCAGTGAATTCCTGTCCACTGTGTCAAGGGCTGTCTCACAGAATGTATGGTCACTGGGGCAGTGAATTCCTGTCCACTGTGTCCTGGGCTGTCCCATAGAATGTATGGTCACTGGGGCAGTGAATTCCTGTCCACTGTGTCCTGGGCTGTCCCATAAAATGTATGGTCACTGGGCCAGTGAATTCCTGTCCACTGTGTCCTGGGCTGTCCCACAGAATGTATGGTCACTGGGCCAGCGAATTTATGTCCACTGTGTCAAGGGCTGTCCCATAGAATGTATGGTCACTGGGGCAGTGAATTCCTGTCCACTGTGTCCTGGGCTGTCCCATAGAATGTATGGTCACTGGGGCAGTGAATTCCTGTCCACTGTGTCAAGGGCTGTCCCACAGAATGTATGGTCACTGGGGCAGTGAATTCCTGTCCACTGTGTCAAGGGCTGTCCCACAGAATGTATGGTCACTGGGGCAGTGAATTCCTGTCCACTGTGTCCTGGGCTGTCCCATAAAATGTATGGTCACTGGGGCAGTGAATTCCTGTCCACTGTGTCAAGGGCTGTCCCACAGAATGTATGGTCACTGGGGCAGTGAATTCCTGTCCACTGTGTCCTAGGCTCAGCACAGAAGGGTGCAGCCAAGTCCTCTCCTTCTGCCCATTAACCTTTTCTGGGTGGAGTGAGGGAAATGGGCAGTGACGTGCCTTTCCCCATGGACACAACACCTTTCCCATGGACACAACACCTTTCCCCATGGACACAACACCATGCTGAAACAGGACTTCAAATCCTCATCAGTGGATCACAAGTCCAAAGCCTGATCTGGCAACAACGCCTTGTGTTGAAAGAAACATTTCTGGTGTATATCAGAAGGGAAATTCCTCTCTCCATGATGTACAAGAGAAGTGAAAGAAGGAAAATGAAGAGAAAGCCACACAGCAAAGTGAGCACAACCAACCGTCAACCAGGAGTCGGACACCCTCCAGGTTGCCCATCATGACTGCCGCCTGTAGAGGTGTGATGCTGTACATGTCACAGCAGTTCACATCACACCCTGCCTCCATCAGGTACTGCACTATGTCATTGTGACCTGCACACATACACACACACCCCTACATGTACCAGATGGTGTGATGCTGTACATGTCACAGCAGTTCACATCACACCCTGCCTCCATCAGGTACTGCACTATGTCATTGTGACCTGCACACATACACACACACCCCTACATGTACCAGATGGTGTGATGCTGTACGTCACAGCGGTTCACATCACACCCTGCCTCCATCAGGTACTGCACTATGTCATTGTGACCTGCACACATACACACACACCCCTACATGTACCAGATGGTGTGATGCTGTACGTCACAGCGGTTCACATCACACCCCGCCTCCATCAGGTACTGCACTATGTCATTGTGACCTGCACACATACACACACACCCCTACATGTACCAGATGGTGTGATGCTGTACATGTCACAGCGGTTCACATCACACCCCGCCTCCATCAGGTACTGCACTATGTCATTGTGACCTGCACACATACACACACACCCCTACATGTACCAGATGGTGTGATGCTGTACGTCACAGCGGTTCACATCACACCCCGCCTCCATCAGGTACTGCACTATGTCATTGTGACCTGCACACATACACACACACCCCTACATGTACCAGATGGTGTGATGCTGTACGTCACAGCGGTTCACATCACACCCCGCCTCCATCAGGTACTGCACTATGTCATTGTGACCTGCACACATACACACACACCCCTACATGTACCAGATGGTGTGATGCTGTACGTCACAGCGGTTCACATCACACCCCGCCTCCATCAGGTACTGCACTATGTCATTGTGACCTGCACACATACACACACACCCCTACATGTACCAGATGGTGTGATGCTGTACGTCACAGCGGTTCACATCACACCCCGCCTCCATCAGGTACTGCACTATGTCATTGTGACCTGCACACATACACACACACCCCTACATGTACCAGATGGTGTGATGCTGTACGTCACAGCGGTTCACATCACACCCCGCCTCCATCAGGTACTGCACTATGTCATTGTGACCTGCACACATACACACACACCCCTACATGTACCAGATGGTGTGATGCTGTACGTCACAGCGGTTCACATCACACCCTGCCTCCATCAGGTACTGCACTATGTTGTTGTGACCTGCACACATACACACACACCCCTACATGTACCAGATGGTGTGATGCTGTACTCTCACACACACACACACACACACCCTACATGTACCAAATGGTGTGATGCTGTACTCTCACACACACACACACACACCCTACATGTATCAGATGGTGTGATGCTGTACTCTCTCACACACACACACACACACACACCCTACATGTACCAGATGGTGTGATGCTGTACTCTCTCTCACACACACACACACACCCTACATGTACCAGATGGTGTGATGCTGTACTCTCTCTCACACACACACACACACACACACCCTACATGTACCAGATGGTGTGATGCTGTACTCACACACACACACACACACACACACACCCTACATGTATCAGATGGTGTGATGCTGTACTCTCTCACACACACACACACACACCCTACATGTACCAGATGGTGTGATGCTGTACTCTCACACACACACACACACACACACCCTACATGTACCAGATGGTGTGATGCTGTACTCTCTCACACACACACACACACACCTACATGTACCAGATGGTGTGATGCTGTACTCTCTCACACACACACACACACACCCACCCTACATGTACCAGATGGTGTGATGCTGTACTCTCACACACACACACACACACACACCCTACATGTATCAGATGGTGTGATGCTGTACTCTCTCACACACACACACACACACACACACACCCTACATGTACCAGATGGTGTGATGCTGTACTCTCTCACACACACACACACACACACACACCCTACATGTACCAGATGGTGTGATGCTGTACTCTCACACACACACACACACACACACCCTACATGTACCAGATGGTGTGATGCTGTACTCTCACACACACACACACACACACACCCTACATGTACCAGATGGTGTGATGCTGTACTCACACACACACACACACACACACACACACACACACACACCCTACATGTACCAGATGGTGTGATGCTGTACTCTCACACACACACACACACACACACACCCTACATGTACCAGATGGTGTGATGCTGTACTCTCTCTCACACACACACACACACACACACACACACACACACACACACCCTACATGTATCAGATGGTGTGATGTGGTCAGTTGTAGTTGTCATGCCCTTCCCTTAACAAGTTCTCTACAATGTCGCCATGACCTACACACACAAAGGCCTCAGGGTGTGACCAGCACCTTGGCTTTAGGATAACATCAGGCAGATGCACTTTTCTTTATCAAGTTCTCTACAATGTCGCCATGACCTACACACACAAAGGCCTCAGGGTGTGACCAGCACCTTGGCTTTATGCTAACATCAGGCAGGTGCACCTTTCTTTTTGTAAACAGCTGATGAGGTGTAGCGTATATGGATCAGTCCACACACTCTGACGCCTCCTTGGAACTGAAATGGAACTACACACATTTAGATTTATCTATTGGGGATGATGTTTACATACTGACGGAGGACAGATGTATGTGTAGGGTGGCAGGTGGGGATTCAGGAGAGGAAGGACGGGGCGTAGGGTATGCAGGGTGGGGTGGGGTGGGGGTGGGAGAGGGGACAGGGGGTGTGTGTGTGTGTGTGTGTGTGTGTGTGTGTGTGTGTGTGTGAGAGAGAGAGAGAGAGAGAGAGAGAGAGAGAAAGAGTGTGTACACAGCATGGGAAGGGTGTACACAATCATCAGTGTATGGTGCAGAGAAAACATGAATAACACAGAATGGTGTACACATCATGAATGGTGCAGAGAAAACATGTGAATAACACAGAAGGGTGTACACATCATGTATGGTGCAGAGAAAACATGTGAACAACACAGAGGGGTGTACACACCATGTATGGTGCTGAGAAAACATGTGAATAACACAGAAGGGTGTACACACCATGTATGGTGCAGAGAAAACATGTGAATAACACAGAAGGGTGTACACACCATCAGTGTATGGTGCAGTGAAAACATGTGAACAACACAGAGGGGTGTACACACCATGTATGGTGCAGAGAAAACATGTGAACAACACAGAGGGGTGTACACACCATGTATGGTGCAGAGAAAACATGTGAACAACACAGAAGGGTGTACACACCATCAGTGTATGGTGCAGAGAAAGCACATGAACAAGACAGAAGGGTGTACACACCATTGAATAACACAGAGGGGTGTACACATCATGTATGGTGCAGAGAAAACATGTAAATAACACAGAAGGGTGTACACATCATGAATGGTGCTGAGAAAACATGTGAACAACACAGAGGGGTGTACACACCATCAGTGTATGGTGCAGTGAAAACACATGAACAAGACAGAAGGGTGTACACACCATCAGTGTATGGTGCAGAGAAAGCACATGAACAAGACAGAAGGGTGTACACACCATCAGTGTATGGTGCAGTGAAAGCACATGAACAAGACAGAAGGGTGTACACACCATCAGTGTATGGTGCAGTGAAAGCACATGAACAAGACAGAAGGGTGTACACACCATCAGTGTATGGTGCAGTGAAAGCACATGAACAAGACAGAAGGGTGTACACACCATCAGTGTATGGTGCAGTGAAAGCACATGAACAAGACAGAAGGGTGTACACACCATCAGTGTATGGTGCAGAGAAAACACATGAACAAGACAGAAGGGTGTACACACCATCAGTGTATGGTGCAGAGAAAGCACATGAACAAGACAGAAGGGTGTACACACCATCAGTGTATGGTGCAGAGAAAGCACATGAACAAGACAGAAGGGTGTACACACCATCAGTGTATGGTGCAGTGAAAGCACATGAACAAGACAGAAGGGTGTACACACCATCAGTGTATGGTGCAGAGAAAGCACATGAACAAGACAGAAGGGTGTACACACCATCAGTGTATGGTGCAGTGAAAGCACATGAACAAGACAGAAGGGTGTACACACCATCAGTGTATGGTGCAGAGAAAGCACATGAACAAGACAGAAGGGTGTACACACCATCAGTGTATGGTGCAGTGAAAGCACATGAACAAGACAGAAGGGTGTACACACCATCAGTGTATGGTGCAGAGAAAGCACATGAACAAGACAGAAGGGTGTACACACCATCAGTGTATGGTGCAGAGAAAGCACATGAACAAGACAGAAGGGTGTACACACCTTTGGAAGCGGCCTCGTACAGAGCAGTGACATTGTACTTGTTGGTGATGTCCTTGCAGCACCCTGCCTCGCACAACTCCTGCACAACATAATCCACTCACGTCATTTTATCTTATATACCTATTAAACATCAAAGTGGATTTGGAGCCAGTATGAAAAATATACAACTTTAAGTATCAGACATAAATTCTAACACTAATGTCCACCCATCCATCTCTTACCCCCCCCCCACCCCCACCCCCCGCAACCCCCTTCCCACCGACACACATGACTCCTAATCATGTAGCACACAATACAAACTTTATCAGTGGACTGCATGGTTGGTCTTGTCTTGAAGAGTGTGCTGAATGCTTTTAACATTTCGCTTTACAAACTGCCAGTCAGTTGACAGTCAACTGACAGTCTGCCAAAGTGAACCTTCAAAGAGGGAGGCAGACAAAGATATTTTACTGCACTGTTGTTAAGAACAATAGATCACGGTGGTGTTGTTCATTCACCCACCCCTGATCAGTGCTGCACATCACAGCAGAGTGAAAGACATTCACTGCATGCACCACACTCACAAGGTCTACTCTGTCTTGTCATTTCCCCGCCACTTTTCACAACTTGTCCTTCAGCGTCCGACAGCGGGATCTGTGGCTGAGGCAAGCAAGCTGACTAGAAACATGGTTTTTTTTTCACTGACAGCCAGCCATCCACACAGGGCTGTATCAAATGTCAGGGCTGACCACATTCTAGCTGTTGAAAATCTGTGAACAGTCAATACATTGACACACATCCTCACTGCTATCCACACAGCTGTGTGTTGAGAGGGCAGGGTCTCAAGGCTCTGACCAGAGTGTTGGGTCTGTGTCAAGGTCAGGAATCGGATACTTTTTTGGCTTTGTTTTCAAAGCAGGTGTGGAGAATTGTACATCCATCAGTCTGAACCCTATGACACCTCCTTGAGACTGGAGCAAGTGTGGAGAAGTGTACATCCATCAGTCTGAACCCTATGACACCTCCTTGAGACTGGAGCAAGTGTGGAGAAGTGTACATCCATCAGTCTGAACCCTATGACACCTCCTTGAGACTGAAACTTTGCTGAACAATATAAACACACACACTGTCACACACACATACACACAGAGAAGCACACGTAGATGCATACACAGATGCATGCACACACACACACACACTCACACACACACAGAGAAGCACATATAGATGCATACACAGATGCACACACACACACACACAGAAGCACATATAGATGCATACACACACACACACACACACACACACACACAACACCCCAGGAGAACTTCTGTCCTTCTCAGTTCACAGAACCCCTCAGTATAAAATATGATCAGAAAATGCATCCACACACATTCTAATTCCTATTCACACAGTTATGTGTTGATAACTACACACACACACACACGTGCGCACATGCACACAAACAAGCACATACACACACACACCAACACAACACACAAACATAACACGCACACACAACACACACATGCACACATACACACACACACATCAGGCCCCAGGCAGAAGGTCAGACCTTCACGATGGACAGGAATCCCTTGCGAGCAGCCAGGAAGATGGGGGAGTGGTCCTGACTGCCCACGTTGACCTCGCTTCCCGCCTGGATCAGCTGGCGCACCAGGGGCAGACAGTTGCCCTCCACAGCGGTGTAGAGCGGAGTGATGCCCACGTTGTCCGTCACCTGCACGTCCGCCCCCCTCTCCAGCAGCAGGGTCACCACCTCTGTCTGCTGTGTCTCCACGGCGCCCAGCAGGGGTGTCTGCTTGCTGTGGTGGCACTGGGCGTTGATGTCGGCCCCTGCCTGCAGCAGCTGTCGGCACACGTCCAGGTGGCCGCGCCGTGCAGCACAGTACAGCGCTGACTGCCCCCCGTCGTTCACACTGTCCACCGTCATCCGCCAGCGGTACTGGGGCCTGGACTGCTCTGACGCCTGGAGTGAACACACTTATAAATGTCAATGTGAACATCGTGCACATGTGCACTTCATACAAGAGCGTAACACACACTGAACATCATACACATGTGCACTTCATACAAGAGCGTAACACACACTGAACATCACCCACATGTGCACTCGCACATGAATACTGTACGCGTGTGCAATCAATCACACATGAACACACATGTACACACACACACACACACAAATACACACACACACACACAAATACACACACACACACACAGATACACACATATGAACATCATACATGTGCACACACACATGAACATCATACACATGTGTACTCACACAAATGAACAGCATACACATGAACATCATACACATGAACATCATACACATGTGCACTCACATAATGAACATCATACACATGAACATCATACACATGTGCACTCACACAAATGAACATCATACACATGTGCACTCACACAAATAAGCATCATACACATTTCCACTCACACACATGAACATCATACACATGTGAATATCATATGCATGAACATTATACATGAACATGCATGAAAATCATATACATATGAACATTATACACTTGTGTACACACACACATATATATACATGTGCACACACACACACACACACACACACACACACACACAGAAGACAGCACCAAAGTGTGGTATCAAACTGACCAGTTGCACTGCCATATATCTTAAACTTAACCTGTATTTCCAAAAAGAAAATAAAAGAAAAAGACACCGTAATTTCTTTTTCTTTAATTTTTTTTTTTTGCAAGAGAGTTGTTGATTTCCATCCTGTTTCGACGGACATCCATCACTGGCATCTCAGGAGATGTGCGGATTGTGCTTTTTCTCCTGCAGAGATTGGAAACAGCACAGATTTGTGTGTGCTGTCTCTTCTGTAACGTTAAAAAGCCCCACAGCCTTTATTGGCCATTGGGGTAGTGAACTCATATCTACTGTGTGTAGGGCTGGGCACAGTCCTCTCCTTCAGGCAGCCATTGACATGTGGGTGAGTGAGGAAAACCAAAGTGAAGCACCTTTCCCATGGACACAGCACCATGCTGAAACAGGGCCTTGAACCCTGACCACTGGTCAACACTGGATCACAAGTCCAACACTGACCACTGGTCAACACTTGATCACAAGTCCAACACTGACCACTGGTCAACACTGAATCACAAGTCCAACACTGACCACTGGTCAACACTGGACCACAAGTCCAACACTGACCACTGGTCAACACTGAATCACAAGTCCAACACTGACCACTGGTCAACACTGGACCACAAGTCCAACACTGACCACTGGTCAACACTTGATCACAAGTCCAACACTGACCACTGGTCAACACTGAATCACAAGTCCAACACTGACCACTGGTCAACACTGAATCACAAGTCCAACACCGACCACTGGTCAACACTGGATCACAAGCCCAGGACCAAACCAGCTCTGCCACTGCGCCACACAGGACATGATACACTGCCACTGCACCACATAGGACGTGACACACTGTCACTGTGCCACATAGGACATGACACACTGCCACTGTGCCACATAGGACATGACACACTGCCACTGCGCCACATAGGACATGATACACTGCCACTGCACCACATAGGACATGATACACTGCCACTGCGCCACACAGGACATGATACACTGCCACTGTGCCACATAGGACATGATACACTGCCACTGCGCCACATAGGACATGACACACTGCCACTGCGCCACATAGGACATGACACACTGCCACTGTGCCACACAGGACATGACACACTGCCACTGTGCCACATAGGACATGACACACTGCCACTGTGCCACATAGGACGTGATACACTGCCACTGTGCCACATAGGACATGACACACTGCCACTGTGCCACATAGGACATGATACACTGCCACTGCGCCACATAGGACATGACACACTGCCACTGCGCCACATAGGACATGACACACTGCCACTGTGCCACACAGGACATGACACACTGCCTCTGCGCCACATAGAACATGACACACTGCCACTGCTAGGTCAGTAAGTGTGACTGTGAGGCTGAGACATCTGGCACGTCCACAGTGGGTGATTACCGTCATGGCAGGCACTAGAAATGGCCCTCAGTTTGCAGTCTTTGAAGGGTTTCCATTTCTCTCTCACATAAACTTCCAGCCTGTCCCCCTTTCTTCTCTCCCTGGTTGTTGTTGTTGTTGTTGTTGTTGCTGTTGTTGTTGTTGCTGTTGTTGTTGTTGTTGTTGTTGTTCAGCATTATTACTATCATTATTCAATACATCTTTGTGAAGCTGTAACATGACAGAAGAACTGTTTCCCTCCAACTATTTTCCTTCAGTACTGCACACTGTTGGTGAGGGAGCAGCAAAAGAAGCCCTGTACAAAGAATCTTCTTCATTAGTGGGCTGCAACTCCCACATGCATGTACACGAGTGGGCTTTTATGTGTATGACCATTTTTACCCCGCCATGTAGGCAGCCATACTTCATTTTCGGGGGTGTACAAAGAAGCAGTGTCACACCTTGGCGATGCAGTCCAGCAGGTAGGCCACCACCTGACTGTTGCCGTGGAAGGCGGCCAGCGTGAGTGGTGTCCAGTTGTTGTCGCACAGACAGGAGATGTCCGCCCCTCCCTCCACCAGACGACGCACCTGTTCCACGCCCCCTCCACTCTGGATGGTTCGACCCAGCTGTTGCTCCGCAGCGCCAACACTGCCCGCCTGCCGCAACGGACGGTGGCTGGTGTCGAACACCACCTCCATGCTGAGGGCCTGGGGAACCAGTGACAGTCTGATGTATGATTGTCTTACATGCCCAGTATATAACACACAGAAATCACTAACAATCTGGTTGGACAGTGATTATATTATATGCCCAGTATATAACACAGAAATCACTAACAATCTGGTTGGACAGTGATTATATTATATGCCCAGTATATAACACACAGAAATCAATCATCAATGATGATCTGGTAGGACAGTGATTATATTATATGCCCAGTATATAACACACAGACATCAATCATCAATGATGATCTGGTAGGACAGTGATTATATTATATGCCCAGTATATAACACACAGAAATCAATCATCAATGATGATCTGGTAGGACAGTGATTATATTATATGCCCAGTATATAACACACAGAAATCAATCATCAATGATGATCTGGTAGGACAGTGATTATATTATATGCCCAGTATATAACACACAGAAATCAAGAACACTCTGGTAGGACAGTGGTTACATTATATGCCTAGTATATAACACACAGACATCAAGAACACTCTGGTAGGACAGTGATTATATTATATGCCCAGTATATAACACACAGACATCAATCATCAATGATGAACACTCTGGTAGGACAGTGGTTACATTATATGCCTAGTATATAACACACAGAAATTAATGACAAACTGGTAGGACAAAGATTACATCATATGCCTAGTATATAACACAGAAATCAATGACAATCTGGTAGGATAGTGATTACATTAACACAGAAATCAATGACAATCTGGTAGGATAGTGATTACATCATAGGCCTAGTATATAACACAGAAATCAATGACAATCTGGTAGGATAGTGATTACATTATATGCCCTGTACATAACACACAGAAATCAATGACAATCTGGTAGGATAGTGATTACATTATATGCCCTGTGCTTAACACACAGAAATCAATGACAATCTGGTAGGATAGTGATTACATTATATGCCCTGTGCTTAACACACAAAAATCAAAAACAATCTGGTAGGACAGTGATTACATTATATGCCCTGTGAATAACACACAGAAATCAATAACAATCTGGTAGGATTGCTGACAGCTGGGGAATCAGTGACAATCTGCTTCAGGATTATGTTTTTGCCAAGTACGTAAAACACATGAGGGCATACAAAATCAATGACAACCTGGAAGGATAGTGATTATGCTGTATGCCCAGTATATAACACACAGAAATCACTAACACTCTGGTAGAACAGTGATTATATTATATACCCAGTATATAACATACAGAAATCACAAACAATCTGGTAGGATAGTGAGTATATTACATACCCAGTATATCATAACATACAGAAATCAATGACAATCTGGTAAGATAGTGATTATATTACATACCTAGTATATTACATACAGAAATCACTAACAATCTGGTAGGATAAAGAGTATATTACATACCCAGTACATTATAACATACAGAAATCACTAACAATCTGATAAGATAGTGATTATATTGCATACCCAGTATATTATAACATACAGAAATTAATGACAATCTGGTAAGATAGTCATTATATTACATACCCAGTATATAACATACAGAAATCAATGACAGTCTGGTAGTATAGTGATTATATGCCCAGTATATAACACACATGATATCAATGACAATCTGGCCTATATACTATCCTATCCTACCAGATGTCCAATGACACATGACAGTTTTGGTCAAACTACACCTGTGTGCCACACACAGACTGCTTCAGCCGTGAGTTTCAAGGAGGTGTCAAATTTTGGGGACTGATCCATATGCTACACCATATCTTTGGTTAAACACACACACACACACACAAAACAAAAAACAAAACAAAACAACAAAACACAAAAAAACACAAACACACACACACACACACACACACACACACAAATATAGATACCTAACCAATGTTCTGCTCAAGCATTATATGTATTGACTGAAGAAAATGTGGTATGATACTGTATACACACAATATTCAAAGAAAGAAAATCTAGTATCATGATCAATGTATTATGTGATACTGTTTACAAATTATAACTATGGAAGGAAAGCTTTTCATCACGTATTTCACTTACCTAACAATACTAATGCTAAAACTAGTAAAATCCTTCCACTCCTAAGACAATGCGAGACAGGCACCTGAGCATTATCAATTTGCTAATTTGCTGTGTCAGTTTTGTGATGATATCAGCTGAGCTGTCAATCTGAAGATCTCAGAAAAAAGCGCTACAGCAGATGGAAAGTGTGTAGAACTTTTCTCCTCACACGGGTCTGTGCAGGTGAGAGTTGGAATCCTGGCAATGCCTGATGGAATAAGGTTAAGGACTTTTCAGTTTCTCAGGGTCAATAAATGCTTTGTCCTTCGTTAAAACATTCTCAAAATAATATCATCACTGATATGATTAGTAATAATGGCAAATAAAATTAAGAAGTACAAGCAATAAAAGTAGTATCATCAGTGTCAGTTCTGTGATCACTCGATCAGTCCATTTGATGATTGCAACTCACACTACAGTACAGTACTACTACTTCTACTGAATGGAATTTTTTTTCAACACTTTATCCTGCCCCATATGTAGCCTAAAGGTTTTACATCCCACTGGCATTCATGATTTTTTTTTTTCAAAATAATATAATGAAATGATAATGTTTAGGAATATAAAAAAAATTCAATGATATACCCCTCTTTTTTAATGAAGCACTGACATCATGAGTGACATGTATTTCTCAACGTGCATTGCCTGAAATTAGTGAAAAGTTTGATCGTGCCATGTGATCATAAGTAATCTATCTTCGTGTCGGTTAAAGCCTTAGAATCGTGCTCCTGGTTGACTGCTTGATTCCGAAGTGATTATCTACCTGTCAGAATCTTCGGAACCAAGACCCATGTCCTGAATAACTTGCTCTCTCTCGGAAACGAGCAGACTGCCCGGTGTCATGTGTCAACCACCCTCCGCTTGCACGCCGATCATGCTCAGAAATCGAACATGTAGCACTGATCACACTTGGTCCAGGCAAGAGAAAGGAAGACTTTCTGAAGCTATTCTGACAGTTAACTGGAATCCAAAGTGTTCAACAGTGTTGAAACTATCATGAATTCAAGTGCAATACATTTTCCTGTTCTCAGAACAGTGATCTCAAGTTGTTTCCCTTGCCTCGCTTCTCAATCCCAAACACAAACTGTGACAGTGGCAAATTATAATAATTACATTTTCGGAATTACAATGATTACATTTTCCGACTGGGTATTCATGTCAATGCGTTTCCATCCGCTCGCAGCATGGCCCCAGAATCACTCTAGTCTCACCGAACCAGTTGTTTGCGAAATAACAAGTGCAGTACCGTTCGGCTTTCAACTCCTGTTATTTGTGGTTGCGGGAAACGTCATCGTTTTGTGCGCAGATTATCAAAAGAAAAAGATTAAAAAGAGCAAAAAATCGGTACTCAATT
The DNA here is from genome assembly GCF_041734735.1 of Babylonia areolata. Taxonomy (NCBI): domain Eukaryota; kingdom Metazoa; phylum Mollusca; class Gastropoda; order Neogastropoda; family Buccinidae; genus Babylonia; species Babylonia areolata. The sequence continues at coordinate 49,003,762 of NC_134884.1, forward strand.
GTCGAAATAGCTTTAAAAATCAACAAGAAAGAAAGAAAGGAACATACTCAAGTGTTAATGGCGTTCTGACCTCCACGTAAATTCTGAAGTATGTAGTCTTTCGTTTTCAGTTTCAGTTTCCAGGAATTAGTGTCAAAGCGTGCGGAAGAGAATGTCAGACTCCGTGGTCGTGGCGCCGTCTGTCAACGCCTTCAAGAGCCGTCTGGATAAGCATTGGAGGGACCTACCTGGTCTGTACAACCCATCTACCAGAGTAGCTGATTTGGTTTAGCCGCGCTCGTCACGCATGCAACCAATTCAGTGACAGTCTTTGGAACACGAACAGGCCTCGGGAAGAGGCCCGTAAATCGTTGACCGTCAAAGTCAAGTCGGCGACGACCGATGGACACGACTTAAAGTTGTTTTTTTTTTAAAGGGAAAAAAAGAAAGTAAAACGATAAAAGTGAATACAATGCCGGACCGACGCGTAAACCCGTGACAAACAACACACCGGCAAACACACACACACACACACATAGTACACTTGACGTGCGCGCGCTCAGTATTCTCGGCCTCCTACCTGTAACCCACAAACTGTCTTCAATGCCCCCCCCCCCCCCCCCCCCACCCCCCTCTCTCTGCCCTCCCACCATCTCTCTTCTCCCTCAGAACCCTCCTCCCCTTTTCTTATCCCTCTCGCTCCCCCCTCCCCTCAGTCTCCCCCCCTCCATTGCGCAAGCTCGACGGATCCGATCGAACGGATCGACATGCAGTGCTCGTCAGTACTGTCAGTGCTGTTCTGAATAGGGTCATGGGGTGATATAGAACTCAAAATTAACATCAAAGAACAATTAACTGCATCCTGATTGACTCTGAGTCACAGTGACGTAACTAATTAATCCACTGATTGTTAATCCGGCATATGAAATCAAAGGTCAAGGTGACGGAAACTGACCAAAGTGAAATCAGAAAAAGACGGTAACTGATGATGACCGTGGCATGTGGCCTCCATCATGTATTGTGACACTATAATTGTCACAGTCCAATCGGGTCACTGTAACCACTGACCTTGATTTTTGTAGGTCACAACTTGGATCTATATTGATTGAAGAATCTGTTGATGGTTGAGTCCGGTTGTGCACACCCGCACACGCGTGCATCCGTCACTCATGTTCGCACACACACACACCGGCACACACTGACACTCAGCCGTGACGGCACATCGGCACACACACACACACACACACCGCCGGCACACACACACACACCGCACACACACACTGACACACACTGCCACACACACACACACACACACACGACACACACTGTCGCGCGCGCGCGCGCGTGTGATGATTTAAGGCATGGGTGGGGTGGGGGATATGACGGATTTCCGTCTAAAATCACAAATGTAGATAGACGTTAAGCACTGAGAACGAACGAACGCACGCACGCACGCACGCACAACGCACACACTGAGGCACACACACAGACATCAGTGACACAGACACAGACAGACACACACGCGCGCACGCGCGCGCGCGCGCGCACACACACACACACACACACACACACACACACACACTGACGTACTTTAAACAGAAACGGCTGTAAAGACGTCAGTCTCAATAATCAGATCAATAGCTCCGCGTCAAGTTGAGTAAAAGAAGTAATCAGATACGACTCGGGAATATGTGATATCCTGATGAGACTCTTCACATGGGACTAGGTTTAATTCTGTTATTGCCCCTGTTCTATTATTTTTTTGAACGATTTACTTCAACACTCATCAAAAGACGTAATTTTAGTACAATAAGCAGATTATATTTATTACGTATGTGGATGTATGTGACGATGAAACGAAATACATAAAAATACTTTAAACTACATTGAGAATATATATCAAAGGGAAACAGACAAACAAATAATCATCAGTGGTGTCGACAATGGTCTTACATTATCAGGCAGAATCAGTGTCAGTGTTTGCCCGGTGTGTGAAATACTGACAATTTCCGTATGATCAGATACCGCTTTGTGCTTAACGATCGATCCTGGAGAGCGGATCGAGTTTGCATTCCCCCTTCAACTGCGTCGGAAAAAAACAGAAGAACCGGAAAAATAGAGCCGCGAGCTTGAAAAAAGTGACTCAGTGACACAAGTGTGTCTGACCGCAAGAAATCATATATCCATCTCACCTGTCAAACAGGCTTTGGACTGCCTGATTGTTTTTCAGGAAAGAAAAGCATCAGTTCAGTATTGTCGTTCTGAATAAACTGATTCCGTCACCTGAAACATCGATCAAACTTAACTTAAAATTGCACTGAGGACTAAGCAAAGGTGGAACTGATTGACAGTCTTCTGGACAGTCAGTGATGCAGAAAGGTACCTCAACAAAAAGAAAAGAAAAGAAAAAGAAAGGGAACTGTACGTATTAGCGTAGACCCACGTACGTATCAGCAAGAAAAAAAAAACTGTCGCCAATATTCGATAAAGTTCGTCTGCTGCAGGTGTGACATCACAGATGATTCATTCAAACATTATTCGGAGGAAGCAGTCTGCGCATGAGCAGAAACATTTTAATACGGGACACTTGGAAGCAACATGGCGCCCATCGGAAAAGAAGACAGATTGGATACCCCGGTAGCAGACGGCAGCGGCGATGGTGCAGAAAATTTATGGTGCGTGTAAATGAGTTTAACTTTGGTTTTACTTTGGAATTAGTTTACAGGGTCATGCGTGTGTATGTACTGCAAAATAGCGAGAAAATAAGAGAAATCCGCACGACTGCTACAGCAACCTGTGTGAAAGAATCAATTCATTCATCCTGTGACCAACACTTCGTCGCTATTAAACTCAGTGCTTATTTCGATACAGATCATGACAAGAAAATGAGAAATGATAAACCGAATCTTATCAATGTAGTAAACAGGTATCAGGAACATATAGTTCTGCTATCTGTTTTTTTGTTGTTGTTTTTTTACCTGTGTGTTATTAATTTTTTCGTTCTTCGGTGAGTCACTGTCGGTTACTCGTTCCATCAACGGTTACAATGTTAGTTATGATGGGGCTTTGTTTATAAAATTTATCACACACCATGCTAATGATTTATTTACATATCACAAGAAAAACTGTCAGTGAGCATTTCACAAACTGTAGGCATTCCAAAATGCAATTCCTATTGTGCAAAAATACACATGCATGTGAATGAACGTGTGTGTGTGTGTGTGTGTGTGTGTGTGTGTGTGTAAGAGGGACCTGTAACTCTACAGTCCATGAATTCTCAAGTGTAAACAATGACTGAGTAAGTTCTCGCAATAGGTATGGGAAGAAGTATATATCATATAATATTCACCACTTAGTTTTTTTCATTTCTGGCTTACCTCAGAATAGTAAAATGTGCTGTAGAATAAAAAGATGTTTTGTTATTGAGTATCTTGTTCAAACTTAGAAATTTCATTTGATCATGTATTATATTAGCATTTAGTGAACAACATCATATAAATAACCAACAAACATTCTTCTTCAAATGAATAATGGCACAGTGGCACTGGCACACACACACACACACACACACACACACACACACACACACACACACACACACACACAGTGACACACACACACAGAGTGACACACACACACACACACACACACACACACACACACACACATACACACACGCGCGTGCGCACACATATTCTATAACCCCTTGCCACTCACACCACTGTCCCCACCCCCACCCCACACACATTCTACACCCCCACTACCCCACACACTCCATTTACACACACAAATTCCAACCTTGTCACCCACACAATCGTATTCATCCACATCCAGATCACATTTTATAATTTAAAAAAAATGGATATTGTCAGTACATTTAAACACTTGCTGACAAACATACATTTTAAGCAGTCTCTCTACTCTCTTTTCCTCCCCCTTCTCTCTTTCTCTGATGTCTGTCTCTGTCGTTGTCTGTCTCTGTCATTCTCTTTTGATTTTATGTGTCTTTGTTTCTCTAGTTGATACACAAAATAGTCATTGTCAGCATGGTATTGGTAACAAAAAGTGAAAAACAGTGAATGAGGCCAATGAGGGTTAACACTTTCTATTAACTCACTCAGTCAGTGATCTGATCAAAAGGGAAAATGGGTGTAGTTTAACTTTATGTTTGAAATTGAAGTAAAGTGCAGGTTGTTGTTGTTTTTTTTGTTTTTGTTTTTTTTAATTGGATAACTTTTGTCTTTAAAAATTAAGGAGACATGAAAGACTGAAAGAGAGAGAGAGGGAGAGAGAGAGAGAGTACATGTGAACAAAGAGAGAGAGAAAAAAACGTACATATAAACATTTTCATTTTATCATTAATTTGATTAAAGAAAAGAGATGTTCATGTGTGTGAGCATGCACATGTGTACTGTACTTGCACAAGCATGTGAATCTCTTAGAAAATCTTCTGTATCTGTGTTTACATTGTGATTTTTGGTTAATTTTTGCATCCTTGATATATGATCCCTACACCCCACCTACCCCAGATATTCATTGTTACCCTGCTACACTTGGTAATAAAGGCATATATGATACATATATATATGTGAATTCTTTCTATTCTGTTCTATTCTATTCTTTGCTAATCAGTTTCGATGACATTTGTTTATTTAACAAACAGGGAAAAAATGGGAATAGTGTCACTGTTATTTTTGCCAAAATGGTGGCGTTGGTGTATGTTGGGGGACTGGAAATGTGGGTCGTTGTTTTTTTTGATGAATCACACGTGTAAACTTTTCTTCCGCTTGTTTGGTTTTATTTGTTTTGGTTCTGTTTTCTTCACATTTTCTTCTTCAAAATAAGGAGAAATTGAAAAGGGAGGGCAGGGGATGTGCAGGTATGTATGGGAGGTGGTGGGACATGGTTGGGTTAGGATTGGTTAGGTGACTTATCACAATGTTTTATGCAGATTTGAAGTCTAAAATAAAACTTGTTTTCCAGGGCAAGCATACTGGGAGAAGTACAGTCAGGTTCTGGCTCCAAGCTGTCAACAAACAGATCTCTTCTTGTACTAGGTAAGTATCATTATTGGAAGTATGTAACATGGCATCACTAAATTAATCATGGCTGAGTTAAGTGCAGCAGTTGAAAAGCATAAAAATTTAGAATTAAAGTTCAGACAAAGAAGTCAGCACAAATTTCTCTACTCTCGCTGTTGGTGATTGCAGAAGCACCAGAAGTACATGTACGTAGTACAGCTAATTGTTTTGTGCACTGTTTATGAGCAGCGGTTACATTGTTTTGTACATGTAATAGTTGTATATGAGTGGTGTAGAGACCAAAAATAACAGCATTAAAAAAAAAAAAAAAAAAAAAAATCATTGGCACTTTATATCTTATTTGAATAGATTTGCTTAGATGTTACAAGTTCATTTTAGTTATGATTGACGCAAGTTAAGTCAGTCACTGTTGTTTAAAATTAAAGCTTTTTTTTTTCTTTTTATTCTTCCCTGGGTGACAATGTGGAAAGACAACGTTTTTGTTGTTGTTTATTTTAGTCTCCAAGTGACAGTGAGTATGGAAAGACAATTGTTCATTCTTTTTTTTGGGGGGGGGCGGGGGGGGGGTAGCCCGATGTTATTCATTTTCCTAGGTAACAATGATTGTGGAAAGACACTGTTTAATTGTGGAAAGACAATGTTTATTGAATTTTTTGTTATTCATTTTCCTCTCCAGGTAACTGATTGTGAAAAGACAGTGATTATTGATTTTTTGTTATTCATTTTCCTCTCCAGGTAACAGTGATTGTGGAAAGACAGTGATTATTGATTTTTTGTTATTCATTTTCCTCTCCAGGTAACAGTGATTGTGGAAAGACTGATTAATAATTTTTTGTTATTCATTTTCCTCTCCAGGTAACAGTGATCGTGGAAAGACAGTGATAAATAATTTTTTGTTATTCATTTTTCTGTCCAGGGGACAGTGTGTGAGGAAAGACCATGTTTTGTTATTATCATTGTTTTAGACAATGTTTCATTGGTTATTTTTGTTACTTATTTTCCTGTCCAGGTGACAGTGAGCATGGAAAGGCAAGATTTGTTGTTGTTGTTCAGTTTTCTCACCAGAGGCCAGGTGAAAAGGAATACATGTGGAAAATGTTGTTTTTTTGGGGTTTTTTTTTGTCGTTTATTTTCCTCACCCTGTGACAGTAAGTGTGAACAATTTTTTTTTTTTTTTTGGATATTTATTTTCTTCTTCAGGTGACAGTGCATACATGTACTGATGTAGAAAGACAATGTTTATTTAATCATTTATTTTAATTTTCCACTGCAGGTGACAATGAGTGTGGAAAGACAACTCTGATTGCCAAGCTGCAGGGCGTGGAGGACCCCAAGAAGGGGGCTGGGCTGGAGTACTACTACATTGATGTGCGGGACGAGTATCGTGATGGTATGTTTCACCCCCCCACCCCCTCCACTTCCCATTGTCCTTTGGCTGACAGGTCACTGTGTCCCAGATCTAACCGACCTTGGAGGTTGCACATGGTACAGTGGATTGGCTGACAGGTCACTGTGTCCCAGATCTAACTGACCTGGGAGGTTGCACATGGTACAGTGGATTGGCTGACAGGTCACTGTGTCCCAGATCGAACTGACCTTGGAGGTTGCACATGGTACAGTGGATTGGCTGACAGGTCACTGTGTCCCTGATCTGACTGACCTTGGAGGTTGCACATGGTACAGTGGATTGGCTGACAGGTCACTGTGTCCCAGATCTAACTGACCTTGGAGGTTGCACATGGTACAGTGGATTGGCTGACAGGTCACTGTGTCCCAGATCTAACAGACCTTGGAGGTTACACATGGTACAGTGGATTGGCTGACAGGTCACTGTGTCCCTGATCTGACTGACCTTGGAGGTTGCACATGGTACAGTGGATTGGCTGACAGGTCACTGTGTCCCAGATCTAACCGACCTTGGAGGTTGCACATGGTACAGTGGATTGGCTGACAGGTCACTGTGTCCCTGATCTAACTGACCTTGGAGGTTGCACATGGTACAGTGGATTGGCTGACAGGTCACTGTGTCCCTGATCTAACAGACCTTGGAGGTTGCACATGGTACAGTGGATTGGCTGACAGGTCACTGTGTCCCAGATCTAACTGACCTTGGAGGTTGCACATGGTACAGTGGATTGGCTGACAGGTCACTGTGTCCCAGATCTAACAGACCTTGGAGGTTGCACATGGTACAGTGGATTGGCTGACAGGTCACTGTGTCCCTGATCTGACTGACCTGGGAGGTTGCACATGGTACAGTGGATTGGCTGACAGGTCACTGTGTCCCAGATCTAACAGACCTTGGAGGTTGCACATGGTACAGTGGATTGGCTGACAGGTCACTGTGTCCCTGATCTGACTGACCTGGGAGGTTGCACATGGTACAGTGGATTGGCTGACAGGTCACTGTGTCCCAGATCGAACTGACCTTGGAGGTTGCACATGGTACAGTGGATTGGCTGACAGGTCACTGTGTCCCAGATCGAACTGACCTTGGAGGTTGCACATGGTACAGTGGATTGGCTGACAGGTCACTGTGTCCCAGATCTAACAGACCTTGGAGGTTGCACATGGTACAGTGGATTGGCTGACAGGTCACTGTGTCCCAGATCTAACTGACCTTGGGAGGTTGCACATGGTACAGTGGATTGGCTGACAGGTCACTGTGTCCCAGATCTAACTGACCTTGGAGGTTGCACATGGTACAGTGGATTGGCTGACAGGTCACTGTGTCCCTGATCTGACTGACCTTGGAGGTTGCACATGGTACAGTGGATTGGCTGACAGGTCACTGTGTCCCAGATCGAACTGACCTTGGAGGTTGCACATGGTACAGTGGATTGGCTGACAGGTCACTGTGTCCCAGATCTAACAGACCTGGGAGGTTGCACATGGTACAGTGGATTGGCTGACAGGTCACTGTGTCCCTGATCTGACTGACCTGGGAGGTTGCACATGGTACAGTGGATTGGCTGACAGGTCACTGTGTCCCAGATCTAACAGACCTTGGAGGTTGCACATGGTACAGTGGATTGGCTGACAGGTCACTGTGTCCCAGATCTAACAGACCTTGGAGGTTGCACATGGTACAGTGGATTGGCTGACAGGTCACTGTGTCCCAGATCTAACAGACCTTGGAGGTTGCACATGGTACAGTGGATTGGCTGACAGGTCACTGTGTCCCAGATCTAACTGACCTTGGAGGTTGCACATGGTACAGTGGATTGGCTGACAGGTCACTGTGTCCCTGATCTGACTGACCTTGGAGGTTGCACATGGTACAGTGGATTGGCTGACAGGTCACTGTGTCCCTGATCTAACTGACCTTGGAGGTTGCACATGGTACAGTGGATTGGCTGACAGGTCACTGTGTCCCAGATCTAACAGACCTGGGAGGTTGCACATGGTACAGTGGATTGGCTGACAGGTCACTGTGTCCCAGATCTAACTGACCTTGGAGGTTGCACATGGTACAGTGGATTGGCTGACAGGTCACTGTGTCCCAGATCTAACAGACCTGGGAGGTTGCACATGGTACATTGGATTGGCTGAGATTGTATTACAGTTTTGTTTTGTTTTTATATCTGTAAATCTGAGAAAGGTTTTACATGTCAGTGGGAAAAGACAGAAAAAAACAACTCAGCCTCTCTTTTCTCTTAGTTTGTTTTTGGTATTATTTGGTACACACTTTGGTGAGTACATCTGGAAACACAACCATCCAGCTTATGTGTGACCGTGAAGTAAAAAAGTGCAAGTTTTACATAAGTGTTATACAATACAGATACAGAACTTCATCAACCAGTGTGGATTTGACTACATTTCACACAGGTCATCTCCATGTACATGAAACATTTGAGCAAAGTTAGATACAATATCAGCAGTAATGTATGATTGATAATGAAGTTACATACAATATTGACAGTAATGTATGATTGATAACAAACACCGAAACCATATAAATATCATGATCTTTTGTACAGTAGAATAAGTTGGGCGCTGTCCCTGCGGAGAGTACTTTGTCACAGTACAGTGTCGCCCTTTTTTTCCTTTTTTTTTTTCTCCCTGTACTTGTAAACTTGTGTTTAATTATCTTAGTCAAGTTAGTGGGTTTTTCTGTTGAATTTTGCCAGGGTCAGGCTTTTTGTTGCTATGTTTGTTTGATTTTTATTGTGGGATAAGTGCATGCTGTTATTGGGACCCTGGTTAATCGTCTTTTCTGAGTGTCACTATTATGAAAGGACATAATTTATGACTTTAGTTTCTCGTTGTCCTGTCAGATTTGTTTTGTATTTGCATAGTTTTCTTCAGATAAGCTAAAGTTTAAACCAAAGAAGATTGATTAAACACTCACTTTATGTTGTGCCACCACAGGTCACAGAATCCGTCAGATGTTTGGACTTGTGGTCCAGTGTTCACCAGTGATCAGGGTTTGGGCCCTGTTTCAGCATGGTGTTTTGTCCTAAGAAAAGGCACTTTACTCACCAGTGATCAGGGTTGGGGCCCTGTTTCGGCATGGTGTTTTGTCCTAAGAAAAGGCACTTTACTCACCAGTGATCAGGGTTGGGGCCCTGTTTCAGCATGGTGTTTTGTCCTAAGAAAAGGCACTTTACTCACCAGTGATCAGGGTTTGGGCCCTGTTTCGGCATGGTGTTTTGTCCGAAGAAAAGGCACTTTACTCACCAGTGATCAGGGTTTGGGCCCTGTTTCGGCATGGTGTTTTGTCCTAAGAAAAGGCACTTTACTCACCAGTGATCAGGGTTTGGGCCCTGTTTCGGCATGGTGTTTTGTCCGAAGAAAAGGCACTTTACTCACCGGTGATCAGGGTTTGGGCCCTGTTTCGGCATGGTGTTTTGTCCTAAGAAAAGGCACTTTACTCACCAGTGATCAGGGTTGGGGCCCTGTTTTGGCATGGTGTTTTGTCCGAAGAAAAGGCACTTTACTCACCGGTGATCAGGGTTTGGGCCCTGTTTCGGCATGGTGTTTTGTTCTAAGAAAAGGCACTTTACTCACCAGTGATCAGGGTTGGGGCCCTGTTTCGGCATGGTGTTTTGTCCTAAGAAAAGGCACTTTACTCACCAGTGATCAGGGTTTGGGCCCTGTTTCAGCATGGTGTTTTGTCCTAAGAAAAGGCACTTTACTCCCATTTTCCTTACTCCACTCATGTGAATAGAGACCTAACTTGGAAGGTTGAAATGGCAGAAGAAGAGGACAGGAACTCACCTCCCTATGCTGAGCCCTAGAGTGGCTGGACACAGTGGGTGTCAGTTCACTGCCCCTGTGGCCTCTAAAGGCTGCACGACCTTGAACCTTGAACCTTTCTTCCACAGAACAAGCGCGGCTGAACGTGTGGGTGTTGGACGGGGACCAGTCGCACACAGGGCTGCTGAAGTACGCCCTGACGGAGGACAACTTTGAGGACACCATGGTGATGCTGGTGGCCTCCATGGCTCAGCCCTGGGCCCTGGCCCACTCCCTCCACAAGTGGGTCACCGTGCTCTCCGACCACGTCGACAAACTGCGCATTCCCCCGGAGAAGATGAGGGACTTTGAACAGAGCTGTGAGTGACAGAACCGCTGCGCTGCTCCCTTCTCACTGGTTTCAGTGGCAAGCAGGTGTCCAAGCGTGTGGACTGATCTATGTATAGATCTGCTATACCACATCTGCTGTAGTTAGAGAAAGAGAAAGGAGCAGATGCCAGACTTTCACTTAAAGTAAAACCCAATGCGCTGGTCAGGCCCTGTGAGTCCACCCTAGGTCTGTGTGAAACATCATCAGTGAAATGGAATAACTGAATAAATTAAACAAAGAAAGTAGCTAAATAAAATGAAGATAGTAGACGGCAAATGATTGAAAAAGAGGGTTTAATGCCTGTTCACTACCAGCTGATTTAGAATTGCAGATTGTACACTTTCATTCACTCTAGCACACACATGCACACTGACAGAATGGGTGTGGAGGCTGGGTGAGGTAGGAGGGGGGGGGGGGGGAGGGATATTGAGGGGGAAAAAGAAATGAAAAAAATGAATAAAAAAACAGCGAGCTAACTAGAGTGGCGGGGTGTTAGTGGGGGGGAAGTATCATTGGTCATGTTAACAATGTTAGTTACATGCTGTTCAGGCAGTTGTTTGTTAATTCAATGCTATTTAGGCTTTTGTCTGCTAGTTTTCTGCTATCAGGCATTTGTTTGCTAGTTTGATTTTTACTGGAGTGGGAAGAGGTGGTGTGGGGGGGGGAAAGAGTGAAGGGGAGAGAGGAAAATGACATGTTACAGTGTACAGTGGGTCCTAAATGCTCTGTCCTGTGTGGGTCACTATGACCCACATCCAACATCCCAGGGAGCTTAAGCATGATACAATAGATGGGATTGGATTGGGTTGGGTTGGATTACCTTTTGCTGCAACACACTTGTTCTCTGTGAAATTCCGGCTGCTGTCCCAGGGGAGAGAGCATGCTGCCACAGTGCAGTGCTACCTCCTTTTTTCTTTTTTTCACTATCAAAGTGGATTTTTCTGATGAAGTTTGCCTGGGACAGCCCTATTATTGCCATGAGTTCTCATGCGCTGAGTGACTGCTGCACATGGGACCTTGATGTTCTGTCTTGTTGGAAAGTCCTGCAGATTGTCTTGGATGACTACATTAACTGTAGTCACTCTGGCCTTCAGGGAATGTGCTGATGGGTGAGAGATTTTCAGCCCCTACCTGGTGTGAGGAGAATGAGGACAGGGAAAAGGCTACAGGTGTGATTAAAGTGCAGATGTTGGGCGTGGGGCATTGTGCAACAATGCACTGCCTTGAGCACACAGGTGCACCGCTGTGATCAATGAGGTGACACTGTAGACAGACAGACGATGGTTGCCGTGGAGCAGTGCGTAGTGACAGGCCAGGCACAAAGCTGGTGACTGGGTGAGGCCTGTGGAGGTCTTGTTTCACTAACACACAGTGCGCTTGTCGGGGAGGGTGAGGGCACAGCTGTTATTGCTATTGATCTTGGCCAACATGCTCCAGGGAACGCCTGTATGCATGTACCGTGGTGGTATTGATAGAAAGGTGTAAATAGTAAAAAAAATAAAATAAAATAAAAAATTGGAGGAGAAGAAAGAATTCAACATGTTGGTTCCTTTTTTACTTTTTCTTTAAAATTATTTGTTTAGTCATGTGTTCAGCATATATTGCTGTGGAAAGATATTCAGAGGAGAAATATTCATGTAGAGAAAAAAGTATTTATATTAACCCCTTGACTGCTGAACGTTGGTGAAATGAGTCAGTGGAGTTTCAGTTTCAGTTTCAGTAGCTCAAGGAGGCGTCACTGCGTTCGGACAAATCCATATACGCTACACCACATCTGCCAAGCATATGCCTGACCAGCAGCGTAACCCAATGCGCTTAGTCAGGCCTTGAGAAAAAAACAACAAAAAAAAAACATAGATAAGCTTACATAAATAAATAAATAAATAAATAATAATTATGATATAAAAAAAGGTGGTAGTAATGAAAATAATTAAAAAAAAAAAAAAGTAAGACAACAATGATGATAAATAAGCAAATAAATGTAAAACATGAAGACACACATTCACACATACACCCACACATGCATAACAGATATGCACCAAACACGCAGTCAGTGCAATGACTTCCAAGTGTAATTTGTGCATGTTATGCACTTTTTAAGTGTGAAAATGCTTGCACACACACACTAATGCTCACATACACACACACGCACGCATGCAGAGGCACACATGCATGCATGCATGCACACACACACACACGCTCATGCTCACTTTCACGCACATACACCACACACTGTCTCATTCGTTCATGCATGTACAAGCACATGCATTACACACACACACACACACACACACACCTGTCTGTACCTGTCCAAAGCATCAACTAAGCCTGTGCGTGTGTCTCCTGTCCTCAGTGGTCCGTTTCTTCCAAGACTACACAGAGCCTGAAGAGAACCAGAGCAGTTCACAGGCCCCGCCTCGTGGGGACTCAAACCCTCTCCACCCTCCGCCCCACTTGACGGAAGAAGAGAAGGTGGTACTGCCTCTGGGGCCCAACGTGCTGTCGCACAATCTAGGAATTCCCATTGTAGTTGTTCTCACAAAGGTGGGTTATTGTGTGTGTGTGTGTGTGTGTGTGTTCTTTTGCTTAATGTCTATCCACACGTGTGTGTGTGTGTGTGTGTGTGTGTGTTTGCGTGTGTGTATAGGAATTCGCATTGTAGTAGTTCTTACGAAGGTGGGTGTGTGTGGTGTGTGCGTGTATAGGAATTCCCATTGTAGGTGTTCTTACTTTGTTAGATCAGTGTCTGTGTGTGTGAGTGTTTGTGTGTGTGTGATTACCAGTGTAGATATTGTGTGTGTGCTTGATCACAAAATGAACTGTTGGTATTGTGTGTGTGTGTTTGATCACAAAATAAACTGTTGATACTGTGTGTGTGGTGAGAAATTCAAATGTTGATTTATTATGAAAAATCTTTGCTGTTGTTTGAAATATCTTTTCATTCATTCCATTTGGACCTTATTTTGAACTATACTGAAATGTGTGTGTGCACATGGATATTATTGGTGACTGTGTGAAGGCCATGTTTCTGTGTTACAGTGTGATGCCATTTCCACATTGGAAAAAGATCATGATTTCAAGGAAGAGCACTTCGATTTCATTCAACAATATGTCCGCAAGTTTTGCTTAAAATGTATCCTTTGCAGAGTGAAATGGGATGGTGGGTACTAGCTCTCAGGCACATGCAAACACACATATGTAGAGGCACATATATGTACACATATATGCCTGCAAACCCATACACTTCACTTTACACACACATATATGCATATGACACACACATATGCACAATGCACATGTATGCACAACACAGAACACACACACAACACACCATACACACACACAGAGGCATTCACACACGCATGCGCATATGCACACACACACACACACACACCACACCACACCACACCACACCACACCACATGTTCTGCCTGAGGGCAGAAAAGAGAGCAGGAAGGATGGGTCAGGAAAATGTCGGCTATTTTGCTTTGGCATTTTTACATTTGACATTAGAAAAAAAGAAAAAATGTGCTGAGACAAAAAGTGATAGTTTGTTGCGACTGGAAATTGTCACATGATTTCATGTGCAGGTGTCAAGGTGGATAGTGGAGGAGGATTGCAATCAGTCTGCACTGAAGTTGACTGCTCTGTGCTCCTTTCACTGACACAAACTTGTCTGTCCCCCTTTCACTGACACAAACTTGTCTGTCCCCCTTTCACTGACACAGTCCTTTCACTGACACAAACTTCTCTACCCCCCTTTTCACTGACACAATCCTTTCACTGACACACACTTGTCTGTCCCCTTTTCACTGACACAATCCTTTCACTGACACAATCCTTTCACTGACACAAACTTCTCTGTCCCCCTTTCACTGACACAAACTTGTCTGTCCCCTTTTCACTGACACAATCCTTTCACTGACACAGTCAGACTTTTCTGTCCCCCTTTCACTGACACAATCCTTTCACTGACACAAACTTCTCTGTCCCCCTTTCACTGACACAAACTTGTCTGTCCCCTTTTCACTGACACAATCCTTTCACTGACACAGTCAGACTTCTCTGTCCCCCTTTCACTGACACAATCCTTTCACTGACACAAACTTGTCTGTCCCCCTTTTTGGTGTCATATACTGTACCATGTCAAACTGATGCAAACTAGGCCTATTGGTTTGCTCTGCTTGGCCAAATTTCGCGCGGCTAACAGTGAAAAGACGGGCCCGCCCGCTCTCAGCCAATCAAACGCCTCTAAAAGCTATAAGCGCTGAATCATTCCTTTGGCCAAGGCTCTCCACGCCATCTTGTCAGGTTTACGCTCTGTCTCGTCTTACGCTTTTTTCGGCTATTAAGCGTATCCTTTTGGCCTTATTTTGTTGCATGCGGCTTGTGTTTATTGTATTCTTACATTCTGTGTACTCGATTTGACTCGGCACCCTCGATTCGTTCGTTTTTTTCTGCCTCTAAGTCGATCCTGTCTTTCCTTTCTCTGTTGGGGGTCGGATTTTCGCTGGGTGCCTAAGCGCGGGTTCCATGCCTTGTGTGCCATACCACGAAGGCAGGGATCATGACGCTGGGATTGAGACTCGGTAAGAGACTCTCCCTGGCCCGGAGCTCATGATTCCTCCCGATACGGACCGCGGCGATGCGTCGTTAGACGCTGATCGCGGAGGCGACTTTCGTACCAGTAAAACGGTCATGAAGGGGACCGTGGGGAAAGAGGTACGAGTGTCGCCTCCCGAGGTGTCCCAGCGCGAGGCAGGGAGAGGGGGAAATGGCAAGCCCTCTCCTGGCTGTGGGGACTCGCAGCTTGGCGCGAACTCCCAAGGGGAGGCCGCGCCCGGCCATTACCCGGGTCCCCACTCGGAGACGGCCCTCACGGGCCCCATTGTTGTTCCCCCTCCTCCCTTCTCTGTCGACCCCCCTCCCCCACCTCCTTTTGGTCGGGGAGAAAAAGTTGGTTCCGGGGGGGGATCTCTACTTTGCCCACCCCAGGCCACAAACTTGTCTGTCCCCTTTTCACTGACACAATCCTTTCACTGACACAGTCAGACTTCTCTGTCCCCCTTTCACTGACACAATCCTTTCACTGACACAAACTTGTCTGTCCCCCTTTTCACTGACACAAACTTATCTGTCCCCCTTTCACTGACACAGTCAAACTTCTCTGTCCCCCTTTTCACTGACACAAACTTGTCTGTCCCCCTTTCACTGACACAAACATGTCTGTCCCCCTTTCACTGACACAGTCAAACTTCTCTGTCCCCCCTTTCACTGACACAGTCAAACCTGTCTGTCCCCCTTTTCACTGACACAAACTTCTCTGTCCCCCTTTTCACTGACACAAACTTGTCTGTCCCCCTTTCACTGACACAAACATGTCTGCCCCCCTTTCACTGATACAAACATGTCTGTCCACCCCTTTCACTGACACAGTCAAACTTGTCTGTCCCCTTTTCACTGACACAGTCAAACTTGTCTGTCCCCCTTTCACTGACACAGACAAGTTCTGTCTGTTCCCCTTTCACTGACACAGACAAGTTCTGTCTGTTCCCCTTTCACTGACACAGACAAGTTCTGTCTGTTCCCCTTTCACTGACACAGACAAGTTCTGTCTGTCCCCCTTTTACTGACACAGTCAAACTTGTCTGTCCCCCTTTCACTGACACAGTCAGACTTGTCTGTCCCCCTTTCACTGACACAGTCAAACTTGTCTGTCCCCCTTTTACTGACACAGTCAAACTTGTCTGTCCCCCTTTCACTGACACAGACAAGTTCTGCCTGTTCCCCTTTCACTGACACAGACAAGTTCTGTCTGTTCCCCTTTCACTGACACAGACAAGTTCTGTCTGTTCCCCTTTCACTGACACAGACATGTTCTGTCTGTCCCCCCCTTTCACTGACACAGACATGTTCTGTCTGTTCCCCTTTCACTGACACAGACAAGTTCTGTCTGCCCCCCTTTCACTGACACAGACAAGTTCTGCCTGTTCCCCTTTCACTGACACAGACATGTTCTGTCTGTTCCCCTTTCACTGACACAGACATGTTCTGTCTGCCCCCCTTTCACTGACACAGACAAGTTCTGCCTGTTCCCCTTTCACTGACACAGACATGTTCTGTCTGTTCCCCTTTCACTGACACAGACATGTTCTGCCTGTCCCCCTTTCACTGACACAAACTTCTCTGTCCCCCTTTCACAGACACAAACTTGTCTGTCCCCCTTTCACTGACACAAACTTGTCTGTCCCCCTTTCACTGACACAAACTTGTCTGTCCCCCTTTCACTGACACAGTCAGACTTGTCTGTCCCCCTTTCACTGACACAAACTTGTCTGTCCCCCTTTCACTGACACAAACTTGTCTGTCCCCCTTTCACTGACACAAACTTGTCTGTCCCCCTTTCACTGACACAGTCAAACTTGTCTGTCCCCCTTTCACTGACACAAACTTCTCTGTCCCCCTTTCACTGACACAAACTTGTATGTCCCCCTTTCACTGACACAGTCAATGGTTTGACTAAAACAGTAAAACACTGACTCCCAGCCAACAAGTGGACAGAGCATTTTCACATGTCTGCCAGGTTTGGTTGTTCTGGACAAAGGGATGGGCGGGTATTTCCAGCCCTGCTTTGTTTTTTATTTTTTTTGGATGGAGGTAATTATGATAATGATTATTATTATGATAATAATGATAATTTACAAAGTGAAATGATAAATGCAGAAGAGAGCTTTAAGCCCTATACAAATCCAATATTTAAAATGAACCAAGCGAGCAAATAAGAGGAAGAAGTAACATAGAAAAGTGTATAAAAGAGTCATAAAAGCACAAGCATTGGTATTACAGAAATTTCCTTTACAAAACCTACAAAGTTCTGAACACATATTGACTTAGTAACAACTGTTAGACTCCAGTACACACACACACACACACACACACACACACACACACACACACACACATGTTGTTGTCTTTAACCCCTGGGGAGATGGTGCTGGTCTGTTCTACACATCAGTGAAGGACGAGAGGAATTGTGAGCTGCTGTACCGCTATCTAGTCCACAGGATATACGGCTTCCCTTTCACCACTGCTGCCTATGTAGTGGAGAGAGACGGTGTCTTCGTGTGAGTCTTCACAGCTTTTTTGTGTGTGTGTGTGCATGTGTCTGTGTGTGTATATGTGATGTTCTTAGCTTTGAGATATGTGTATGTGTTTTTGTGTATGTACTGTATGTGTGTGATTATGTTTGTGAGCACATGAGTGAGATAGTGAGTCTGCACATGTGTATGTCGGCATGGATATCTCATTATCAGATATTATGTAAATTAATTTGTGAAAGTTTATGTGTTTATGAGCATGGATATCTCATTTATCGGACATTCTAAGCTGTAAATTATATGAAAGATTTACTTTATGTCCCAGTTTTGCTCTGCTATTCCCATTTTGCACACTTGTTATGTTCAGTGTTATCCCAGTTTTTCACTATCAAAAAAGTATCATTCTAATTTTACATGTGTTTAGTATTATCCCAGTTATCCCATGGTGCTTTTTGTTGTTGTGTTCTGTTGGTAATATTTGATCTTCAGTTGGTTTGTGGTGAATGTTCATAATGCTTGTCTACAATATGTTTTATTTTTGTACTTTTAGTATTTAGAGAAAGTTAAATGTAAGTTGTGAGCCTTGATGTGACACATTTGAGCCTAAATGATGGTAAATATTATGTTATATATTTACTGGATTTAATTTTTCTGTGAAGATAGAACAATAGTGTTAGTGTGAGAAAGTGTGAATGAAAACTGAATCTATGTTAAATGTAGTGTGAAGAGGCAGGAAACAAGGTGTGGTACAGCAGTGGGTGTGGATGTTTCCTGGTAGTGTGAAGAGGCAGGAAACAAGGTGTGGTACTGCAGTGGGTGTGGATGTTTCCTGGTAGTGTGAAGAGGCAGGAAACAAGTTGTATTGCAGTGGGTGTGGATGTTTCCTGGTAGTGTGAAGAGGCAGGAAACAAGGTGTGGTACTGCAGTGGGTGTGGATGTTTCCTGGTAGTGTGAAGAGGCAGGAAACAAGGTGTGGTATTGCAGTGGGTGTGGATGTTTCCTGGTAGTGTGAAGAGGCAGGAAACAAGGTGTGGTACTGCAGTGGGTGTGGATGTTTCCTGTTAGTGTGAAGAGGCAGGAAACAAGGTGTGGTATTGCAGTGGGTGTGGATATTTCCTGGTAGTGTGAAGAGGCAGGAAACAAGGTGTGGTATTGCAGTGGGTGTGGATGTTTCCTGGTAGTGTGAAGAGGCAGGAAACAAGGTGTGGTACTGCAGTGGGTGTGGATGTTTCCTGGTAGTGTGAAGAGGCAGGAAACAAGGTGTGGTACTGCAGTGGGTGTGGATGTTTCCTGGTAGTGTGAAGAGGCAGGAAACAAGGTGTGGTACTGCAGTGGGTGTGGATATTTCCTGGTAGTGTGAAGAGGCAGGAAACAAGGTGTGGTATTGCAGTGGGTGTGGATGTTTCCTGGTAGTGTGAAGAGGCAGGAAACAAGGTGTGGTATTGCAGTGGGTGTGGATGTTTCCTGGTTGTGTGAAGAGGCAGGAAACAAGGTGTGGTATTGCAGTGGGTGTGGATGTTTCCTGGTAGTGTGAAGAGGCAGGAAACAAGGTGTGGTACTGCAGTGGGTGTGGATGTGTCCTGGTAGTGTGAAGAGGCAGGAAACAAGGTGTGGTATTGCAGTGGGTGTGGATGTTTCCTGGTAGTGTGAAGAGGCAGGAAACAAGGTGTGGTACTGCAGTGGGTGTGGATGTTTCCTGGTACTGTGAAGAGGCAGGAAACAAGGTGTGGTATTGCAGTGGGTGTGGATATTTCCTGGTAGTGTGAAGAGGCAGGAAACAAGGTGTGGTACTGCAGTGGGTGTGGATGTTTCCTGGTAGTGTGAAGAGGCAGGAAACAAGGTGTGGTACTGCAGTGGGTGTGGATGTTTCCTGGTAGTGTGAAGAGGCAGGAAACAAGGTGTGGTATTGCAGTGGGTGTGGATATTTCCTGGTAGTGTGAAGAGGCAGGAAACAAGGTGTGGTACTGCAGTGGGTGTGGATGTTTCCTGGTAGTGTGAAGAGGCAGGAAACAAGTTGTATTGCAGTGGGTGTGGATGTTTCCTGGTAGTGTGAAGAGGCAGGAAACAAGGTGTGGTACTGCAGTGGGTGTGGATGTTTCCTGGTAGTGTGAAGAGGCAGGAAACAAGGTGTGGTACTGCAGTGGGTGTGGATGTTTCCTGGTAGTGTGAAGAGGCAGGAAACAAGGTGTGGTATTGCAGTGGGTGTGGATGTTTCCTGGTTGTGTGAAGAGGCAGGAAACAAGGTGTGGTATTGCAGTGGGTGTGGATGTTTCCTGGTAGTGTGAAGAGGCAGGAAACAAGGTGTGGTACTGCAGTGGGTGTGGATGTGTCCTGGTAGTGTGAAGAGGCAGGAAACAAGGTGTGGTACTGCAGTGGGTGTGGATGTTTCCTGGTAGTGTGAAGAGGCAGGAAACAAGGTGTGGTACTGCAGTGGGTGTGGATGTTTCCTGGTAGTGTGAAGAGGCAGGAAACAAGGTGTGGTATTGCAGTGGGTGTGGATGTTTCCTGGTAGTGTGAAGAGGCAGGAAACAAGGTGTGGTATTGCAGTGGGTGTGGATGTTTCCTGGTAGTGTGAAGAGGCAGGAAACAAGGTGTGGTACTGCAGTGGGTGTGGATGTTTCCTGGTACTGTGAAGAGGCAGGAAACAAGGTGTGGTATTGCAGTGGGTGTGGATATTTCCTGGTAGTGTGAAGAGGCAGGAAACAAGGTGTGGTACTGCAGTGGGTGTGGATGTTTCCTGGTAGTGTGAAGAGGCAGGAAACAAGGTGTGGTATTGCAGTGGGTGTGGATGTTTCCTGGTAGTGTGAAGAGGCAGGAAACAAGGTGTGGTACTGCAGTGGGTGTGGATGTTTCCAGGAAACAAGGTGTGGTACTGCAGTGGGTGTGGATGTTTCCTGGTAGTGTGAAGAGGCAGGAAACAAGGTGTGGTACTGCAGTGGGTGTGGATGTTTCCTGGTAGTGTGAAGAGGCAGGAAACAAGGTGTGGTATTGCAGTGGGTGTGGATGTTTCCTGGTAGTGTGAAGAGGCAGGAAACAAGGTGTGGTATTGCAGTGGGTGTGGATGTTTCCTGGTAGTGTGAAGAGGCAGGAAACAAGGTGTGGTACTGCAGTGGGTGTGGATGTTTCCTGGTAGTGTGAAGAGGCAGGAAACAAGGTGTGGTATTGCAGTGGGTGTGGATATTTCCTGGTAGTGTGAAGAGGCAGGAAACAAGGTGTGGTATTGCAGTGGGTGTGGATGTTTCCTGGTAGTGTGAAGAGGCAGGAAACAAGGTGTGGTACTGCAGTGGGTGTGGATGTTTCCTGGTAGTGTGAAGAGGCAGGAAACAAGGTGTGGTACTGCAGTGGGTGTGGATGTTTCCTGGTAGTGTGAAGAGGCAGGAAACAAGGTGTGGTACTGCAGTGGGTGTGGATATTTCCTGGTAGTGTGAAGAGGCAGGAAACAAGGTGTGGTATTGCAGTGGGTGTGGATGTTTCCTGGTAGTGTGAAGAGGCAGGAAACAAGGTGTGGTATTGCAGTGGGTGTGGATGTTTCCTGGTTGTGTGAAGAGGCAGGAAACAAGGTGTGGTATTGCAGTGGGTGTGGATGTTTCCTGGTAGTGTGAAGAGGCAGGAAACAAGGTGTGGTACTGCAGTGGGTGTGGATGTGTCCTGGTAGTGTGAAGAGGCAGGAAACAAGGTGTGGTATTGCAGTGGGTGTGGATGTTTCCTGGTAGTGTGAAGAGGCAGGAAACAAGGTGTGGTACTGCAGTGGGTGTGGATGTGTCCTGGTACTGTGAAGAGGCAGGAAACAAGGTGTGGTATTGCAGTGGGTGTGGATATTTCCTGGTAGTGTGAAGAGGCAGGAAACAAGGTGTGGTACTGCAGTGGGTGTGGATGTTTCCTGGTACTGTGAAGAGGCAGGAAACAAGGTGTGGTATTGCAGTGGGTGTGGATATTTCCTGGTAGTGTGAAGAGGCAGGAAACAAGGTGTGGTACTGCAGTGGGTGTGGATGTTTCCTGGTAGTGTGAAGAGGCAGGAAACAAGGTGTGGTATTGCAGTGGGTGTGGATGTTTCCTGGTAGTGTGAAGAGGCAGGAAACAAGGTGTGGTATTGCAGTGGGTGTGGATGTTTCCTGGTAGTGTGAAGAGGCAGGAAACAAGGTGTGGTATTGCAGTGGGTGTGGATGTTTCCTGGTAGTGTGAAGAGGCAGGAAACAAGGTGTGGTACTGCAGTGGGTGTGGATATTTCCTGGTAGTGTGAAGAGGCAGGAAACAAGGTGTGGTACTGCAGTGGGTGTGGATGTTTCCTGGTAGTGTGAAGAGGCAGGAAACAAGGTGTGGTATTGCAGTGGGTGTGGATATTTCCTGGTAGTGTGAAGAGGCAGGAAACAAGGTGTGGTACTGCAGTGGGTGTGGATGTTTCCTGGTAGTGTGAAGAGGCAGGAAACAAGTTGTATTGCAGTGGGTGTGGATGTTTCCTGGTAGTGTGAAGAGGCAGGAAACAAGGTGTGGTACTGCAGTGGATGTGGATGTTTCCTGGTAGTGTGAAGAGGCAGGAAACAAGGTGTGGTACTGCAGTGGATGTGGATGTTTCCTGGTAGTGTGAAGAGGCAGGAAACAAGGTGTGGTACTGCAGTGGGTGTGGATGTTTCCTGGTAGTGTGAAGAGGCAGGAAACAAGGTGTGGTATTGCAGTGGGTGTGGATGTTTCCTGGTAGTGTGAAGAGGCAGGAAACAAGGTGTGGTATTGCAGTGGGTGTGGATGTTTCCTGGTAGTGTGAAGAGGCAGGAAACAAGGTGTGGTATTGCAGTGGGTGTGGATATTTCCTCATTCACTGGTGCTCTGTGCAAGGGAGTTTGTTTTGCTTGGTGCTCTGTGCTCTAAGTGTGTGTTGCTTTTCTTTTTGTAAGTGACAGATTGATTTTTGACTGAAATTACGGCTTCTGTAACCACTTATTTGGTTGTCTGTTGTTTGCACAGGTTGTAGTTAAGTGTGACAACCTCTGTTTGTTTGTTTGTTCATCAAAGGGAAACACAGGAAAGCATTTATTGTGTGGTTGTACAAACCTGGAGTTCATTTTGTTTTTCTGTCCATCACAGTGCCTCACTCACCCCCTTTGAAACAAGTCAAACAACATTTCTTTTCAAGCTTTTATTGTGTGGTTGTACAAACCTGGAGTTCATTTTGTTTTTCAGTCCATCACAGTGCCTCACTCGTTTGTTTTTCTGTCCATAACAGTGCCTCACTCACCCCCTTTGAAACAAGTCAAACAACATTTCTTTTCAAGCTTTTATTGTGTGGTTGTACAAACCTGGAGTTCATTTTGTTTTTCTGTCCATCACAGTGCCTCACTCACCCCCTTTGAAACAAGTCAAACAACATTTCTTTTCAAGCTTTTATTGTGTGGTTGTACAAACCTGGAGTTCATTTTGTTTTTCAGTCCATCACAGTGCCTCACTCACTTCCTTTGAAACAAGTCTAAAAACATTTCTTTTCAAGCAGTCTCGACATATTAAAGGCACTCCATTTTAGCATCTTATCTGTTCTGTGGATTCACAACTATTTTCCATGTGCATGTGTGTGTGCATGCGAGTGTGTGTGTGTGTGTGTGTGTGTGCGTGTGTGTGCGTACATGTATGTGCGTGTGTGTGTGTGTGCGTGTGTGTGCGTGCATGTATGTGCGTGTGCATGCGAGTGTGTGTGTGTGTGTGTGTGCGTGTGTGTGCGTGCATGTATGTACGTGTGTGTGCGTGCGTGTGTGTGTGTGTGTGCATTTGTGTGCATGTCTGCTTAGTGCCAGACTTCTGTATTATTGTAAAGCGCATTGAGAGGTTTTTGTAAAGTACTTTGAGAGGTTTGGAAGGGTATAAATGTGCTACTATCATTGTTATTAATGTTAATAGTATTGTTGTTAATGTGGAGTAATTTGGGTTGATACTTGGGACGCTTCACCTTTCCTGTCTAATGCACTCCTCACATAGAAACCTTTGCATTCCCTTCACTCCTCAGGGGAACAAACGTGAAAGTACCCCAAATGAACTTTAAAGTCTTTTGACTACCACAGTTTTAGTTTTTCTGCTCCCACTGTCTGGAATTGTCTGGAATTTACTTTTAGAAATGCGCTATATAATTGCCAGTTATATCATTAGATGTTCTTGCACAGAGAATGGAATTGAGCTGTGTTGATGTTGTTGTTTATGTGTGTGTCCAGCCGAGTGGCTGGGACATTGAGAAGATGATCAGCATGCTGTACGAGGCATGGAATTGAGCTGTGTTGATGTTGATGTGTGTCCAGCCGAGTGGCTGGGACATTGAGAAGATGATCAGCATGCTGTACGAGGCATGGAATTGAGCTGTTGATGTTGATGTTGATGTGTGTCAGGCCGAGTGGCTGGGACAATGACAAGAAGATCAGCATACTGTACGAGGCATGGAATTGAGCTATGTTGATGTTGATGTTGATGTGTGTCAGGCTGAGTGGCTGGGACAATGACAAGAAGATCAGCATACTGTACGAGGCATGGAATTGAGCTGTTGATGTTGATGTTGATGTGTGTCAGGCCAAGTGGCTGGGACAATGACAAGAAGATCAGCATACTGTACGAGAGCATGAGCACCATGAAACCTGACGACTCATTGGAGGAAGTCATCGTCAAACCTATGTTACGCAAGGTCAGACAGCCACCATTGTGTGGTTGATTTTTTTTCATTTTTTTTAAATTCATTTTTCTTATTTTATGTACTTATTTTTTACTCATTTATACATAGTTTTTCAGAATACACAAGTGTCGAAGTGTCAGAATGACGAAAATTATGCCATAAGAAATTACATGGTTTTTATCTTCTCCCTCAACGCTGTGAAGAGTCATTAGGGTGTTTAGTTTTTATAGGTTTTCATAATATCAAAACTGTGCCCTTAGAGTCATTAGGGTGTTTAGTTTTTATAGGTTTTCATGATATCAGAACTGTGCCCTTAGAGTCATTAGGGTGTTTAGTTTTTATAGGTTTTCATGATATCAGAACTGTGCCCTTAGAGTCATTAGGGTGTTTAGTTTTTATAGGTTTTCATAATATCAAAACTGTGCCCTTAGAGTCATTAGGGTGTTTAGTTTTTGTAGGTTTTCATAATATCAAAACTGTGCCCTTAGAGTCATTAGGGTGTTTAGTTTTTATAGGTTTTCATGATATCAGAACTGTGCCCTAAGAGTCATTAGGGTGTTTAGTTTTTGTAGGTTTTCATGATATCAAAACTGTGCCCTTAGAGTCATTAGGGTGTTTAGTTTTTATAGGTTTTCATGATATCAGAACTGTGCCCTAAGAGTCATTAGGGTGTTTAGTTTTTATAGGTTTTCATAATATCAAAACTATATCAAAGCCATCTATTCATTTTCTCAAAATAGAGATTTGCATAACAAGGGCTGTTCAGAATTTTTTTAATTTATTTATTTATTTTTTAAACATCCTGATTAGAGAAATAAGTTGGTTGTATCAGTATGTTAAGTGGTCAAGACAAGTCTGCTATGTTAAGTGGTCAAGACAAGTCTGCTATGTTAAGTGGTCAAGACAAGTCTGTACAGAAGGCACAGTGCCTTGCCTGGCTCTGTCTGATGTGACGTCCCTTTGTCAGTGTCCTTGGGTGAGTCATTAGGTATTTGGAGGGACTGAAAAAATGAACTGGATTGATGTGAAGAGATACGATATGAATGAAAGTGTGTCACTGTCAGTCTGCTTTTGTGTGTCTGTGTATGTGAGAGAGAGAGAGAGAGAGAGAATTCGAAACCAACTGATGTTCTGGTACAGGAAGGACCATTTACAAAATTGGAAACAATTATGAAAGTGTTCTAAGATCTCTGTATGATGGCATGTATATATATATATAGAGAGAGATAGATAGATATAGATCTCTGTATGTGTGTGTGTACAGCCGGTGCAGCGTGACGCAGAGGTGGTGGCGGAGGACGAACAGGTGTTCCTATGAAGATGTGTGTGTGTGTGTACAGCCGGTGCAGCGTGACGCAGAGGTGGTGGCGGAGGACGAACAGGTGTTCCTGATGAAGATGTGTGTGTGTGTGCAGCCGGTGCGGCGTGACGCAGAGGTGGTGGCGGAGGACGAACAGGTGTTCCTGATGAAGATGTGTGTGTGTGTGTACAGCCGGTGCAGCGTGACGCAGAGGTGGTGGCGGAGGACGAACAGGTGTTCCTATGAAGATGTGTGTGTGTGTGTACAGCCGGTGCAGCGTGACGCAGAGGTGGTGGCGGAGGACGAACAGGTGTTCCTATGAAGATGTGTGTGTGTGTGTACAGCCGGTGCAGCGTGACGCAGAGGTGGTGGCGGAGGACGAACAGGTGTTCCTGATGAAGATGTGTGTGTGTGTGTACAGCCGGTGCAGCGTGACGCAGAGGTGGTGGCGGAGGACGAACAGGTGTTCCTGATGAAGATGTGTGTGTGTGTGTACAGCCGGTGCAGCGTGACGCAGAGGTAGTGGCGGAGGACGAACAGGTGTTCCTGATGAAGATGTGTGTGTGTGTGTACAGCCGGTGCAGCGTGACGCAGAGGTGGCGGCGGAGGATGAACAGGTGTTCCTGATGAAGATGTGTGTGTGTGTGTACAGCCGGTGCAGCGTGACGCAGAGGTGGTGGCGGAGGACGAACAGGTGTTCCTGATGAAGATGTGTGTGTGTGTGTGTGTACAGCCGGTGCAGCGTGACGCAGAGGTGGTGGCGGAGGACGAACAGGTGTTCCTATGAAGATGTGTGTGTGTGTGTACAGCCGGTGCAGCGTGACGCAGAGGTGGTGGCGGAGGACGAACAGGTGTTCCTATGAAGATGTGTGTGTGTGTGTACAGCCGGTGCAGCGTGACGCAGAGGTGGTGGCGGAGGACGAACAGGTGTTCCTGATGAAGATGTGTGTGTGTGTGTACAGCCGGTGCAGCGTGACGCAGAGGTGGTGGCGGAGGACGAACAGGTGTTCCTATGAAGATGTGTGTGTGTGTGTACAGCCGGTGCAGCGTGACGCAGAGGTGGTGGCGGAGGACGAACAGGTGTTCCTATGAAGATGTGTGTGTGTGTGTACAGCCGGTGCAGCGTGACGCAGAGGTGGTGGCGGAGGACGAACAGGTGTTCCTGATGAAGATGTGTGTGTGTGTGTACAGCCGGTGCAGCGTGACGCAGAGGTAGTGGCGGAGGACGAACAGGTGTTCCTGATGAAGATGTGTGTGTGTGTACAGCCGGTGCAGCGTGACGCAGAGGTGGCGGCGGAGGATGAACAGGTGTTCCTGATGAAGATGTGTGTGTGTGTGTACAGCCGGTGCAGCGTGACGCAGAGGTGGTGGCGGAGGACGAACAGGTGTTCCTGATGAAGATGTGTGTGTGTGTGTGTGTACAGCCGGTGCAGCGTGACGCAGAGGTGGTGGCGGAGGACGAACAGGTGTTCCTATGAAGATGTGTGTGTGTGTGTACAGCCGGTGCAGCGTGACGCAGAGGTGGTGGCGGAGGACGAACAGGTGTTCCTATGAAGATGTGTGTGTGTGTGTACAGCCGGTGCAGCGTGACGCAGAGGTGGTGGCGGAGGACGAACAGGTGTTCCTGATGAAGATGTGTGTGTGTGTGTACAGCCGGTGCAGCATGACGCAGAGGTGGTGGCGGAGGACGAACAGGTGTTCCTGATGAAGATGTGTGTGTGTGTGTACAGCCGGTGCAGCGTGACGCAGAGGTGGTGGCGGAGGACGAACAGGTGTTCCTGATGAAGATGCAGGCTGTGCTGGCCAAGCAGGCAGCTTCAGGGGGGACCACTCCACCTGCAGGGGTAACAGGGCTTGGGAAACTGGCTTTTTTGGCGGGGCAGGGGGATGTTTTTGTTGTTAAAGGAAAAAAATCAATTTTGAAAGGTCAGCCTTTTACAAAAGAGTGGGTGGGGTTTGTATTTTGTTCAGTTGTGTTCATTTTTGTATTTTGTTGTTGTTGTTTTTGGTTGCGGAATGTTTATAAATGGAAATTGATTTATTTTATTATTTTATCTTTTCGTATTTTGTGGTGGTGTGCTTTTTGCATCAGGCATAGTGTGGTGTTAAAAAGCATTTCTGTGTGTGTGTGTGTGTGTGTGTGTGTGTGTTTGGTGGTGGTGATGGTATGTTGTGAGCAGATGTGTAAAACTGGTGAGATTTAAACACTGTGTTGTGGTATGATTTGTGTGATTGGTGTGTGTGTGTATGTTTGTGTACATGAACAGTGGTACATGGTGGATGTGTGTGTTGTAGTGTGACTGGTGTGTTAGGTGTGTGTGTGTCTGTGTACATGAAGAGTGGTACATGGTGGATGTGTGTGTTGTAGTGTGACTGGTGTGTTAGGTGTGTGTGTGTGTGTGTACATGAACAGTGGTACATGGTGGATGTGTGTGTTGTAGTATGACTGGTGTGTTAGGTGTGTGTGTGTCTGTGTACATGAACAGTGGTACATGGTGGATGTGTGTATTGTAATGTGACTGGTGTGTTAGGTGTGTGTGTGTGTACATGAAGAGTGGTACATGGTGGATGTGTGTATTGTAGTGTGACTGGTGTGTTAGGTGTGTGTGTGTTTGTGTACATGAACAGTGGTACATGGTGGATGTGTGTATTGTAATGTGACTGGTGTGTTAGGTGTGTGGTGTGTCTGTGTACATGAAGAGTGGTACATGGTGGATGTGTGTGTTGTAGTATGACTGGTGTGTTAGGTGTGTGTGTGTCTGTGTACATGAACAGTGGTACATGGTGGATGTGTGTATTGTAATGTGACTGGTGTGTTAGGTGTGTGTGTGTGTGTGTGTACATGAAGAGTGGTACATAGTGGATGTGTGTGTTGTAGTATGACTGGTGTGTTAGGTGTGTGTGTGTTTGTGTACATGAAGAGTGGTACATGGTGGATGTGTGTGTTGTAGTATGACTGGTGTGTTAGGTGTGTGGTGTGTCTGTGTACATGAAGAGTGGTACATAGTGGATGTGTGTGTTGTAGTGTGACTGGTGTGTTAGGTGTGTGTGTGTCTGTGTACATGAAGAGTGGTACATAGTGGATGTGTGTGTTGTAGTATGACTGGTGTGTTAGGTGTGTGTGTGTTTGTGTACATGAACAGTGGTACATAGTGGATGTGTGTGTTGTAGTATTCCCTCGCATCTTTTAAATCTCGTCTCAAAACTCACCTTTTCCCTCAGCAATAAGTTCAATTGTGGCAGGTCCACAACTACATGCATGTATATGAATGTGTATTGTGTGTGCGTGTGTTTATGTAAGTTTGTGCCTGCCTATGTGTGCGTATTTGTTAGGGTAGCTGTTAGATACACATGTATGTTAAAATGTATGTATGCAGTGTGTGTGTGTGTGCGTGCGTGCGTGTGTGTGTGCGCGTACGTGCGTGCGTGCGTGTGTGTGTGTGTGTGTGGTCACATTTTGGTGTGTGTATGTAACATAGATATAATGTTTTATGTTATCAAAAGCGTTTTTGTAAAGCACCTAGAGCAGATTTCTGTGTGTGTGTACATGAAGAGTGGTACATAGTGGATGTGTGTGTTGTAGTGTGACTGGTGTGTTAGGTGTGTGTGTGTGTGTGTACATGAAGAGTGGTACATAGTGGATGTGTGTGTTGTAGTGTGACTGGTGTGTTAGGTGTGTGTGTGTTGTGTACATGAAGAGTGGTACATAGTGGATGTGTGTGTTGTAGTGTGACTGGTGTGTTAGGTGTGTGTGTGTGTGTGTACATGAAGAGTGGTACATAGTGGATGTGTGTGTTGTAGTGTGACTGGTGTGTTAGGTGTGTGTGTGTGTGTGTACATGAAGAGTGGTACATAGTGGATGTGTGTGTTGTAGTGTGACTGGTGTGTTAGGTGTGTGTGTGTGTGTGTACATGAAGAGTGGTACATAGTGGATGTGTGTGTTGTAGTGTGACTGGTGTGTTAGGTGTGTGTGTGTGTGTGTACATGAAGAGTGGTACATAGTGGATGTGTGTGTTGTAGTGTGACTGGTGTGTTAGGTGTGTGTGTGTATGTAAATGTATATGCAGTGTGTGTGTGTGTGCGTGCGTGCGTGTGTGTGTGCGCGTACGTGCGTGCGTGCGTGTGTGTGTGTGTGTGTGGTCACATTTTGGTGTGTGTATGTAACATAGATATAATGTTTTATGTTATCAAAAGCGTTTTTGTAAAGCACCTAGAGCAGATTTCTGGATAGTGTGCTATATAAGTATCCATTATTATTATTATTATTATTATGACTGGTGTGTTAGGTGTGTGTGTGTGTGTACATGAAGAGTGGTACATAGTGGATGTGTGTGTTGTAGTGTGACTGGTGTGTTAGGTGTGTGTGTGTTTGTGTACATGAAGAGTGGTACATAGTGGATGTGTGTGTTGTAGTGTGACTGGTGTGTTAGGTGTGTGTGTGTCTGTGTACATGAAGAGTGGTACATAGTGGATGTGTGTGTTGTAGTATGACTGGTGTGTTAGGTGTGTGTGTGTGTGTGTGTACATGAAGAGTGGTACATAGTGGATGTGTGTGTTGTAGTGTGACTGGTGTAGGTGTGTGTGTCTGTGTACATGAAGAGTGGTACATAGTGGATGTGTGTGTTGTAGTATGACTGGTGTGTTAGGTGTGTGTGTGTGTGTGTACATGAAGAGTGGTACATAGTGGATGTGTGTGTTGTAGTGTGACTGGTGTGTTAGGTGTGTGTGTGTGTGTGTCTGTGTACAAGAACAGTGGTACATAGTGGATGTGTGTGCTGTAGTATGACTGGTGTGTTAGGTGTGTGTGTGTGTGTCTGTGTACAAGAACAGTGGTACATAGTGGATGTGTGTGTTGTAGTATGACTGGTGTGTTAGGTGTGTGTGTGTCTGTGTACAAGAACAGTGGTACATAGTGGATGTGTGTGTTGTTGTATGACTGGTGTGTTAGGTGTGTGTGTGTCTGTGTACATGAAGAGTGGTACATAGTGGATGTGTGTGTTGTAGTATGACTGGTGTGTTAGGTGTGTGTGTGTCTGTGTACAAGAACAGTGGTACATAGTGGATGTGTGTGTTGTAGTATGACTGGTGTGTTAGGTGTGTGTGTGTGTGTGTACATGAAGAGTGGTACATAGTGGATGTGTGTGTTGTAGTGTGACTGGTGTGTTAGGTGTGTGTGTGTGTGTGTACATGAAGAGTGGTACATGGTGGATGTGTGTGTT
Organism: Babylonia areolata; assembly: GCF_041734735.1. Taxonomy (NCBI): domain Eukaryota; kingdom Metazoa; phylum Mollusca; class Gastropoda; order Neogastropoda; family Buccinidae; genus Babylonia; species Babylonia areolata. The sequence continues at coordinate 49,034,608 of NC_134884.1, forward strand.
GTAGTGTGACTGGTGTGTTAGGTGTGTGTGTGTGTGTGTACATGAAGAGTGGTACATGGTGGATGTGTGTGTTGTAGTATGACTGGTGTGTTAGGTGTGTGTGTGTCTGTGTACATGAAGAGTGGTACATAGTGGATGTGTGTGTTGTAGTATGACTGGTGTGTTAGGTGTGTGTGTGTTTGTGTACATGAACAGTGGTACATAGTGGATGTGTGTGTTGTAGTATGACTGGTGTGTTAGGTGTGTGTGTGTGTGTACATGAAGAGTGGTACATAGTGGATGTGTGTGTTGTAGTGTGACTGGTGTGTTAGGTGTGTGTGTGTTTGTGTACATGAAGAGTGGTACATAGTGGATGTGTGTGTTGTAGTGTGACTGGTGTGTTAGGTGTGTGTGTGTCTGTGTACATGAAGAGTGGTACATAGTGGATGTGTGTGTTGTAGTGTGACTGGTGTGTTAGGTGTGTGTGTGTGTGTGTGTGTACATGAAGAGTGGTACATAGTGGATGTGTGTGTTGTAGTGTGACTGGTGTGTTAGGTGTGTGTGTGTGTCTGTGTACATGAAGAGTGGTACATAGTGGATGTGTGTGTTGTAGTGTGACTGGTGTGTTAGGTGTGTGTGTGTGTCTGTGTACATGAAGAGTGGTACATAGTGGATGTGTGTGTTGTAGTATGACTGGTGTGTTAGGTGTGTGTGTGTGTGTGTGTACATGAAGAGTGGTACATAGTGGATGTGTGTGTTGTAGTGTGACTGGTGTGTGGTGTGTCTGTGTACATGAAGAGTGGTACATAGTGGATGTGTGTGTTGTAGTATGACTGGTGTGTTAGGTGTGTGTGTGTGTGTGTGTATACATGAAGAGTGGTACATAGTGGATGTGTGTGTTGTAGTGTGACTGGTGTGTTAGGTGTGTGTGTGTGTGTGTCTGTGTACAAGAACAGTGGTACATAGTGGATGTGTGTGCTGTAGTATGACTGGTGTGTTAGGTGTGTGTGTGTGTGTGTCTGTGTACAAGAACAGTGGTACATAGTGGATGTGTGTGTTGTAGTATGACTGGTGTGTTAGGTGTGTGTGTGTGTGTGTCTGTGTACAAGAACAGTGGTACATAGTGGATGTGTGTGCTGTAGTATGACTGGTGTGTTAGGTGTGTGTGTGTGTGTGTCTGTGTACAAGAACAGTGGTACATAGTGGATGTGTGTGCTGTAGTATGACTGGTGTGTTAGGTGTGTGTGTGTCTGTGTACATGAACAGTGGTACATAGTGGATGTGTGTGTTGTAGTATGACTGGTGTGTTAGGTGTGTGTGTGTCTGTGTACAAGAACAGTGGTACATAGTGGATGTGTGTGTTGTAGTATGACTGGTGTGTTAGGTGTGTGTGTGTCTGTGTACAAGAACAGTGGTACATAGTGGATGTGTGTGTTGTAGTATGACTGGTGTGTTAGGTGTGTGTGTGTCTGTGTACATGAAGAGTGGTACATAGTGGATGTGTGTGTTGTAGTATGACTGGTGTGTTAGGTGTGTGTGTGTGTGTGTACATGAAGAGTGGTACATAGTGGATGTGTGTGTTGTAGTGTGACTGGTGTGTTAGGTGTGTGTGTGTGTGTGTACATGAAGAGTGGTACATGGTGGATGTGTGTGTTGTAGTGTGACTGGTGTGTTAGGTGTGTGTGTGTGTGTGTACATGAAGAGTGGTACATGGTGGATGTGTGTGTTGTAGTATGACTGGTGTGTTAGGTGTGTGTGTGTCTGTGTACATGAAGAGTGGTACATAGTGGATGTGTGTGTTGTAGTATGACTGGTGTGTTAGGTGTGTGTGTGTCTGTGTACATGAAGAGTGGTACATGGTGGATGTGTGTGTTGTAGTGTGACTGGTGTGTTAGGTGTGTGTGTGTGTGTGTACATGAAGAGTGGTACATGGTGGATGTGTGTGTTGTAGTATGACTGGTGTGTTAGGTGTGTGTGTGTCTGTGTACATGAAGAGTGGTACATAGTGGATGTGTGTGTTGTAGTATGACTGGTGTGTTAGGTGTGTGTGTGTCTGTGTACATGAAGAGTGGTACATGGTGGATGTGTGTGTTGTAGTGTGACTGGTGTGTTAGGTGTGTGTGTGTGTGTGTACATGAAGAGTGGTACATGGTGGATGTGTGTGTTGTAGTATGACTGGTGTGTTAGGTGTGTGTGTGTCTGTGTACATGAAGAGTGGTACATAGTGGATGTGTGTGTTGTAGTATGACTGGTGTGTTAGGTGTGTGTGTGTCTGTGTACATGAAGAGTGGTACATGGTGGATGTGTGTGTTGTAGTGTGACTGGTGTGTTAGGTGTGTGTGTGTGTGTGTGTACATGAAGAGTGGTACATAGTGGATGTGTGTGTTGTAGTGTGACTGGTGTGTTAGGTGTGTGTGTGTGTGTGTACATGAAGAGTGGTACATAGTGGATGTGTGTGTTGTAGTGTGACTGGTGTGTTAGGTGTGTGTGTGTCTGTGTACATGAAGAGTGGTACATAGTGGATGTGTGTGTTGTAGTGTGACTGGTGTGTTAGGTGTGTGTGTGTGTGTGTACATGAAGAGTGGTACATAGTGGATGTGTGTGTTGTAGTATGACTGGTGTGTTAGGTGTGTGTGTGTCTGTGTACATGAAGAGTGGTACATAGTGGATGTGTGTGTTGTAGTATGACTGGTGTGTTAGGTGTGTGTGTGTCTGTGTACATGAAGAGTGGTACATAGTGGATGTGTGTGTTGTAGTGTGACTGGTGTGTTAGGTGTGTGTGTGTCTGTGTACATGAAGAGTGGTACATAGTGGATGTGTGTGTTGTAGTGTGACTGGTGTGTTAGGTGTGTGTGTGTGTGTGTACATGAAGAGTGGTACATAGTGGATGTGTGTGTTGTAGTATGACTGGTGTGTTAGGTGTGTGTGTGTGTGTACATGAGCAGTGGTAGGCATACCTGCAGACAGATGACTGATGACGAGTGGCTCTGTGTGTACCTGGGGAGTGGTGACTGATTGCAGGAGGCGTCCTCACCACGTCCATCCCGGCCACAGGCCCAGCGCACACCTGAACGGGCAGGTGGGGCCCAGACCTCCCCCATGCGCGGAAAGGTACCCCCCGAACATGTACGCATGCCTTTCTGGCTTTGTGCTTTTTTCTGACCTTTTCTACACTGGATACATTTCTGTCCTGTGATCCTTCTTTGTGCGGCGCTGAGGCCAGTTGGTTGGCATTTGTGAAGAAATAGTGTTGGAAGTGTGTACAAAGAGACAGTAACTTTGTTGCATTGACATTTGTTTTGGCCCTTTTTTTCTGTCAGAAAATGTTGCTGCACAGAGTGGAGATGTGATGTGTGAAACATGGAAGAGAAATGACTGGCAGCAACTGTGTGACTGTGAGCTTTGCTGAGTAGTGACTCTGTCTGTTGTGAACAGATTATGCAAATCTGGAAAACTGATGATCAGTTTGGGACAAAGAATCTGTTGTGAATAGATTCTGCATGTCTGGAAACTCATTGGAAATTGATTTTGCTTGATGAATGCGGAATCCAGTTCTCTGTTCATCGGCATAATGGTTATTTCTGTATTGCTTCTTTTTTTAAACTGGATTATTGAAGTTTGTGAAAGTACGCTTTCTTTTGTATGATTTTTTTTTATCCATAGTGACAAGAAATATTCAATTTTTTTGTTTGTGGAAATTTATGGAAAATCATTTTGTTTTTATGTCAGGTCATGGGCATTTTCTTGGGGGAGTGGGGGTATTTTCACTGTCACCTTGGGTTCCTTGATTTCTGACATGAATAATCATTCATGTGAGATTTAAAGATGAAGGGGTGGACTTGTAGCCATGTGTTTGCTGCGTCTGTCAAAGAAGGGTCACTGTGATAGGTGTGTGATGAATGTTGTATGCTGTGCTTGGAACCTCCAGTTATCTTTCACTATCTTGGACTGAACCATGTGAAGGATGATTGATTTGAGGCCTTGATTTGATCCTCCTGTAGGCTTCCCCTAGGGATTTCCATTGTCACTGTCTGATCCAAGCTTTGCACAGTGGCCAAACCATGAGTGATGAGGTTTAACTGAGGCTTGGTTATTGCTAGTTGAAACGTGATGACAGGTCCAGCCATGTGAAGTGCTGATGTCAGCAGTGGATTTGTGCAGGTTGTTTAGTTCCATACAGTCACTGTCACTGGTTGTTGAAGGGTGTGAGGGGCCAGGGAAAGACAACTTTTTCGAGTCATGTTTCACAGTGGAAAACTTCAGAGATATAAATTTTTTTAAATGTGTTGAAGGTCTAGACCTCAGTATGAGGTGAGGGCGTCTCTTTCATTCCAGATGTATGTCTGTTAATCTGTTTAATGGTGTCAGTGTTATATGAAGACAGTATCTTCCACTGTGTAGTGTAGATACTACGAAGATCATATCTTCCATTGCATAGTGTAAATACAGTTTGAAAACAGTATCTTTCATTGCCTAGTGTAAATACAGTATGGAAATTATATATCTTCCATAGCATAGTGTAAATACAGTGTGAAGATGAAGACTTTATCTTCCATTGCATAGTGTAAATACAGTATGAAGATGAAGACTTTATCTTCCATTGCATAGTGTAAATACAGTGTGAAGATGAAGACTTTATCTTCCATTGCATAGTGTAAATACAGTATGAAGATGAAGACTTTATCTTACATTGCATAGTGTAATACAGTATGAAGACTGTAACTTCCATTGCATATTGTAAATGCATTATGAAGACTATACCAAGCATGTATCTGTATCAGTGCATTTCTAACTAACGTAATGTATTGGAATCTCACCTTTGTGTACAGCTTTCTATAAACATGTATGTTTTATCAAACTAACTGCATTTATTGGGTACTACTTTTTTCCCATGAGCATTACTCTGCATCTGATTGCCTTGTTATTGCAGACATTGCTCTTTTCCTTCTGTCAGGTCTTACACTTCAAAACAGTGTGTGTTTGTGTGTGTGTGTGTGCGTGCTTGCATTCGTGCGCGCATGCGTTCTGCGTACTGTTCTTTTTCCACAGTCGACTCATCTGGTCCTGTTGTTTCTGGCTGTTCAGTGACTGTTGTCTTGATGTCGGTCATTTTTCTTCTGCGCTGTCACCCTGAACAAGAGTTGTTTTGATGTTCACAGGCTTCAGTGTACCTTCTGATTTACTGTCATGATGGCTTCCACAAATCTGTTTCTTTGAAGGATGACCGTCTTTTTGTAGAATCTGACGTCATAGGTGTTGATGTGGTGTTACACACACCGTCTGTGTCTTCTGAGAAAGGTAAAGAGGGAAGATGAGTTGTCAGTTTGTGACAGCTGTAAAACTGATTTCCTGATTTGTCAGTGGACACATGAGCACATGTGCTTTGTGTGTGTGTATGTTTCATGTGCATGTGTGCTTCAGTGATTTCTGTCACCTCCATGCTTGCTGGTATGCATTTGCATGCACAGAATTGCAAGCACGCATGGGTACATGTTAGTGCAAATGTGTGTGCACTACATATCCATGTATGCAGACGTGTGCACACATGAAAGCGTGCGTCATGCATCCAGCACCAGTGTCCCCCCCTCTCCACTGACATACATGTGCACAACAACATACACTCTCATTGTCACTGTGTATGGGAGTTGGACACTTTTAATGAAAAAAATTGTAAATGTTTTTTAAATATGGTGGTCTCCTGGGGAATATAGCACGCATAGACATTCTGACTCATGCAGAAACAAGCAGATTTTCATCATAATTTTGTGGAAGGCATGGATTGTGTATATATGCACATACACACATACATTCTCTCTCTCTCTCTCTCTCTTTCTCTCTGTTTATATGTAACAGACTTGGTGATAAGGGGCTTTAATTTTCATAAGAGATTTAAGGAACTAAAACATCATTGTTCGCAAGCGCCAGATGTGTAATGGATATAATTAAGGATTTGGATAATGGGATTAAAACATAAAAGGATAATTTTTTATCTGTGTTATGGATCAGTATCCTGTCAGCGACGCCACTTTTGTAGCCGTGTTATGAACCGAGTGGTGGTATACAAGGGGACGGTACAAAAGAAATAACTGATTACTGAATTAAAGAGTATGAAAGTAAAAGGATAGAAAAGATCCACACAAAGGCCGGTACAAAAGAAATAACTGATTACTGAATTAAAGAGCATGAAGGTAAAAGGATAGAAAAGATCCACACAAAGGCCGGTACAAAAGAAATAACTGATTACTGAATTAAAGAGCATGAAGGTAAAAGGATAGAAAAGATCCACACAAAGGCCGGTACAAAAGAAATAACTGATTACTGAATTAAAGAGCATGAAGGTAAAAGGATAGAAAAGATCCACACAAAGGCCGGTACAAAAGAAATAACTGATTACTGAATTAAAGAGCATGAAGGTAAAAGGATAGAAAAGATCCACACAAAGGCCAGAGACATGCAGAGTGAGGGAGTGAAAAAGGCAGTGATTTGCAGGCTTGTACAGTTGAAGAACTAAAAGCTCTCCCACAGTGTTTATCAATGTTGGATTGGGAACACCAGAGATTCTGTCATTACAGTTTCAGTTTCACTTTCTCAAGGAGGCGTCACTGCGTTCGGACAAATCCATACACGCTACACCACATCTGTTGAGCAGATGCCTGACCAGCAGCATAACCCAACGCGCTTAGTCAGGCCTTGAGTGCATGCTTACATATTTGTGTACCTATGAAAGTGGATTTCATTTTACGTAATTTCGCCAGAGGACAACACTCTCGTTGCCATGGGTTCTTTTTCAGTGCGCCAAGTGCGTGCTGCACACGGGACCTCGGTTTATCGTCTCATCCGAAAGACTAGACGCTCAGTTTGATTTTCCAGTCAAACTTAGGAGAAAGGGCGAGAGCGGGATTCGAACCCACACCCTCACGGACTCTCTGTATTGGCAGCTGAGCGTCTTAACCATTCTGCCACCTTCCTTCTGTCATTATTGGAAGAGTAACAAGACCTGAAAGGGCATGTTTGCTTAAAAGGTCAGAAATATACTGAGGTGCACTTCCAGCAATCACTTGAAAGGAGATACATGAGATGTTGTACTTGATGCTCCACTGGAAGCCAGTAGAGTTCCTTAAAGAGAGGTCTACAATGCTGGAACTTCTGCGCCTTTAAAATGAGCATGGCAGCACAATGTTTTCGCATGTTGGAGAGGTTTGAGGAGTCTCTGTGGACAGCCAGCAAGAAGGGAATTGTAATAGCCTAGCCTTGATAAAGTGCATGCACAAACTAACATTCTGGTTGTTTCTAATGTGAATTATTTGCACATGGAGCTGATAGTCAGAGTTCAAGATGTGCAGTCTGTCATGTTTTTGTGACATGTTAATGTAATGAGAGATTTTGATCAAAGTAAAACCAAGGTGACATTCATGATCGGAAAATGAGATAGCCCTGTTTTCAAGGAAGGGACAGGGGGAAGAGAGAAGAGGTGACATGAGAATTCTGTAACTTTGCAAGAGACAGAATGTGTGATTTTTATGTACAAAGAGATAGAATGTGTGATGGAGTAATGTGTGATTAAGTTCATTTCTATATAATGGTACAAAGAGATGGATTGTGTGATACAAGGTAGTGTTCATTTCTGTGTAACTGTACAAAGAGGCAGATTGTGTGATTGAGCTAGTGTTCATTTCTATGTAACGGTACAAAGAGACGGATTGTGTGATATGAGGTAGTGTTCATTTCTATGTAACTGTACAAAGAGGCAGATTGTGTGATTGAGGTAGTGTTCATTTCTATGTAACGGTACAAAGAGACTGACTGTGTGATTGAGCTAGTGTTCATTTCTATGTAACTGTACAAAGAGGCAGATTGTGTGATTGAGGTAGTGTTCATTTCTATGTAACTGTACAAAGAGGCAGATTGTGTGATTGAGGTAGTGTTCATTTCTATGTAACTGTACAAAGAGGCGGATTGTGTGATTGAGGTAGTGTTCATTTCTATGTAACGGTACAAAGAGACTGACTGTGTGATTGAGCTAGTGTTCATTTCTATGTAACGGTACAAAGAGGCAGATTGTGTGATTGAGCTAGTGTTCATTTCTATGTAACGGTACAAAGAGACGGATTGTGTGATTGAGGTAGTGTTCATTTCTATGTAACGGTACAAAGAGGCAGATTGTGTGATTGAGCTAGTGTTCATTTCTATGTAACGGTACAAAGAGACGAGGATTGTGTGATTGAGGTAGTGTTCATTTCTATGTAACAGTACAAAGAGGCAGATTGTGTGATTGAGCTAGTGTTCATTTCTATGTAACGGTACAAAGAGACTGACTGTGTGATTGAGCTAGTGTTCATTTCTATGTAATGGTGCAAAGAGACGGATTGTGTGATTGAGCTAGTGTTCATTTCTATGTAACGGTACAAAGAGGCAGATTGTGTGATTGAGGTAGTGTTCATTTCTATGTAACGGTACAAAGAGACGGATTGTGTGATTGAGGTAGTGTTCATTTCTATGTAACTGTACAAAGAGACGGATTGTGTGATTGAGGTAGTGTTCATTTCTATGTAACGGTACAAAGAGACGGATTGTGTGATTGAGGTAGTGTTCATTTCTATGTAACGGTACAAAGAGACGGATTGTGTGATTGAGGTAGTGTTCATTTCTATGTAACGGTACAAAGAGACGGATTGTGTGATTGAGGTAGTGTTCATTTCTATGTAACTGTACAAAGAGACGGATTGTGTGATTGAGGTAGTGTTCATTTCTATGTAATGGTACAAAGAGACGGATTGTGTGATTGAGGTAGTGTTCATGTCTATGTAACGGTACAAAGAGACGGATTGTGTGATTGAGGTAGTGTTCATTTCTATGTAATGGTACAAAGAGACGGATTGTGTGATTGAGGTAGTGTTCATTTCTATGTAACGGTACAAAGAGGCAGATTGTGTGATTGAGGTAGTGTTCATTTCTATGTATGTCCACTGTTGCCTGTCAGGAAAGTGGCCCACAGCTAGCTGCCTTGGATGACCCTTGTCAGTGGGCATGGAGACTGCCCTCCCCTTCCAGAGGAGTGTGAACTTTGAATTTGATGCACACTCCAGTGTCCTAATCTAAAGAGAGGATTGGTGTGCTTGCTGAATGGAACTGCCAGTTTCCTTTGTTGATCCTCTTGTTTGGACAGCAGACGGCAGTGTTAGGTGTTGAAAACCCACTTCTTGAAACAAATGTAGATCACCCCTGCACTAGTGCATTGTTCTCATGGTGTACTTCTTGTGTGTGTGTGTGTGTGTGTGTGTGTGTGTGTAGTGTAACTATCTTTGAATGTGTGTATATCATTTTGTTTACCCTGTTTTTGTAAAGTGCCTGGAGCTCTATTTAGAGAATAGGCACCATACAAATTAACATTATTACGATTATTATTATCATTTATTTCACTTTTTTAGTGTGATTTTCATCTTGTTTTCCAGTCATGCAGGTTGGAGTGTAGGGATGAATGATCAGAACAAACTCTGTAGCCAAGGAGCCCTTTAACTCACTCAGTATGGCCAGTCCTCTCTTTTCCTCTACACATACCCCTCGGATGTCCTGTGGGTGTCTGAATGACCCAACCTTTAGCTTCCGTCGTCAGAATTGTGGTATTCTTTGTCAACATTCACCTCTTCAGTATAAGAGCCTTCCGCTTGCAATATTTTGATGATGGTAATTGGGGTGAAACGCTGTTAATGTCAGTCGTCTCTTTCACCGTTCGTATGGAGAGAGTTAACAAGAGAAGAATAGTCCTTTTCTTTTAAGAGAGGAGTCACGGTTATGAGAGGAGTCCCTTTCATGTAAGAGAAGAATCCCTTTTAACAGATGTCCCTTTTTAGGAGATGAGTTCCTTTTATTTGAGAGAAGAGTCCTTTTCTTTTAGCTTTCTTTCAAAAGATAGTCGCTTTCTTTTACCTTTCATTGTCCCTTTTTTTTTTTTTTTTTTAAACCATTGGAGATGAATGAGTCCCTTTCTTGACCATTCTTTTTAAAAGATGTGTCCCTTCTTTTAGCTTTCTTTAGAATGACAAGAAATGAGTTTCTTTGTTTTACCTTTCTTTAAAGAAATGCATCCCTGTTATTTACCTTTCTTTTAAGAGATGGATCAGTCCCTCTCTTTTAAAAGAGGAGTCCTTGTTGTTGACCTTTCTTTTAAGAGATGAGCCTTTGTTTTAAGAGATGAATGCTGCCATGTGTGTTGTCACTGTGTGTGTGGGGAGGGAGAGGAGGGGGGGGGACAGAACCACCTGTGTTATAGTGATTTCACTGTGTGTGGCAGGACCTGTGTGATGTCACTGTCGTCAGTGTGTTATAGTGATGTTACTGTTGTCACAGTGTGTGTCAGGACCTGTATGTTGTTTTGACGTCACTGTTGTCACTGTGTGTTGTCAGTGTGTCTTGTAGTGATGTCACTGTTGTCCCTGTGTGTCAGGACCTGTGTGTTGTAGCGATGTCACTGTGTTGTCAGTGTGTGTTGTAGTGATGTCAGTGTGTGTTGTAGTGATGTCACTGTGTGTGTCAGGACCTGTGCGTTGTAGTGATATCACAGTGTGTTGTCAGTGTTGTCACTGTGTGTTGTAGTGATGTCACTGTGTGTTGTCAGTGTTGTCACTGTGTGTTGTAGTGATGTCACTGTGTGATGGCACTGTGTGTTGCAGTGATGTCACTGTGTGTTGTTGTGTTGTCACTGTGTGATGTCACTGTGTGTTGTGATGTCACTGTGTGTTGTAGTGATGTCACTGTGTCATGTCAGTGTGTGTTGTAGTGATGTCCTTGATGTCACTGTGTGATGTCAGTCATGTCACCTTGTGATGTTGGTGTCGTCACTGTGTGTTGTAGTGATGTCAGTGATGTCGCTGTGTGTTGTAGGGATGTCAATATGTGCTGTAGTGATGTTGCTGTGTGTTTTAGTGATGTCAGTATGTGTTGTAGTGATGTCACTGTGTGTTGTAGTGATGTCAGCTGTGTGTTGTAGGGGATGTCAATATGTGCCTGTAGTGATGTCACTGTGTGGTTTTAGTGATGTCAGTATGTGTTGTAGTGATGTCACTGTGTGTTGTAGGGATGTCAGTATGTGTTGTAGTGATGTCGCTGTGTAATGTAGTGATGTCGCTGTGTGATGTAGTGATGTGATTGTGTAGTGATGTCACAGTTTGATGTCAATGATGTCACTGTTTGATGTTGGTGTCGTCACTGTGTGTTGTAGTGATGTCAGTGATGTCGTTGTAGTGATGTCGTGTTGTAGTGATGTCAGTGATGTTGCTGTGTGTTTTAGTGATGTCAGTATGTGTTGTAGTGATGTCACTGTGTGCTGTAGTGATGTTGTTGTGTTGTAGTGATGTCACTGTGTGCTGTAGTGATGTCACTGTGTTGTAGTGATAACAGCGATGTCACTGTGTGTTGTAATGATGTCAATGTGTGTTGTAGTGATGACTGTCAGTGTTGTCACTGTGTGATGTCAGATGTCATGTTGATGTCACTGTTGTTCACTGTGTGTTGTAGTGATGGGCTGTCAGTGTTGTCTCTGTGTGATGTCAGTTGAGGTCACTGTTGATGTCGGTGTTGTCCACTGTGTGATGCACTGTTTGATGTCTCTGTGTGGTGTCTAATAAGGTACTGTGTGTTGGTCACTGTTGTCACTGCGTGATGTCCACTGTGTGGTGCATGAAATGTCACTGTTTGATGTCACTGTGATGTCGGTGTTGTCACTGTTTAATGTTGTGGGGATGCCAGTATGTCACTTGTGTTGATGTCACTGTGTTAGTGATGTCACAATGTGATGTTGGTGTTGTCACTGAGTGATGTCATGTCACTGTTCGATGTCGGTGTTGTTACTGTTTAATGTTGTTGTGATGCCAGTGATGTCAGTGTATGAGGTCAGTGATGTCCACAATTGTTGATGTTGGGGTTGTCACTGAGTGATGTCAGTTTTGTCATTGTGTGATGTCAGTGTATGATGTCAGTGATGTCACTGTGTGATGTTGGTGTTGTCACTGAGTGATGTCAGTTTTGTCATTGTGTGATGTCAGTGTATGATGTCAGTGATGTCACTGTGTGATGTTGGTGTTGTCACTGAGTGATGTCAGTTTTGTCATTGTGTGATGTCAGTGTATGATGTCAGTAATGTCACTGTGTGATGTCAGTGTTGTCACTGTGTGTCAGGACCCCAAGGCGGCCGGACCCCAGGGCCAGGCCACAGAAGGAATGCTGGCCAACTTCTTTAACAGCCTGCTGAACAAAAAGACTGGAGCTGCTGTCGCCGGCAAAGGTGGGGGATGGGGTTGCTGGGATTGGTGGTGGTGGTGGTGGTGGTGGAAGCTGATGTGGGGTGTGCATTGGGATGGAGCTGGGTTGGATTTGTTGTTATTTTGTGGGTTAAATTAGCATTAGAAAATAATAAAAAAAATAGCACTCACTGGACAAACTTTTTAGAGCATAGTTACATACAGTCATCTGACTCCTCGTTGATTTTTTCTCCTCACACACTCATACACACACACTGATTAAAAATGCAGACTTATGTAAATGACTGATAGGTACACAGGTTGGACCTTGCTGTTCAGTAACCAGTACAGAGGGGTTGATGAATTTCTCCCCACCCTTTCATACTAAATGAAAAAAGTGCAAACAACTGAAGAGGAGATGCTGATGATTTTTATCCTTATAAGAGAGAGATGGACGGAACATTCATTATTGTATGAAGGCTGTGGCTCTCATGAAAGGGATGAAGTGGGCAGACACTGTAACACAACTAGATGTCCTTTTCTCTCAAAGCACAAAATGATTAGCTGCAATTTAAGCAGTGCACACCAGACATGAAATAACTACATTTTAATTACACATACTTAACCGTGACCCAACTAGTGCTGACTCCGGCATGTGTGTGTATGCATGTTGCAGTGCACACCAAATAAGTAATGACTGCATATGTGTATGTGTACGTATGAGTGGGGGGGAGCAAGGTTAGTAGGTATATATGCGTTAGAATGTATGTTTATATGAATATATGCATTGTGTTTGTGTGTAATACTAAATAGTTTGTTGAGTATGTTTTGGTGTTCATAACTATATGTCTGATTGATACGATGTGTTATGTATAATATGTGTTTTGTAAAGCACCTAGAGGAGTTTTCTTGACAGAGTGCTGTATGACTATTGATAATTGTTATTATGATAAAACTGTAAAAAAAATAAATAAATAAATAAGGGAGAGAGGCAGACATGTCAGTGTGTGTGATCACTGTAACAGGGAGAGAGGCAGACATGTCAGTGTGTGTGATCACTGTAACAGGGAGAGAGGCAGACAGGTCAGTGTGTGTGATCATTGTAACAGAGGCAGACATGTCAGTGTGTGTGATCACTGTAACAGGGGCAGACATGTCAGTGTGTGTGATCACTGTAACAGGGAGAGAGGCAGACATGTCAGTGTGTGTGATCACTGTAACAGGGAGAGAGGCAGACATGTCAGTGTGTGTGATCACTGTAACAGGGAGAGAGGCAGACATGTCAGTGTGTGTGATCACTGTAACAGGGAGAGAGGCAGACATGTCAGTGTGTGTGATCGCTGTAACAGGGAGAGAGGCAGACATGTCAGTCTGTGTGATCACTGTAACAGGGAGAGGGGCAGACATGTCAGTGTGTGTGATCGCTGTAACAGGGAGAGAGGCAGACATGTCAGTGTGTGTGATCACTGTAACAGGGAGAGAGGCAGACATGTCAGTGTGTGTGATCACTGTAACAGGGAGAGAGGCAGACATGTCAGTCTGTGTGATCGCTGTAACAGGGAGAGAGGCAGACATGTCAGTCTGTGTGATCACTGTAACAGGGAGAGGGGCAGACAGGTCAGTGTGTGTGATCACTGTAACAGAGGCAGACAGGTCAGTGTGTGTGATCACTGTAACAGGGAGAGAGGCAGACATGTCAGTGTGTGTGATCACTGTAACAGGGAGAGAGGCAGACAGGTCAGTGTGTGTGATCACTGTAACAGGGAGAGAGGCAGACATGTCAGTGTGTGTGATCACTGTAACAGGGAGAGAGGCAGACATGTCAGTGTGTGTGATCACTGTAACAGGGAGAGAGGCAGACATGTCAGTGTGTGTGATCGCTGTAACAGGGAGAGAGGCAGACATGTCAGTGTGTGTAATCACTGTATCAGAGGCAGACATGTCAGTGTGTGTGATCACTGTAACAGGGAGAGAGGCAGACATGTCAGTGTGTGTGATCACTGTAACAGGGAGAGAGGCAGACATGTCAGTGTGTGTGATCACTGTAACAGAGGCAGACATGTCAGTGTGTGTGATCACTGTAACAGAGGCAGACAGGTCAGTGTGTGTGATCACTGTAACAGAGGCAGACATGTCAGTGTGTGTGATCATTGTAACAGAGGCAGACATGTCAGTGTGTGTGATCACTGTAACAGAGGCAGACAGGTCAGTGTGTGTGATCACTGTAACAGAGGCAGACATGTCAGTGTGTGTGATCACTGTAACAGAGGCAGACATGTCAGTTGTGTGATCACTGTAACAGAGGCAGACAGGTCAGTGTATGTGATCACTGTAACAGAGGCAGACAGGTCAGTGTATGTGATCATTGTAACAGAGGCAGACAGGTCAGTGCAGCACTGTGTGTGATCACTGTAACAGAGGCAGACAGGTCAGTGTGTGTGATCACTGTAACAGAGGCAGACAGGTCAGTGTGTGTGATCACTGTAACAGAGGCAGACAGGTCAGTGTGTGTGATCACTGTAACAGAGGCAGACAGGTCAGTGTGTGTGATCATTGTAACAGAGGCAGACATGTCAGTTGTGTGATCATTGTAACAGAGGCAGACATGTCAGTGTGTGTGATCACTGTAACAGAGGCAGACAGGTCAGTGTGTGTGATCACTGTAACAGAGGCAGACATGTCAGTGTGTGTGATCACTGTAACAGAGGCAGACAGGTCAGTGTATGTGATCACTGTAACAGAGGCAGACAGGTCAGTGTATGTGATCACTGTAACAGAGGCAGACAGGTCAGTGCAGCACTGTGTGTGATCACTGTAACAGAGGCAGACAGGTCAGTGTGTGTGATCACTGTAACAGAGGCAGACAGGTCAGTGTGTGTGATCACTGTAACAGAGGCAGACAGGTCAGTGTGTGTGATCACTGTAACAGAGGCAGACAGGTCAGTGCAGCACTGTGTGTGCAGACAAAGCTGCTGTGACACGGGATGCTGCTGCGGAGTTGGAGCGGTTGCGGGGGAAGAAGGGGGTTCCAGAGGCTGCGGCCAATGACACAGGGGCCTCGGGGTCCTGAGGGGGCCACCCCACACAGTTTTCCCTGCCATGGACCACAGGACACTCGCCCACCAGCCCCCTCTATGCCAGTCTTCATCCCTTCGCCTTCATCATCATCATCATCATCATCATGGCTGCAACCCTTCATCCATCTTGACCATCATCCCAAGGCTGGCTGTGCGTGGCATGGCTGATGACGACGATGACTGTGACAGAAAAGAGGCTGTGTGAATGGAGGAGAGGGAGGAGAGGAAAGGACAAGAGATCACAGTGGTTCCTTCAACACCAAGCATTACAGCAAGACGCTTTTACCTGGATCAACTGGTGACAGTATGTCCATGACGGCTGATGGGCCCCTTTACCTGTGCTGCAACACTGCTCACTTCTGTCTTGGGTCTTTCTTTCTCTATTTTTTTCTGCAACTCTGCCCACATGGCCTGTTTCTACACCCTCTTACTATGACAGTTCACACCGCCTGTTTCTACACCCTCTTACTATGACTCAGTTCACACAACCTGTTTCTACACCCTCTTACTATGACTCAGTTCACACAGCCTGTTTCTACACCCTCTTACTATGACTCAGTTCACACGACCTGTTTCTACACCCTCTTACTATGACTCAGTTCACACAACCTGTTTCTACACCCTCTTACTATGACTCAGTTCACACAGCCTGTTTCTACACCCTCTTACTATGACTCAGTTCACACGACCTGTTTCTACACCCTCTTACTATGACTCAGTTCACACGACCTGTTTCTACACCCTCTTACTATGACTCAGTTCACACGACCTGTTTCTACACCCTCTTACTATGACTCAGTTCACACGACCTGTTTCTACACCCTCTTACTATGACTCAGTTCACACGACCTGTTTCTACACCCTCTTACTATGACTCAGTTGACACGACCTGTTTCTACACCCTCTTACTATGACTCAGTTGACACGACCTGTTTCTACACCCTCTTACTATGACTCAGTTCACACGACCTGTTTCTACACCCTCTTACTATGACTCAGTTCACACAACCTGTTTCTACACCCTCTTACTATGACTCAGTTCACACGACCTGTTTCTACACCCTCTTACTATGACTCAGTTCACACAGCCTGTTTCTACACCCTCTTACTATGACTCAGTTCACACAACCTGTTTCTACACCCTCTTACTATGACTCAGTTCACACGACCTGTTTCTACACCCTCTTACTATGACTCAGTTCACACGACCTGTTTCTACACCCTCTTACTATGACTCAGTTCACACGACCTGTTTCTACACCCTCTTACTATGACTCAGTTCACACGACCTGTTTCTACACCCTCTTACTATGACTCAGTTCACACGACCTGTTTCTACACCCTCTTACTATGACTCAGTTCACACGACCTGTTTCTACACCCTCTTACTATGACTCAGTTCACACGACCTGTTTCTACACCCTCTTTTCTTGTGGCCTTTGTTGTGGCCCAGGGTTGTCCATTTCTCCCTTGTTGCTTTGAACCGGTCAGTGGTTGATCCTTCAGTCTCAAACCAAGGACCTCAGATGCTGGATGAATTTGAAATAAGTGTTTTGGCTCATTGAAGAAATAGTGTGATGGAATCAAGTACTGTTCTGCAGTTGTTCAGATGAGACAGTAAACTGAGGTCCCCTGTGCAACATGCATTAAGTGCATGTAAAAGAACCTATGGCAACAAAAGTGTTGTCCCTGGCGAAATTCTATAGAAAAATCCACTTGCTACTAAAATACCAACCAGAAGAGTCGTGGGGATGAGGTGATTGTTTGAATCTCACCCTTTGTAGTGTTGAATACTTCATTTTGATGAGAAGAGGGGAAAGAACCATAGGAATTCTCCCTTTCTAGCGTTTGATACTTCATTTTGATGAGAAGAGGGGAAAGAACCATAGGAATTCTCCCTTTCTAGCGTTGAATACTTCATTTTGATGAGAAGAGGGGAAAGAACCATAGGAATTCTTCCTTTCTAGTGTTGAATACTTCATTTTGATGAGAAGAGGGGAAAGAACCATAGGAATTCTCCCTTTCTAGCGTTTGATACTTCATTTTGATGAGAAGAGGGGAAAGAACCATAGGAATTCTCCCTTTCTAGTGTTGAATACTTCATTTTGATGAGAAGAGGGGAAAGAACCATAGGAATTCTCCCTTTCTAGTGTTGAATACTTCATTTTGATGAGAAGAGGGGAAAGAACCATAGGAATTCTCCCTTTCTAGTGTTGAATACTTTATTTTGATGAGAAGAGGGGAAAGAACCATAGGAATTCTCCCTTTCTAGTGTTGAATACTTCATTTTGATGAGAAGAGGGGAAAGAACCATAGGAATTCTCCCTTTCTAGTGTTGAATACTTCATTTTGATGAGAAGAGGGGAAAGAACCATAGGAATTCTCCCTTTCTAGTGTTGAATACTTCATTTTGATGAGAAGAGGGGAAAGAACCATAGGAATTCTTCCTTTCTAGCGTTTGATACTTCATTTTGATGAGAAGAGGGGAAAGAACCATAGGAATTCTCCCTTTCTAGCGTTTGATACTTCATTTTGATGAGAAGAGGGGAAAGAACCATAGGAATTCTCCCTTTCTAGCGTTTGATACTTCATTTTGATGAGAAGAGGGGAAAGAACCATAGGAATTCTCCCTTTCTAGCGTTTGATACTTCATTTTGATGAGAAGAGGGGAAAGAACCATAGGAATTCTCCCTTTGTAGTGTTGAATACTTCATTTTGATGAGAAGAGGGGAAAGAACCATAGGAATTCTCCCTTTCTAGCGTTTGATACTTCATTTCGATGAGAAGAGGGGAAATAATCATAGGAATTCTCCCTTTCTAGCGTTTGATACTTCATTTTGATGAGAAGGGAAAGAACCATAGGAATTCTCCCTTTCTAGCGTTTGATACTTCATTTTGATGAGAAGAGGGGAAAGAACCATAGGAATTCTTCCTTTCTAGCGTTTGATACTTCATTTTCACCTTGTTCTTACTGCATTAAAAACAGTGATTGAAATTAGAAATTTTTTTTGTTTAATTATTATTTATGGCAAGTTTTCATTTTTCTCAAGTGCATGGTGGGTTAAAACTAATGGAGAAGAGTATTTGATAAAGCAGTAGGTTAACATTATAAGAATAAAGCAGCAAGTAATGGAGAACTAAACAGAATCAGTTTTTGTAAGGCAGCAGATATGTAGAAAAAAGGAAGCCGAAATGAAGACAGAGGCTGGCAGATTATGACTGAAAATGAATGCAGTTAGTTCTGTCTCTGTCACGGCACCCCTTCCCTCACACAATCCCCACACCCACCACCCACACCTCCACAAGGATTCATCTGAGCATCAGGTGAATGTTTGTTCCATACCTTGAAAATGACTTATACTCAAATAAGGCACCTCATCCAAATGACGTTTTTCCAAGTTGCACACAGCCGTCAATATTTATGACCAAACCTCTGTGAAATGATCTGCTGTTGTGGACTAACAAGCACTGCAGGAATAGTGTCCGCTAATGAAGCCAGTGTGCATGCAGCTTATCACCTGTTCTGACAGTGCCGACTTCGGCAGAGTGATGGTGACTTCCCCTGCAAGGGAACTAACTGTGACAGTGTGTTCCTGAAGTAGGCAGTCAAAAAACAAGTTGTTGTCATGGAAGTGTATGGTCAGTTTTTCACAGCCTTCAGTAGGAAGAGGGGAACAGGCCTGACTTCATTCCTGCTGCTGTGGACAGGTGGAAGTCAGGTAACCAAGACCACTCTGTGGTTGACCACCAGGACAAAGGGGACACAGCTGGGTCCACATGTTTCAAGTCCAGTGGTCTGTAGCGACTGATCAAGCAAGAAAAATCAGGGTTTTTAAATTTTCAGCTCAACTCTAAAATTACAAGACATTACTTTGGAAAAAGTGAGTGTGCTTTATTTCAGTGATGTTAAACTAGCCACAAATAGTCCACAAAGGTGGTGGCTTTTTTGTGGCTTTTTTGCAAATGAAATTGTGATAATTTACTCTTTTTTTTCTCATTAAGTTTTAAAACAAAACCTATTTTTCCTAAGTGTCCAGACACTTTGCCCGATACATTTTCTTAATGTGCTATTGATTTACCTTGAATCGGGACGTACATCACAAAGTTGAACAACGTATTGACTGACAGGACGTACATCACAGAGTTGAACAACCTGTTGACTGACAGGACGTAGCACAGAGTTGAACAATCTGTTGACTGACAGGACGTAGCACAGAGTTGAACAACCTGTTGACTGACAGGACGTACATCACAGAGTTGAACAATCTGTTGACTGACAGGACGTAGCACAGAGTTGAACAATCTGTTGACTGACAGGACGTAGCACAGAGTTGAACAGTCTGTTGACTGACAGGTCGTAGCACAGAGTTGAACAGTCTGTTGACTGACAGGACGTAGCACAGAGTTGAACAGTCTGTTGACTGACAGGTCGTAGCACAGAATTGAACATCCTGTTGACTGACAGGACGTACATCACAGAGTTGAACAACCTGTTGACTGACAGGATGTACATCACAGAGTTGAACAATCTGTTGACTGACAGGATGTACATCACAGAGTTGAACAACCTGTTGACTGACAGGACGTACATCACAGAGTTGAACAATCTATTGACTGACAGGACGTAGCACAGAGTTGAACAGTCTGTTGACTGACAGGACGTACATCACAGAGTTGAACAGTCTGTTGACTGACAGGACGTACATCACAGAGTTGAACAATCTGTTGACTGACAGGACGTACATCACAGAGTTGAACAACCTGTTGACTGACAGGATGTACATCACAGAGTTGAACAACCTGTTGACTGACAGGACGTACATCACAGAGTTGAACAACCTGTTGACTGACAGGATGTACAGCACAGAGTTGAACAATCTATTGACTGACAGGATGTACAGCACAGAGTTGAACAATCTATTGACTGACAGGACATAGCACAGAGTTGAACAGTCTATTGACTGACAGGACGTACATCACAGAGTTGAACAATCTATTGACTGACAGGACGTACATCACAGAGTTGAACAACCTGTTGACTGACAGGACGTACATCACAGAGTTGAACAACCTGTTGACTGACAGGACGTAGCACAGAGTTGAACAACCTGTTGACTGACAGGACGTACATCACAGAGTTGAACAACCTGTTGACTGACAGGACGTAGCACAGAGTTGAACAACCTGTTGACTGACAGGACGTACATCACAGAGTTGAACAACCTGTTGACTGACAGGACGTACATCACAGAGTTGAACAACCTGTTGACTGACAGGATGTACATCACAGAGTTGAACAGTCTGTTGACTGACAGGACGTAGCACAGAGTTGAACAACCTGTTGACTGACAGGATGTACATCACAGAGTTGAACAACCTGTTGACTGACAGGACATACATCACAGAGTTGAACAACCTGTTGACTGACAGGACATAGCACAGAGTTGAACAACCTGTTGACTGACAGGACATAGCACAGAGTTGAACAACCTGTTGACTGACAGGACGTACATCACAGAGTTGAACAACCTGTTGACTGACAGGACGTACATCACAGAGTTGAACAGTCTATTGACTGACAGGATGTAGCACAGAGTTGAACAACCTGTTGACTGACAGGACGTACATCACAGAGTTGAACAACCTGTTGACTGACAGGATGTACATCACAGAGTTGAACAACCTGTTGACTGACAGGACGTACATCACAGAGTTGAACAACCTGTTGACTGACAGGACGTAGCACAGAGTTGAACAACCTGTTGACTGACAGGATGTACATCACAGAGTTGAACAACCTGTTGACTGACAGGACGTACATCACAGAGTTGAACAACCTGTTGACTGACAGGACGTACATCACAGAGTTGAACAACCTATTGACTGACAGGACATAGCACAGAGTTGAACAATCTATTGACTGACAGGATGTACATCACAGAGTTGAACAACCTGTTGACTGACAGGACGTACATCACAGAGTTTAACAATCTATTGACTGGCAGGACGTACATCACAGAGTTGAACAACCTGTTGACTGACAGGACGTACATCACAGAGTTGAACAACCTGTTGACTGACAGGACGTACATCACAGAGTTGAACAACCTGTTGACTGACAGGATGTACATCACAGAGTAAAGTAAAACATAGTATGGATCAACACAAGATACAACACAAGATCAGAATCAAGCACACATTAAAGCCTACCAGTTCAAACCATGCAGCATACAGCATGGTACATTGCACTACAGTAGCAGACTTGGTTGATGACAACATTGAACATCTGGCACTGAGGACCTTGAGATGAAGGCTGGTGCCTCCTCTCCATGCTAAAGCAGATTCCCAGTCCTTGCTGTGTGCATAGTCAGGCATCTGACCCTCCTCTCTTTAATTAGTTTGACATTTTCTTGTGGTGTGGTGTCTGTGGATCAGTGACACACTGTGACATCTTGAGGCAGGAAGTGAGGCAGGTCATCGGGAGGTTCCACAAGGCTTCTTCTGTGTACGTCCCAACACTTACATCCATGCTTACTTTTTGAACTTCTTCGTCAACGTCTTGAAGCCTGGGTTAGTTGTGTTGTGTATATTCTGCTGTTCCCTTGACATTTCTGTCTTTTCGTTGGATACATCTTGCGACCATATTTCCCTGTTCTCATCACCCTCTCCCTACCCACACCCCTCCCCCAACGCTCTCCTGTTCCCTGCAACCAGACATTCAAAGGGGTGGTTGACCCCACTGTTCAGTTTTGTTGGTTTTTTTTTTTTTTTTTTTTTTTTTTTTTAATATGTTTTTCTTAACCTTTTTTTGTTTTTGTTTTTGAATTTTTATAAATGTGTTGATTAATCATGCTTGCCTGTCTGCTCTGGTCTTGGATTATCTTTGCATTGTACAGAAATTATAAAAATAATTTAACTGAAGGAAAAGAAAAAAAATGTTATATTGTATGTGTGTATATATATGAAATATGATATCAACCATGATTGTGTACATGTTATGCTTTGTTGATTGATTCATTGCATTGTCTGCCATGGAAATACATTTTCACCTCATTCTCTGAGCTGTCCTACTTTTTAACATGAAGCTTGGTTGGGGTAGCTGTTGATCGATCAGTCGTCACAGGTTGGTTGAATTTATGTAGTAATTAGTGCAGAGGTGATTTCAGATTAACTTAATAAATCTCCACCATAATGAATGTTATTTACTGGGTTTGTATGCATTTCTTATAAATTAGAAATACTTTCTGTGTTTTGAACACTGATTAAAAAAAAGAATGAAGCTTTTTCATTATTTCTCTGTTAACATGATTTGAAAGATAGTTTATTTTTAGTTTGAAACTGAAAGATGTTTATATTTTTTGCAAATTTTCTTTTTTTGTTGTGATGTTGATGCATGTTGAATGAATCACTGCATGCCAAACTGTCACTGAAATGCCTATGTTCTCTGGTTTGGCATGCTGATGTAAACAACTGAAAAAAAAAGTCAAGATAGAATACTCTGCCCCCTGCAAACAATTCTGCCCCAAATATCACAACGTAACAAAGTTGGAAGTCTTTTGTTTGGTTTTCTTACAGCCATCATGTCATTAGACACCCCAGAAGTACTGTGAAGTGAAAAGGATAAGGCTGAAGAAGCCAGCATGTCATTAGACACCCCAGAAGTACTGTGAAGTGAAAGGGAAAAGGCTGAAGAAGCCAGCATGTCATTAGACACCCCAGAAGTACTGTGAAGTGAAAGGGAAAAGGCTGAAGAAGCCAGCATGTCATTAGACACCCCAGAAGTACTGTGAAGTGAAAGGGAAAAGGCTGAAGAAGCCATCATGTCATTAGACACCCCAGAAGTACTGTGAAGTGAAAGGGAAAAGGCTGAAGAAGCCATCATGTCATGAGACACCCCAGAAGTTCTGTGAAGTGAAAGGGAAGAGGCTGAAGAAGCCAGGAAGCTGAACATCGGTGTGATCAACGTTCATGTCACTGTTGTGTTCCTGAACAACTGGGAACAAGACAGTGTCTCTTCACTGTGTTGCCATTTCTCACTTCATCAGACGCTTAGTATGAAACGCAAGGGGAAAATGTCTGAAATTCTCTCATCTCTTCATTTTTGGAAATATTTGAGAGTTCTGCACCTGTTTGCTTCAGCTTTCGTTGTAAAAGTCTTGTGAAACACTGCTGTGAACTTTTCCCCATGAATTGAATTATAGTGAAAGGTGTTGGAGAAGTTGATATTTGGTAAGATACCCTGAACCATGGTCTGTTTGCAGACTGATAGGCCTCGTTTGCACCAGTTTGACATGGTCAGTGTATTCAACCCAACAGAGAGACTAATACAAACTCCCCGGGATGGGGTTGAAACAGGAGCTACAACCATGGGGATTGGGACAAAGCATGGGATGGGGTTGAAACAGGTGTTATCACCATGGGGATTGGGACACAGCATGGGATGGGGTTGAAACAGGTGTTATCACCATGGGGATTGGGACAAAGCATGGAATAGGGTTGAAACAGGTGTTATCACCATGGGGATTGGGACAAAGCATGGAATAGGGTTGAAACAGGAGTTATCACCATGGGGATTGGGACACAGCATGGAATGGGGTTGAAACAGGTGTTATGGGGATTGGGACAAAGCATGGAATGGGGTTGAAACAGGTGTTATCACCATGGGGATTGGGACACAGCATGGGATGGGGTTGAAACAGGTGTTATCACCATGGGGATTGGGACACAGCATGGAATGGGGTTGAAACAGGTGTTATCACCATGGGGATTGGGACACAGCATGGAATGGGGTTGAAACAGGTGTTATGGGGATTGGGACAAAGCATGGAATAGGGTTGAAACAGGAGTTATCACCATGGGGATTGGGACAAAGCATGGGATGGGGTTGAAACAGGTGTTATGGGGATTGGGACAAAGCATGGAATAGGGTTGAAACAGGAGTTATCACCATGGGGATTGGGACACAGCATGGGATGGGGTTGAAACAGGTGTTATCACCATGGGGATTGGGACACAGCATGGGATGGGGTTGAAACAGGAGCTATCACCATGGGGATTGGGACACAGCATGGGATGGGGTTGAAACAGGTGTTATCACCATGGGGATTGGGACAAAGCAGGGAATGGGGTTGAAACAGGAGGTATCACCATGGGGATTGGGACAAAGCATGGGATGGGGTTGAAACAGGTGTTGTGGGGATTGGGACAAAGCATGGAATAGGGTTGAAACAGGTGTTATCATGGGGATTGGGACAAAGCATGGAATAGGGTTGAAACAGGTGTTATCACCATGGGGATTGGGACACAGCATGGGATGGGGTTGAAACAGGTGTTATCACCATGGGGATTGGGACACAGCATGGAATGGGGTTGAAACAGGTGTTATCACCATGGGGATTGGGACACAGCATGGAATGGGGTTGAAACAGGTGTTATCACCATGGGGATTGGGACAAAGCATGGGATGGGGTTGAAACAGGTGTTATGGGGATTGGGACAAAGCATGGAATAGGGTTGAAACAGGTGTTATCACCATGGGCACTGGGACAAAGCAGGGAATGGGGTTTAATGAAGTAATCACTGACTGGAGAGTGACCTTGGTGGTGTACAAGCTTGGTGTGGTCATTCTGTGATAAAAGAATGTTGTGTGAGAGAGGACGACAGGAAGTGATGGCTGGCCTCAGTCCAACACAGTGTGTGTGGTGTGTTTTTAGTTTTGCCTTTCACACTGTTCATGTCATGACCTGTTTCTGTTTATGAAGCTAGCTGATTTGGCCAGTCAGCGTCTGGTGTGGGTGTATGGCTTGCCTCCTGTACAGTTTTTCAGTTTTATAGACACTTTGTAGAGTAGCTGGCTGCTTGAGTTGGTAGGGTGTTGTGTTGCTCATTTTTATTGATTCATAATGATGTGTTCGAGGGAAGGTAGGGTCAAGTTCTATTTTGGTATCCTACATCCAGGGACCTAGATTTACAGCAATGTTCACCCACAGATGAAACAATATTATCATTAGTGCATGTGGTGACCCACTTTCACTGCTTTTCCAGGGTGGTTGTGCTCAGTTTGGTAAAGGTTCAGTCTCTAAACTAACATGCAGAAAAATTCCCTGCAAGGATATGTTCATGAAGTTTGTGCCAATCAAAGACCTGCTCTTTCTGTTTGGGGCTGCGTAGACCATGCAGAGTAAAGAAAAACATGGCAGCTTGAGACCAGTGATCCTCCTTCATCGTCGTGGGCTGCAACTCCCATGTTCATTTGTATGTACACCAGTGGGTTTTTATGTATATTATCGTTTTTACCCCGCCATGTAGGCAGCCATACTCCGTTTTGGGGGTTGTGCATGCTGGGTATGTTCTTGTTTCTATAATGCACCAAACACAGACATGGATTACAGGATCTTTTACGTGCATATTTGATCTTCTGTTTGCGTAAACACACAAAGGGGGTTCAGGCACTGGTAGGTCTGCACATATGTTGACCTGGGAGATCGGAAAAATCTCCACCCTTTACCCACCAGGGGCTGTTACTGAGATTCGAATATGGAACCCACAGATTGGAAGTCCATTGCTTTAACCACTCGGCTATTGTGCCCGTCATGATGGTTCATGTTCATTGTATGGGTCATTTTACCTCGTTCATTATTGTGCCTAATTCTGGATTTGAAGGGTCCATTACATGCAACAAGTCATTTCTCATATGCATATATTTTGCAAAACGCACAAACATTTCGGTTGAAATAGGTCCCAGAATTTAGGATGCTGAACTAGGACATAAGTGAAAGTAGGTGTGGTGTTTGTGAAATGTCACAAGCCACAGGTAGGTGTTGACATGCCTTTGTCCTGTTGCCCTGATGCTGGTTTTTGTATGGTGTTGCCACTCTTTTTCTCTCTTCATTTTCGTTGGGTTTTTTTTTAATACTTTGCATAGGAATGTGAGAATGTACGAAGAGAGTAGAAGTGGGTATACCCAGTGCATAGCATACTTTCCATACCCTGAATTCTTTTAACTTTTCTTTTTTTTGTGGTTTCAATCATCTTATTGCCATCTGGTCTGAACTCGTTAGTTCTGAAAGCTGTTGTTGAGACAGAAAAAAAAGTGCAGTGTCTTGTTTGCATTCAAGACATTCTACCAGAGACACAGAAAAAAGGTGCTATGTCCTGTTAGCATTCTAGACACTGGAAAAGACACCAAAGAAAAAAGAAACAGGGCCTATTTCTGCCTTCCCAGTCCATTCCCCTTTCTTTTCTTGAGCAAGCCTTGACACTTTTTTCTTCTTGTTTCTGCAGTCTGTGATGTACTATCTGTGCTGTTTCGCTCTGACAATAATGTAATGACATTGTTAACACTGGGATGTGCACTAGCTGTCCATTCTGCGCAATATTTGCATTTATGACATTTTTTGTAGTTTTTGCTTGGCTTTGAAGTATTTTTATCCTTTTAAAAAAAATATATATTTTTTTTTAGGATTTTTTGTAATCAGGGGATGGTATATTAAGTGGGAGGGCTAATGTCGTCAGCACAGCCAAATCTTATTTGCCCTATGGAACTAAATGGTTAGGATAATGTGTCATGAACTGTGTTTTGTGGGTTTGTGTTGATGTTGTTTTTGTTTTGTGCGTGTGTGTGTGTGTGGGGATGTGAGTTTTGTGTTGATGTGGTTGATCACTTGTATGGTTTGACGGTCCTGATATGGCCGTGTGCAGTCAGCTGGACTGTAAACAATAAACAAGCAACAGTGTCCAGTATCCCATCTTGTTGAAGTCATGTCATCTTGCCATTGGTGTGAAACCAGTTGCTGTACCCTTGTCAGACATGTGGTGTTTGGTGGCAAGGTGGTGACAGCACTGGTGAAGCTTGTTCTGCCTGTGGTCCTTGTGTTTGCTGGGAGGCTGGAGAGTTGATGAACAAATACTGTCCTGTCAAGTGTCTGTGTGCTGATGTGATTCTCCTCTCACTTCTGAATGTCTGTATGGAACCGCTCTGATACATAGCACAACCTTGTTGATGAGGATTTTTCAGTTTGCTTGATTTTAGAGAGAGAGAGAGAGAGAGAGAGAAAAAAAAAAGGAAAAGTCACTTTATTGATGATTTTTTAGTTTGCATTGATTAAAAAAAAAAGGTGCAATACATGTCTCCATTCCAAATCTAAAGGTTTGCCCATAGTGGTGACGGTAGGGATGATGGTAGAGTGATTCTATTAGTTGTGTTGGTGTCTGTACTGCTGGAGAAACTGGCGGAATGGGTTAGACATTGGACTTGTGACCCAGTCTTCACCAGTCATCAGGGTTGGAGGCACTTTTCTCCAGTCTTCCTCTTTCACCCAGGTGTCAATGAAAGGGCACAGGACTTGGGATGGGGAAGGTTAAAGGGCAAGGAGAGGACTGGGCCCCACCTCCCTGTGCTGAGCCCTGGACACAGTGGTTATGAATTCACTGCACTGATGGCTGTGAAAGGCAACAGGACCTTTAACCTGACCTATACAGTATCACACGGCACTGGTGGACACTAGGCCTGGCCAACAGAGCTGACCGATGGATCCAGTGTGTATCAGTTTGACATGAAAAGCAGTGAACCAAGTAGGGAGTATGATACAGACTGCCCATACCTGTTCTCTCAGATTGGCTCTTTCTGCCAAATAATTGTCTTAGAAAAAGCTATTTGTCTTGTTTGTGCATTGGGTGTATCTTTTATAAGTATTTTTTTAATTTTGCTGCCCCATCATTTGCACTGTTTCAGTGGCATTACTCCCACGCCGCTTATTTAGATTCCCCCATACATGGCCACACCGGGGTTCATCTGTCACAGTTCCAGTGTCGGCAGTCCGCAGGGAACCAGCAATGTTAGGTTGCCAGGAGGCCACACACCAGAGGAGACCCTGCACTGCTGCTGAGTCACTTTGGTGGTGTTCAGTGGTGCCTGTTCTGATTCAACATACTTAGGACACCACCTACTAAACCCCCTACTAACGACAATAATGGCTTAGTCACGAAGCCAGACTGAGTGAGCGTCCCTCCCAGAGTAGAGACCACCACCATGTCCCTCAAACAACAGCCCATTGTGAATCTGCCGACGCTGAAGACATTGACAGGACTCGACCCAAGCACAGATGTGGAGGGGTTTCGAAACTGAGGTCACCATGAGAGCAGGGCATGAAAGGCCACAGACTTTGAGACTGTTTTGTTTGTATTGATGATGATGAAGGAGGAGGAGGAGGATGTTGCAATGGAGGTCCATTTTGGTTTGGGACTGTGTGACAAGGCTGTACTCTACGCTTCCTGTCATAATGATATCCTGGCGTTAACCAGGCCTGAGAGATACAGACACTTGCAGTGTTGGTCAGGTAATCAGAGCAGCACACCCAAAGACACATCCTCGAAGTGGATGACACTCGACTGTGTGGCCCCAGTCTCTCCATTTAAGCCCACAGTGCACTCAACTCTGGGTAAGAGCTGGCCAGGGGCCGAAAAACCCACCTCCGCTGGGATTCGAACCCACGTCCTACCACTTTGCCATGGCGGCTGGTATCTTTTTTAAGTTTTGATTATTATTTAACCATTACTTTATTCTTTTAGAATTGTTTTTTTGAATAAATTCCAGACATCAGGGTTTTATTTTCAGAAAACGGATTTAATTTGACTTTTCATTTTACCAGGAACAGAAAGAATTAAGATACCTTCAACTTCATATTTTCACTGAACAGAATTGTGATTTTCATTCCATTTCCAGATCTTACAATCAAGTGAATTATCAGCTTTCCATTTCCAAGCATCAAAAGATATATGCATATTCACAGGATTCTTTATTCATGAAATTCTGGGCAAAAGAATGAAAAAGAAAAAACAACAACAAACAAACAAAAAAACCCTGCTTTCCATTCTTTAATGACCAATTCCAGACGAAGCAAGGAATTTTATTTCATTATTATTTTTATTTATTCTATGTTTTGCAAGCCTAAAAAATCAAGAGAAATATTATTTTCATTTCCAGGCATCTCTGATTTTCCATTTCTCGATGCTGGGATTGTTAAGGGGTCTGTTGTTTACAGAGGAAGATGAAGAACTGTTGAGAGAAGAGAGAAAAAAAGAGAGATCTGGGGGGGAAAAAGGAAGTGTGATAAAGATGGGAGGTGTTTTATTGGATCAGGGTTAGGGAGGGGGTGGGGGTGGAAGGCATGGCAGTACTCAGCACAGAGCAGTTGGAACACACCATGATGCAAGCACCGTGGCACAATTCCTTCTTTAGGGTCTGGTGCTGTGATCCAGTGTTCACCAGTCATTCACCACAGTTTGAGGTCCTGTGTGGGCCCTTGAGAGGCGGCGTGGTGGGCCCTTGAGAGGCACTTTGCTCCCATCTTCCTCTCTCCACCCACATGTAAAGAGGTACTTTGGGCGGGGAGGTAAAAACAGCTGATGGAAAGGATTGTGTTTCCTTTGCCCAGACAGTGGAGATGAATGCACTGCCCCAATGGCAGTAAAGGGCTATGGAACCATGAGACAAGCTGCCTTTGTCACAGGACTATCTTCCAGTATGAAAGTGCTGTAGAACTGGGTTCTCAACTATCAGACATAACATTTGTTGTCCTCCTGCTCACATGCTGTGGTGGGTTATATATATATATATATATATATTTTTTTTTTTTTAAGCACCAACTTGGGAATTCTGGTTTGGAGGTTTGAGATTATTCCTGTGTCAGAAGTGTGATGGAGACATTTTATTTAATAATATTCTTCAAATGGACAAACGTCAAAGCAGATTGTGTGTGAGTGTGTGTGTGTGTGTGTGTGTGTGTGTTTACACCTCTATTAGTTTCTGTATGTTTCTGTCTCGCTTCAATTGCAAAGAACTGCTTATTGATTATATGTGTATACAAATGAATTAATGAAATATAAAAAAAAAGGTTTTAAATTTAGGCATGAGAGAGAGAGAAAACTTGGAATTTTTGTTTGGGAATATCTTCTTTTCCTCCCAATGTTAAAGCATTTTATTTCTTTCTTTTTCTTTTTCCTCTTTTGATAGCAGCTTTTATGTTAACTGTCGCTAGTTAGAGCATGGGTGGAGATTCTGAAATTTTTATAATTTTTGTAATTTTGCTTCTCATTTTGCTAAAAGATTTCCATTATTTGTACTCTGACTTAATGGGCTTATTTTCTTGCCTCCAGGAAAAGAACCATAACCCATACATGATTCATGGTGGAAAGTTCATGTTGATTGATCATATTTCAGCTTGATGATATTATAGAAAATAACTCTGTGGCAACGGTTTGTTTGAAATGTTCATGTCAGTTATCACACCACAGTTGGATGACAAAGAGGGACTGACTGGTATATGACTGAATGATGACAAAATTTCAACAGATCATTTAAGGGTTGTTGCAATAAAAAAAAAAGTCTAAGCTAGGTCTTATAGAGTTGTCTGTTTTGTTTGTGCGCATGTGTGTTTGTGTTTGGTGTGTGTGTTTGGTGTGCGTGTGTTTGTGAGTGTGTGCGTGTGTGTGTGCATGGTGTGGGTGTGTGACGACTTTATTATCTCATGGAGAGAAATTATTAGATGTGGTTACACAGACACAAAAAAGACAATTTACGTAACAAACATGCACAAAATCATCAAAAATGATTTAAGAGGAACAAAAAACACATATAACATGTACGTTTTTCATATAAATGTATTTCACATATTTGCTTTAAATAAAATTGCAATCAACTGTCATTACATAGTAAATATCAATATAAATGTAAGCCGTGTACCTGGGTGGTATTATTAAAGAAGGGGATGTATGATGTTTAGCCAGACTTAAACCCTGATAGAACATGTTTTACATGGTGTAGACCATCCCCTTTTCAACAGTCGTTTGGACTTCCTTATATCTGAATGCTTGATACAGTATGTACGTGAAGCAGACATCCAATATGACTGGAGGACAGACTATTCAATGATAGTTTTTAAACTTTCATTTGGTGGAAAAATTAAACGTAAGTCTTTTTTGGAAATTCAACAATTCTTTATTGAAAGATATAGATTATGTAAATGAAATCAAAGAAGAAATCAATCATGTCAGAGAATATGCGGTTCCAGTATACAATTATGAAGAATTAAGAAACATTCCAATGTCAGAAATACAGTTTGTAATATCAGACCAATTATTGTTAGATGTTCTGTTAATGAAGATTAGATCAAAAACAATCTCATATGCCACAATGAAAAAACGTAAAACAGAGGAGGAAGAACAACAGTTAGAAACAGAAATAAAGAAGTTAGAAAGCAGGAATGTTAGAACATGTCAAGAAAATGATAGATTAGAAGAGAATAAGTCAAAACTTGTAGATATTAGAAAAAAGAAGATGGAAGGAGTACTCATGCGTTCAAGGGCCAGATGGATAACAAAATGAGAAAAAGTATCAAAGTACTTTTGTCATCTTGAAAAAAGACACTTTGTAAATAAGAGTATGAAGAAACTAATTACAGACAAATGAGAAGAACTTCATGAACATAACAATATTAAAGGAGGTTAATGATTTCTATAAACGGTTATATAAAAAGATATTTATTCAAACATGTGAAATAGCAGATATTGTTAAGGAAATGTCTAAACTTAGTAATACAGAAACAGAAAACCTTGAGGGTGAAATTACCTATGACCAGCTACCCAGGCACTTAAACGCATGCAGAATAATAAGAGACCAGGTACTGGTGGATTTTCTGCCGAATTTTAAAGATCCTTTTGGAAGGATCTTGGACATTTAATTGTCAGGTCACTAAATGAAGGTTTGAATGAAGGGGAACTGTCACAAACACAGAAAGGAGGCATAATAATTTGTATACCAAACGGTGACAAACTACGAGAATTTATTAAGAACTGGAGACCAATATCTTTATTAAATGTTGTTTATAAAATTGGATCTTCTTCTTAGCAAATAGAGTTAAGTATTAATTAGTGATGACCAAACAGGATTTATGTCTAACAGATTTATTGGTGACAACATTAGATTGATATATGATGTGATTCATTATTTAAATTCAAAACAGTTTCCTGGTTTATTGATTTGTGTAGATTTTGAAAAAGCATTTGACACTGTTGACTTCACCTTTATGATGAAAGTGTTAAAAGCATTTGGATTTGGTCCAGTCTTCTGTAGATGGGTAAGTACTTTTTACCAAAATATCAAATTAGCAGTAGTAGTAAACGGAACGGCGTCTTCTTGGTTTCCAGTAGAGAGAGGATGTCGTCAAGGTGATCCTATTTCATCCTACTTATTTCTTTTATGTGTTGAAATCCTTGGCTTAATACATAAGAGAAAACAAACTGATTAAAGGTATTAATATTAACAATACAGAACATAAAATTACACAGTTTGCAGATGACACCCAATTGATGACTAAAGAAGATAGAATATCGTTTGAAAAGATCATAAGGCCAATCGACTTGTTTAGTAGTTTTTCAGGATTATAATTATATGAATGCAGGTAAAACTCAAGCAATATGGCTGGGTAGCAGAAAACAATGTCAAATTAAATATCTACCTCATTTAAGTATGGTGTGGAACCCACCAAAATTTAAGATCTTAGGAGTGTGGTTCACTGTTGATTTAGAAGAATGTGAGGAATTAAACAATTAAGACAAAATATTTGAAATTAGAATGTTATTTAGAATATGGATTTAAAAAAATCGATTCCCCTTTAGGATAGCTGTTCTCAAATCATCAATTTTATCAAAAATAACTCAGTTATGCATGTTTCTACCAAATCCACCCTATGAATATACCGATGAGCTGCAGAAGGTATGTTTTTAGTTCATTTGGAACAAAAAACAAGATCGAATAAGTAGAAAAACAGTATCAAAAGTACAAGAATGGGAGGATTAGGAATGTTTGACATCAAGCAATTCATGAAAGGTTTTAAACTGAGCTGGATACGTAAATTAAAGTTTTCAAACCATAAATGGACATCAATAATAAATGCAAGCAATCCCATTATTGAAGATATTGATAGATATGGACCCTGTCTACCAACACCTGATGACAAGAATAAGTTCTGGATTCATGTTTTCCAAGCCTACAAAGAATTTCGTCAAAAGGTCCCACTATCAAACAGCAAAGAAGTTTTAGCAGAACCAATCTTTCTGAACCAAAACATCAAAACTCGAAATAAGATTTTATCATACAGACATTGGATGGAAAAGGGGGTCTGGAATATTTCTCATCTAGTGCATGGGGACAGCAGTTTCCTTTCCAATGAAGATTTTAGTCAAAAACATGGAAATATAACAAAAATTTTTTCTTCAAATAGTTGCATTAGGTCAGTTAGAAATTATATATATATAAAAACCCTGAACATTGAAAATGACAATGACAGTGTTTTACAGACGAGAAAATCATTACAAATGATATATTCTGTGAAAAAAGAAACAAAAGTTTAAACGACACTTTAGTTAAAAACAATATGACCGCTAAATGCTGTAACAAATGGAACGATTTGTTGCAACTGAACATTAACTGGAAACAGACATTTCACAAAATACACAAAATAAGTGATGTAAAGTTAAAATGGTTTCAAATAAGAATAGTTCATAGGATTACTGCAACAAACAGATAACTGAAACAGAAGAATATCTCTGATAATGACAAATGTAGCTTCTGTGGATCACATCCAGAAACCATTGAACACCTTTTTTGGAGATGTGAGATTGTGCAGAGATTTTGGACTTCTTTCCAAACTGATGTTAATAACAATGCAATGATGTATACAATGCCCAGTTATGTGAAGAACTGGTTTTATTTGGAAACTCACACACATTTGCTACAGATGACATTTTTGATTTTATTATTTTACGTGCCAAAACCTTTTTGTACAAATGCAAATTCAATAAACAACCAGCACAACTCAGTGCATTTAGAACACAGCTCAGATACAGATATAAAATTGAAGAACATGCATCTTATATACTGATGAACAATCATGTTTTCTGTACAAAGTGGAACAGTTACCTTCCAATTATGGAAACTGTTAACTCACAATTTTGCCTGTTCCATAGTTACCATTCTGTATAATAGGCCTTTTTTGTGTGTATTTTTGGTGTATATTTATTTTTTTTATTTATTTATTTATTTCATTTTATTATTTTGAATTCTTTAAAATTGTTGTTTGTCTTTACAGTGTGACTATTTATAAGCTTTCCTTTCCAGAAATGTAGAAGTGGTATACTCATAGCTCTTTATTATATTACAATGCCTCCACTTGCTTTTACTTCATCCTTACTGTAATAGTTGACATAATTGATGATATTGCTATGTTACAACTGGTCTCTTTATTATTAATATCATCTGAAATCATCATCACTACTGCAATCAATAATGTGTAAACATTGATTGATTGAATGATTGGACAATTTTTTGTTGTTGTTGTTGTTGCTGCTTTGCTGCTTCTTATATTTTACTTTTGATTATGTCTAGTTTTTTCTCTACAGTGAGTGCTACTGTTCGTCTTATACTTTTTGTTCATACTGTTCTCTGTATTACCATACATGTCTTGCTTTTTTTTTTTTCAAGTTAAAAAAAAGAAAAAAAAGAAGGGGATGGTACAAAAGAATTGATAATGATTTACTGAATTAAAGGATAGAAAAGATCCATGCACAGACCAGGGGCATATAGCAGGCCAGTCACAAAAGGGTTTTCTATTGTTTTATTACAATACTAAGTAAAGAAGAAGAGATAAGAGAAGATAAGAAGATGAGAAGATAAAGAGAAAACAGTGCACTGATAAGACACAAGTAAACAAAGGTCATTAAGTACATGTCATGAATGCAAAAGAATAGTAAAGCACATGTATACATATTACATGGAAAGACTACCACTCGGTTTGGGATAAGCAACAACATAAGATAAGATAATGCATTTGTGTTAAGACCAAATACTGACATCAAATGACATTTCTAATACATTTGAATAGTGTAGATGAAGTGGTTAAGGCTAAGCTGATTTAGTGAAAGTACACTGACAGTATAGATTAGGTAAAGCTAATACTGTGTCAAAGTGACTCAAATGAATCAGTTATTATGTAGCACTATACCGGAGTAAGCCATATAGGAGAGAGCATAATCACTAAATTACAATTAACAGACTGTGATAAATATCAGATGGTTTTAACCAATAACTGATATCAATCCAACACTATCTTGTAATCAGCACAACAGATTACTGCACAGAGTACTGAGCACACTGTAACTGTGAAACACTGTAGCAGTACAACTGATATCAGCATGAAAAAAAGATAGACTCAGTGGCTTTGATAAAATACTGGCAAACTGAGAGACCAAAATAGCAAGTCAGTGCACAACACAAAGATTGGAAGAACTGTCATGGCTTAACTATTAAGTGGTGAATGAACACAAGTAATCCGTTGCATCAAAGCCAAAAATCAACTTACCAAAGCTTGTGGTCAACATTTACATCTCTGCTGAAGCGGGATAAGTAACCTAACCTTCATCAGTGACAGCAAATGAGGAAGAATGCATCATTCACTAGAACATTCTGGAACAAGCTATCAGTGTCCAGAGACGTCAGTGACTGTGACGTTAAGAATGCAGTGGAATACTGCTACAAGCATATGATGACATGGCAATTATTTTGATCACTCATAGCCGAGCTGTGACTACATGTCAAAGCAATAACTGAACAAAGCAATATCAACATACTCATATGAACACAAGTACTGTGTTGAAGAATACAATTTACAAATCCTCAGCACATTTCACACACAGTACTTACAGCAATACATAGCGAGACGTTGGCCACTTGGGGCAACACACAACACCCACTCTGTGTGTGACACAGCAAGAGAGAGAGAGAGAGACAGAGAGAGAGGGAGAGAGACAGAGAGAGAGGGAGAGAGAGAGAGACAGAGAGAGAGGGAGAGAGAGAGATAGAGAGAGACAGAGAGAGAGGGAGAGAGAGAGAGAGCTGGCTCTAGCCAGTGGCTGGCCAGGTGGACAGTGACCAGTGATCACCCACTCCATCTATTTATGCAAGTTAAGTGAACTGCACTGATGCTAGCATGGCCCGTGAAACAAAAGGTCCCCAATCAGGCTAAATCCAGTTGGAATTGTGTTTGTTACCAGGTGTTCAGTGATAGATTTCTAAATGATTCCTGAACCAATTTACGTCTGATTGGTCGTAAAAGAAACAGCTCAACACTCACTTTCTAATGAGTATAAAATGGAGTGTTGATTATTTAAGATGAATTTATAATCTTAATTTAAGTCACCTGAACTGATCAGTTTTAGTGAGCTTGTTGCTGAAAATTACGAACTGTGTTAAATCAGTTTAACATAGGCAAACACACCACAAATGGAATAGATTTAAAGATGGAATTGCGACGATTCTGCCAGTGTATAATACTTGTAGTTTACTGATCCGACTAAAGAGATATTCAATTAAATACGGGTTGTCAGAAGCACAAGTTTCAGCTCACCCAATGGCATACAGCAACACTAGTTGTGGAGTGATTGTGTAACGAGGACAAAATGACGTAAGCTTAGCATCAGTTGAAATCTTTAGACTGACGAACGATTAAACTGAAATCAAGTATGCTTCTAACTGATTAAAGTGTGTGTGTGAGCACAACAAATATAATATTGCAGCAAACTATACAGAGACTTGATTTAATAGATTAACAGAGAATAGGTTTAGAATTGGGTTTGCATTCAAACCGAAAATGGCGTCACACATTCTGCATGAGCTGTTGGAGACTGGCGGTTAGTTGCGAAAAATGCGTCTGCTATAGGCTTGTGCATGACGCAGTTTGTGAGGCCAGCTGAGCACTTGGCTACATAAATATATTGAAAGACACAAACACAAACAAAGCATAATCCTATTGCACATTCATCCTGCACACTGTCACACATATTTAAGTAAAAGATTATTTAAGAAATTAAACAGAGTGCAACCTATAATGCTTGCACTTTAACACGTACGTGCACATACACACACACCCACACCATATACACACATATTGTCACACACACATGTACACAAACCACATACACACATATTGTCTCTCTCACGTGGAATAAAAGTCTTCTGAGCTCTGGATTTTGCTTTAAAAGTTCTGCAGCGTCGTCCTGATGGCAGCAGCTCACAGTGCTTTGCTATGTGTCGTCATTTGCTGTCTGCCTGGCTGTCTGAACCACTTACTTCTAGAACTATTCTCACATACTGACTGGTCTGTCTCACTCCCACAACTATACTGCACACACCTATCACATCATTCAAAACTTGCTTGCTCCTCATTCCCAAACTTCCATACCAGCACATAAATGAAAACAGCACAGACACAGTACAGCATTGATAGTAGCTCTGGAGAATCCTGGGACTGACACCAATATTTCTTATCTTCTGCAAATAGAATATTCTAGATTGACATTTCTTATGAATACAATCAGAATTCTTGTCAAAAGCCAGATTATGGTCTAAAACGATCCCCACATATCTATATACACTGACTCTGTCCACGGTTTCACTGTCTGAAGGCAAAGGGTCTTTTTGAAAAAAGTCTATTGACAGTCGTCGGAATATATTATGACAGGAGTTTCCTCCGTGCCTCTGCAGTCATACGTGTACATGGATGAGTCCGCACACTTTGACACCTTCTTGAAACTGAAAGTGTATGTGTTTCACCGTCAGTGCCTGCAGCAGCCACCAACAGCCATGCCAGCTGATGCCAGTCCCTTCTGCTTGCCTTCAGTCTGGGGCATGGCGAAGAGTCTGATAACGTAACGTGTTACACACGTTCAGACACTGATAATGTAACGTGTTACAAACATGTGTGGCTGGTTTCTCACTGACTGCAGCAGAGGACACGAGGTACAGGCCCTGTGCTGTGGGCGTGGTGTCGGCAGGGGTTGGGGGTGGAGTGGAAAACAGAAGGACAGTTGCTGAGTATTTTTATCGCAGATGGTCCTCGTTCCGTGAGGATGGTCTCATGAACGGACGTCCAACCCCCCCCCCCCCCCCCCCCCCCCCCCACCCCCCCTCCTCAACCCTCTTCTGTAGTTTGCAGGAAGAATGGCTAAAACACGAAAGAGAAAAGCTGACGTCACAAGCATCACAAAATCGTCACACCCCCCCCCCCCCCCCCCCCCCCGTTCTAACCATCCTTCACGACGCATTCGACGCTGGCCGACTTGTGCATCACAAGAAGCTACAAACCACAGATACAAATGAAGCTCTCATTTCAACAGGTTGGGCCGCCCGTCTCTTTTACAGGACCTCTGGAGGGAATGTGTGTTACGATGTGGCTGCTTGTCGTGGAACTCACCAACTGTGCTGTGTTGTGTTGTGCTGTGCTGTACTGTATTTTACTGTGCTGTACTGTGCTGTGTTGTGCTGTGCTGTACTGTATTTTACTGTGCTGTGCTGTGTTGTGCTGTGCTGTACTGTGTTTTACTGTGCTGTGCTGTGTTGTGCTGTGCTGTACTGTGTTTTACTGTGCTGTGCTGTGTTGTGCTGTGCTGTACTGTGTTTTACTGTGCTGTGCTGTGTTGTGCTGTGCTGTACTGTATTTTACTGTGCTGTGCTGTGTTGTGCTGCATTGTATTTAAGTGTGCTGTGCTGTGCTGTGTTGTGCTGTGCTGTACTGTACTTTACTGTGCTGTATTTTACTGTGTTGTGTTGTGCTGTACTGTGGTGTACTGTGCTGTGGTGTACGGTGCTGTGTTGTGCTGTACTGTGTTGTGCTGCTGTACTGTGGTGTACTGTGCCGCTGTGCCTTGCTGTACTTTGGTGTACTGTGCTGTGCTGTACTGTGGTGTACTGTGCTGTACTATGCTGTGGTGTACTGTGCTATGCTGTGGTGTTCTGTGCCGCTGTGCCTTGCTGTACTGTACTGTGGTGTACTGTACTGTGCTATGCTGTACTTTGGTGTACTGTGCTATGCTGTACTGTGGTGTACTGTACTGTGCTATGCTGTACTGTGGTGTATTCTGCTGTACTATGCTGTGGTGTACTGTGCTATGCTGTACTGTGCTGTTCTATGCTATGCTGTACTGTACTATGCTGTGGTGTACTATGCTGTACTGTGGTATATTGTGCTGTTCTATGCTATGCTGTACTGTACTATGCTGTACTGTGCTGTACTGTGGTGTACTGTGCTGTACTGTGGTGTACTGTGCTGCACTGTGGTATATTGTGCTGCGCTGTATTGTGCTGTACTGTGCTGTACTGTGGTGTACTGTACTGTACTATGCTGTATTGTGCTGTACTGTGCTGTACTGTGGTGTACTGTGCTGTTCTATGCTATGCTGTACTGTACCATGCTGTATTGTGGTATATTGTGCTGCGCTGTACTATGCTGTATTGTGGTGTACTGTGCTGTACTGTGGTATATTGTGCTGCGCTGTACTATGCTGTATTGTGGTGTACTGTGCTGTACTGTGGTATATTGTGCTGCGCTGTACTATGCTGTATTGTGGTGTACTGTGCTGTACTGTGGTATATTGTGCTGCGCTGTACTGTGCTGTACTGTGCTGTACTGTGGTATATTGTGCTGCGCTGTACTATGCTGTATTGTGGTGTACTGTGCTGTACTGTGGTATATTGTGCTGCGCTGTACTATGCTGTACTGTGGTATATTGTGCTGCGCTGTACTGTGCTGTACTGTGGTGTACTGTGCTGCACTGTTGTGTACTGTGTTGTACAGGGTGGATTTGTTTTCACAGTCTGTATGTTTTATATCAGGGTGGATTTGTTTTTCACAGTCTGTATGTTTTATATCAGGGTGGATTTGTTTTCACAGTCTGTATGTTTTATATCAGGGTGGATTTGTTTTTCACAGTCTGTATGTTTTATATCAGCGTGGATTTGTTTTTCACAGTCTGTATGTTTTATATCAGGGTGGATTTGTTTTTCACACTGTCTGTATGTTTTATATCAGGGTGGATTTGTTTTTCACAGTCTGTATGTTTTATATCAGCGTGGATTTTTTTTTCACAGTCTGTATGTTTTATATTAGTGTGGATTTGTTTTCACAGTCTGTATGTTTTATATCAGGGTGGATTTGTTTTTCACAGTCTGTATGTTTTATATCAGGGTGGATTTGTTTTCACAGTCTGTATGTTTTATATCAGGGTGGATTTGTTTTTCACAGTCTGTATGTTTTATATCAGGGTGGATTTGTTTTTCATAGTCTGTATGTTTTATATCAGGGTGGATTTGTTTTTCATAGTCTGTATGTTTTATATCAGGGTGGATTTGTTTTCACAGTCTGTATGTTTTATATCAGGGTGGATTTGTTTTTCACAGTCTGTATGTTTTATATCAGCGTGGATTTGTTTTTCACAGTCTGTATGTTTTATATCAGGGTGGATTTGTTTTTCACACTGTCTGTATGTTTTATATCAGGGTGGATTTGTTTTTCACACTGTCTGTATGTTTTATATCAGGGTGGATTTGTTTTCACAGTCTGTATGTTTTATATCAGGGTGGATTTGTTTTCACAGTCTGTATGTTTTATATCAGGGTGGATTTGTTTTTCACAGTCTGTATGTTTTATATCAGGGTGGATTTGTTTTCACAGTCTGTATGTTTTATATCAGGGTGGATTTGTTTTCACAGTCTGTATGTTTTATATCAGGGTGGATTTGTTTTCACAGTCTGTATGTTTTATATCAGGGTGGGATTTCTGTTGAATTTTGTTCAGGACTCTCTTGTGATTTTACACACGTTTGGTGCATCGTGCACACGGGACCTCGGTTTCTTGTCTCGTCACAAAGACTAGAACTCAGTCCACCACATCAGATAAAGTGGAGGGGAAGTATAAATCATTATCCTTTCGGATGCTTAACTACTGATGGGGGCACCGGTTCAACATCATTAGTCAGCTCCACTTCAGTGCTGCTGGTCAAAGTTGTGCAAATCATGATATAGTCATAGCCGAAAAACTCAAATTTTGCACTGTGATCTACTGTCAGTGTACTGTTAAATTACATATTTCAGCTGTTAGTCATGCACACTAAAACCATTACCATTGCCAAAAATAGAAAATTACAAATTCTTGTTTGACAGTCTGTCAAAAGGTACATATAAGCATGTAGTTGTGTCTGAAAACTTCAAACATTGCATAATCAGTGAGGTTTCAACAAAATAGCTTAAAGGCATGACGTTGTTTGGCTTGACAGCAGAATCGGCTGCTTACCTATTCAGTTTCTGTGAAGGTGCGTTGTGAACCCCCCCCCCCCCCCCCCCCACCCAGCCCTCCCAACAAAGCAGCAACAAACAGTGCAATGAGCATCATCTGCCGGACAGCCCACACTGATGACATCACGATCAACAAGTGTGCCTGACATCAAGCAGCACGCTGGACCCACCAAGATCTGGACCCACAAGATCTGGACCACCAAGATCTGTAGACATCACTTCGGAAAGAAAACTTCATCAAGCAGCACGCTGGACCCACAAGATCTGTGG
>NC_134884.1:49081351-49141351 GCF_041734735.1 Babylonia areolata
TAGGGCTGTAACGACACAGCGCTCTTTGTCATCTTTTGCTGAACACTGCCATGAATCAGCTGTCAGAACGTGGAGACCAGTGGCTCGTTACAGGCTTACCTCTGATTTGGGCTGGGTCTTCTTGAAGCAGGAAGTCTGGCAGGATAAGGGGTGGGGGGTGGGGGTGGGGGGAATGGCGGGGATATAAACAACAGGACGTGGTCTGTGGCATGACTCACCACCTGGACCGACAGACCTGTCTGTAATCACCACGGCTCTTGGAACCGGTGTCCGGAACTCACCTTACTCACTGCTCATCGTCATGTCAGGGCGACGGTTTGAACTGGTGACAGGTAGTTTCTGTAAAGTGAAGCTCGATCAGAAATGGACCAAACGTCTACCTTTCAGAAGGGCCCTCCCCCCCCCACCTTTGAGTTACAGTTGAGTGGCGGACAGCTGCTGTGCCGCCAGTACGTGGCTGGCTTGTGTGGTGACCAGTCGCTGACTTCTCAGCTCCGTCACTCTGTTGATGCCAAGTTGTACTTGTAGTCTTCACGTGCCAGGATTTCAGTATTAAACCACTTTGTGAATAACCGTTGTATGTGTGATAACGTAGGCTGTAACATGGGGATACCCGTTGTGTGTTGTGTGATAACGTAGGCTGTAACATGGGGATACCCGTTGTGTGTTGTGTGATAACGTAACATGGGGATACCCGTTGTGTGTTGTGTGATAACGTAGGCTGTAACATGGGGATACCCGTTGTATGTTGTGTGATAACGTAGGCTGTAACATGGGGATACCCGTTGTATGTTGTGTGATAACGTAGGCTGTAACATGGGGATACCCGTTGTGTGTTGTGTGATAACGTAGGCTGTAACATGGGGATACCCGTTGTGTGTTGTGTGATAACGTAGGCTGTAACATGGGGATACCCGTTGTATGTTGTGTGATAACGTAGGCTGTAACATGGGGATACCCGTTGTGTGTTGTGTGATAACGTAGGCTGTAACATGGGGATAGCCGTTGTGTGTTGTGTGATAAAGTAGGCTGTAACATGGGGATAGCCGTTGTGTGTTGTGTGATAACGTAGGCTGTAACATGGGGATACCCGTTGTGTGTTGTGTGATAAAGTAGGCTGTAACATGGGGATACCCGTTGTGTGTTGTGTGATAACGTAACATGGGGATACCCGTTGTGTGTTGTGTGATAACGTAGGCTGTAACATGAACATGAGCTGTGTCGCTGGATGCACCTTTGTACCATGGACTGCATTACCGTTCAGTATTCAGGGTGGGGAAGGGGTACATTGTCTGTC
Organism: Babylonia areolata; assembly: GCF_041734735.1. Lineage (NCBI taxonomy): Eukaryota > Metazoa > Mollusca > Gastropoda > Neogastropoda > Buccinidae > Babylonia > Babylonia areolata. The sequence continues at coordinate 49,082,649 of NC_134884.1, forward strand.
ATTCCCTCTGCTGTCAGTATTCAGGGTGGGGAAGGGGTACATTGTGTGTCATTCCCTCTGTCAGTATTCAGGGTGGGGAAGGGGTACATTGTGTGTCATTCCCTCTGTCAGTATTCAGGGTGGGGAAGGGGTACATTGTGTGTCATTCCATCTGCTGTCAGTATTCAGGGTGGGGAAGGGGTACATTGTGTGTCATTCCATCTGCTGTCAGTATTCAGGGTGGGGAAGGGGTACATTGTGTGTCATTCCCTCTGTCAGTATTCAGGGTGGGGAAGGGGTACATTGTGTGTCATTCCCTCTGTCAGTATTCAGGGTGGTGAAGGGGTACATTGTGTGTCATTCCCTCTGTCAGTATTCAGGGTGGGGAAGGGGTACATTGTCTGTCATTCCCTCTGTCAGTATTCAGGGTGGGGAAGGGGTACATTGTGTGTCATTCCATCTGCTGTCAGTATTCAGGGTGGGGAAGGGGTACATTGTGTGTCATTCCCTCTGTCAGTATTCAGGGTGGTGAAGGGGTACATTGTGTGTCATTCCCTCTGTCAGTATTCAGGGTGGGGAAGGGGTACATTGTGTGTCATTCCCTCTGCTGTCAGTATTCAGGGTGGGGAAGGGGTACATTGTGTGTCATTCCCTCTGTCAGTATTCAGGGTGGGGAAGGGGTACATTGTGTGTCATTCCCTCTGTCAGTATTCAGGGTGGGGAAGGGGTACATTGTGTGTCATTCCCTCTGCTGTCAGTATTCAGGGTGGTGAAGGGGTACATTGTGTGTCATTCCCTCTGTCAGTATTCAGGGTGGGGAAGGGGTATATTGTCTGTCATTCCATCTGCTGTCAGTTTTATTTCAGAGTATGCATGTACTTCGTTCAAAACTTTGTTAAATTAGCCAGGTATTCAAACTCATAGCCCGAATGCCTCTCTTTGGTGAATCTCTTTCAGAGAGAGAGAGAAAGAAAGAGAGTGAGAGAGAGAAGGAGAGAGAGAGAGAGAGAGAGAGAGAGAGAGTTTCTCTCTCTCTCTCTCTCTCTCTCTCTCTCTCTCTCTCTCTGTGTGTGTGTGTGTGTGTGTGTGTGTGTGTGTGATATCACGATGTTTAGCCAGGAAGCTGTGATGCCAGACACTGGGAACCATTCCAACCAGAAATCTGAACCTGCGTAACAAGCAGCCCCTTCTGTTTGCTCCGCAGTCCCGCCTGTCAGTCTCTGTCTGTCTGTCTGTCTGTCTGATTATCTGTCTGTCTGTCTGTGTCCTCCTCTTCTTGGTTCATCACTTGTGTATCTCTGTTTGTCAGTCTGTCTGTCTGTCTCTCCGCGTCCTGTCTGTCTGTCTTTCCCTGGCTTGTCTGTCTCTCTTTAATACACGCACAGGCACACAGACAGAAAGACACATAATCCTATATCTATATGTATGTATGTTTAATGTTATAGCAGTAGCACTGTTGTTAATTGCTCTCTCTCCTTGTTGTTGATGTCTGCAGGCAGCCAGAGAGAAGGCATGTTTAATGTTATAGCAGTAGCACTGTTGTTGATTGCTCTCTCTCCTTGTTGTTGATGTCTGCAGGCAGCCAGAGAGAAGGCATGTTTAATGTTATAGCAGTAGCACTGTTGTTAATTGCTCTTTCTCCTTGTTGTTGATGTCTGCAGGCAGCCAGAGAGAAGGCACAACGCCGTAAACCCAAACGTTTCACCAAGAAACACATCTTCTCTGATGAGAAAATACAAGGTGACGTGTGTGTGTGTGCGTGTGTGCGTGTAATTGTGAGTGTGTGTGTGTGTGTGTGTGTGTGTGTGTGTACACACGACCCCACAGTCCGTGTTACGAGTGCAGGGTCAAGGAAACCAGAACACACCCAAAATACACCCCCCTTCCCCTCCCCCACCCCACCCAAAACCCTCGGGGAGGTAAAAACGAACACATACGTCAAAGCCCCGGAAGAGACTTACCACAACGTCATCATCAGACCAGGGACACCGCAGCAGCAGCGGGAAGTAAGGGGAAAGCTGGTTCAGTGCTGTCGGCTGCACTGCTGTTTACAGGTGGCCTGCACAAAGAAGCTGCAAAGCTCCTTGAGAAATTAGTGAACACAGCGGGGTGTGGAGGGTGGGGGTGAGGGGTGGGGGTGTGGAGGGTGGGGGTGAGGGGTGGGGGTGTGGAGGGTGGGGGTGCAGTGTGGAGGGTGGGGGTGCAGTGTGGAGGATGTTGGAGTGTGGAGGGTGGGGGTGCAGTGTGGAGGATGGTGGAGGGTGGGGGTGCAGTGTGGAGGATGTTGGAGTGTGGAGGGTGGGGGTGCAGTGTGGAGGGTGGGGGTGCAGTGTGGAGGATGTTGGAGTGTGGAGGGTGGGGGTGCAGTGTGGAGGATGTTGGAGTGTGGAGGGTGGGGGTGCAGTGTGGAGGATGTTGGAGTGTGCAGGGTGGGGGTGCAGTGTGGAGGGTGGGGGTGCAGTGTGGAGGATGTTGGAGTGTGCAGGGTGGGGGTGCAGTGTGCAGGGTGGGGGTGCAGTGTGGAGGATGTTGGAGTGTGCAGGGTTGGGGTGCAGTGTGCAGGGTGGGGGTGCAGTGTGGAGGATGTTGGAGTGTGGAGGGTGGGGGTGCAGTGTGGAGGATGTTGGAGTGTGGAGGGTGGGGGTGCAGTGTGGAGGGTGGGGGTGCAGTGTGGAGGATGTTGGAGTGTGGAGGGTGGGGGTGCAGTGTGGAGGGTGGGGGTGCAGTGTGGAGGATGTTGGAGTGTGGAGGGTGGGGGTGCAGTGTGCAGGGTGGGGGTGCAGTGTGGAGGATGTTGGAGTGTGGAGGGTGGGGGTGCAGTGTGGAGGGTGGGGGTGCAGTGTGGAGGATGTTGGAGTGTGGAGGGTGGGGGTGCAGTGTGCAGGGTGGGGGTGCAGTGTGGAGGATGTTGGAGTGTGGAGGGTGGGGGTGCAGTGTGGAGGATGTTGGAGTGTGGAGGGTGGGGGTGCAGTGTGCAGGGTGGGGGTGCAGTGTGGAGGATGTTGGAGTGTGGAGGGTTGGGGTGCAGTGTGGAGGATGTTGGAGTGTGGAGGGTGGGGGTGCAGTGTGCAGGGTGGGGGTGCAGTGTGGAGGATGTTGGAGTGTGGAGGGTGGGGGTGCAGTGTGGAGGATGTTGGAGTGTGGAGGGTGGGGGTGCAGTGTGGAGGGTGGGGGTGCAGTGTGGAGGATGTTGGAGTGTGCAGGGTGGGGGTGCAGTGTGGAGGATGTTGGAGTGTGGAGGGTGGGGGTGCAGTGTGGAGGATGTTGGAGTGTGGAGGGTTGGGGTGCAGTGTGGAGGATGTTGGAGTGTGGAGGGTGGGGGTGCAGTGTGGAGGATGTTGGAGTGTGGAGGGTGGGGGTGCAGTGTGGAGGATGTTGGAGTGTGGAGGGTGGGGGTGCAGTGTGGAGGATGTTGGAGTGTGGAGGGTGGGGTGCAGTGTGGAGGATGTTGGAGTGTGGAGGGTGGGGTGCAGTGTGGAGGATGTTGGAGTGTGGAGGGTGGGGGTGCAGTGTGGAGGATGTTGGAGTGTGGAGGGTTGGGGTGCAGTGTGGAGGATGTTGGAGTGTGGAGGGTGGGGTGCAGTGTGGAGGATGTTGGAGTGTGGAGGGTTGGGGTGCAGTGTGGAGGATGTTGGAGTGTGGAGGGTGGGGGTGCAGTGTGGAGGATGTTGGAGTGTGGAGGGTGGGGTGCAGTGTGGAGGATGTTGGAGTGTGGAGGGTGGGGGTGCAGTGTGGAGGGTGGGGGTGCAGTGTGGAGGATGTTGGAGTGTGGAGGGTGGGGGTGCAGTGTGGAGGATGTTGGAGTGTGGAGGGTGGGGGTGCAGTGTGGAGGATGTTGGAGTGTGGAGGGTGGGGTGCAGTGTGGAGGATGTTGGAGTGTGGAGGGTGGGGTGCAGTGTGGAGGATGTTTGAGTGTGGAGGGTGGGGGTGCAGTGTGGAGGATGTTGGAGTGTGGAGGGTGGGGTGCAGTGTGGAGGATGTTGGAGTGTGGAGGGTGGGGGTGCAGTGTGGAGGATGTTGGAGTGTGGAGGGTGGGGGTGCAGTGTGGAGGATGTTGGAGTGTGGAGGGTGGGGTGCAGTGTGGAGGGTGGGGGTGCAGTGTGGAGGATGTTGGAGTGTGCAGGGTGGGGGTGCAGTGTGCAGGGTGGGGGTGCAGTGTGGAGGATGTTGGAGTGTGCAGGGTGGGGGTGCAGTGTGGAGGATGTTGGAGTGTGGAGGGTGGGGGTGCAGTGTGGAGGATGTTGGAGTGTGGAGGGTGGGGTGCAGTGTGGAGGGTGGGGGTGCAGTGTGGAGGATGTTGGAGTGTGGAGGGTGGGGGTGCAGTGTGGAGGGTGGGGGTGCAGTGTGGAGGATGTTGGAGTGTGCAGGGTGGGGGTGCAGTGTGGAGGATGTTGGAGTGTGGAGGGTGGGGGTGCAGTGTGGAGGATGTTGGAGTGTGGAGGGTGGGGGTGCAGTGTGGAGGATGTTGGAGTGTGGAGGATGTTGGAGTGTGGAAGGGGAAGGCCTGGGACAGGTGGGGACTGACAGGTCCGGGTTGCACAAGCGATCTTGACAGAAAATTGCTGTCATCGTTATCTTGGCAGCACTGAATTTGCTCAGAGTAAAGTTGCATTGTCTAAACTAATTCCATTCCTAGGAAAAATTCTTCATGTTCTTTGTGATTAGTAAACACATCTCCACCAGTCTGTCTCCTAGTCTCCCTACACACACACACACACACACACACACACACACACACACACACACACACACACACAGCAACAACTCTTTGACGAGAGCTTCGGCCAAGCAAGCCAAATGCCACAATAGGTTGAAGTTTTCCTGAATCCGACATTAAATTTTGGGAAGGATCAAGTTTCATGCCGGGCACACGATGCCACAACCCATATCATGTATAGCTGAGCCATCATCAGCTTTCACAACAAACAACAACAACAACCCATGTGGTGTATAGCTGTCATCATCAGCTTTCACAACAAACAACAACAACAACCCATGTGGTGTATAGCTGTCATCATCAGCTTTCACAACAAACAACAACAACAACCCATATCATGTATAGCTGAGCCATCATCAGCTTTCACAACAAACAACAACAACCCATGTGGTGTATAGCTGTCATCATCAGCTTTCACAACAAACAACAACAACAACCCATGTGGTGTATAGCTGTCATCATCAGCTTTCACAACAAACAACAACAACCCATGTGGTGTATAGCTGTCATCATCAGCTTTCACAACAAACAACAACAACAACCCATGTGGTGTATAGCTGTCATCATCAGCTTTCACAACTAACAACAACAACATCCCATGTGGTGTATAGCTGTCATCATCAGCTTTTACAACAAACAACAACAACAACCCATGTGGTGTATAGCTGTCATCATCAGCTTTTACAACAAACAACAACAACAACCCATATCATGTATAGCTGAGCCATCATCAGCTTTCACAACAAACAACAACAACAACCCATGTGGTGTATAGCTGTCATCATCAGCTTTTACAACAAACAACAACAACAACCCATGTGGTGTATAGCTGTCATCATCAGCTTTCACAACTAACAACAACAACAACCCATGTGGTGTATAGCTGTCATCATCAGCTTTTACAACAAACAACAACAACAACCCATATCATGTATAGCTGTCATCATCAGCTTTCACAACAAACAACAACAACAACCCATGTGGTGTATAGCTGTCATCATCAGCTTTCACAACAAACAACAACAACCCATGTGGTGTATAGCTGTCATCATCAGCTTTCACAACAAACAACAACAACCCATGTGGTGTATAGCTGTCATCATCAGCTTTCACAACAAACAACAACAACAACCCATATCATGTATAGCTGAGCCATCATCAGCTTTCACAACAAACAACAACAACAACCCATATCATGTATAGCTGAGCCATCATCAGCTTTCACAAAAAACAACAACAACAACCCATATCATGTATAGCTGTCATCATCAGCTTTCACAACAAACAACAACCCATGTGGTGTATAGCTGTCATCATCAGCTTTCACAACAAACAACCCATGTGGTGTATAGCTGTCATCATCAGCTTTCACAACAAACAACAACAACAACCCATGTGGTGTATAGCTGTCATCATCAGCTTTCACAACAAACAACAACAACAACCCATGTGGTGTATAGCTGTCATCATCAGCTTTCACAACAAACAACAACAACAACCCATGTGATGTATAGCTGTGCCATCATCAGCTTTCACAAAAAACAACAGCCCCCCCCCCTCCCCCCCTGCACCCCCCCCCTCCGCCGGAAAAACAACAACAACAAAAACAAAAAACTGGAAACAACAACAAAACAACAACAAAACAAAAAGAAAAAAACCCCAACAAGAAACAACCCCCCTCCAAAAACAACATCAAAACCAAACAAACCACATCCATTAGTGCTTTTTTTCTCAAACTTTCTGTTTCTACCCTTCCTCCTTTTTCTCCTCCTCCTCCTACTCCTCCCCCTCCCCTCCTCCTCCTCCTTCCCCTCCTCCTCTTCCTCCTCCTCTGAGTTCTGAGTTCCCTCTCTCTCTCACTTTATCACCTTTTCTCTCTCTCTTTCCCTCTCTGTCTGTCTGTCTCTTCCCCCCCTCTCCCTCTTTCTCTCTCTGTGGATATAGGCCTGTTGTTGATGAATACTGACAGGTCTTTACATAGTGTTCACATTCCCCTTGACGAGGGGCTGAGGCCGGGTGTGAATAAACCATCTCCAGTCTTCAGTCTCTGGAAATAGCACATCGGCTGTCTGTTTGGAATTGGAAGCGAAAGAGCGCACGTGCAAGTTATTCTGGGCAACGACTCCCCCAGAACATCTTGTGCTTTTCCCTCCCACTGACCACCCCCTGCCTCCCCCCTCCACCATTCCTCCCTGTTTCCAGGCAACTCCCTCCATTCTTCCTTCCAGCTCCAGTACTTCTCTCTGTCATCCCCCCCCCCCCCCCCCCCCCCCCCCCCCCCGCTCCTCCTCTGTCTCTGTGTGTGTGTCTGTCTCTGTCTGATTGTATGTCTGTCTCGGTGTGTGTGTGTGTGTGTGTCTGTCTCTGTCTGATTGTATGTCTGTCTCGGTGTGTGTGTGTGTGTGTGTGTGTGTGTGTGTGTGTGTGTGTGTGTCTCTCTCTCTCTCTCGTGTAAACACACATCTTAAATTGAATATTAAGAAAATGGGCTGAAGTAGAAGAAAAAAAATCCATAGAGGAACAGGCGGGGTTTAGAATAGGTTATAGTACAATCGACCATATATTCACTTTATACGCTCTTGTCCAAAATCACCATTTATGTAAGATTAAGCTATACATAGCATTCGTAGACTTCAAAAAAGCATTTGATTCTTTGAACAGAAACATCCTGTGGAGTTCTCCAAGAAAAAGCGGGGTACATGGAAAGTCGTACATGGCCGTTAAAACCCATATACCATTCTGTGCTTGTATGTGTTCGTGACAAAGGTGTTTGTTAAGACTTTTTTCAATGTCCACGAGGGGAAAAACAAGGTTGCCTGCTAAGACCACAGGTTTTTTTTCCTGTTTCATCAATGAATTGGCAGTGGAGTTATCAAAGAAGGGTAGACACGGAATACAAGTGAAACCTGGGACAACAGAATTGTTCTTGATGCTATTTGCTGATGATGTTGTTCTCTTGTCTGACACACCCACAGGGTTACAAAATCAATTTAATATCCTAAAGCAAGAAACAGACAGACTACGATTAACAGTATCTCGATAAGACCACCACCACCACCATCACCCAGATTCAAACACTCGACTGTTGGCCGCCGTTCTTTCTCTGTCTCTGGACCTTGCAATTGGAATGAACTTCCTCTTTCACTTCGTCAGGTCTCCGCACTCAGTTATTTCAAGTCTGGCCTTAAACCCACCTCTTCCCAAATTAGCCTCCCTTCCCTGCCTCTTCCATGTCTTCAGTTTCTCCAGTTTTAGAGTTATACATGCGTGTGAATGACTGGTGCGAAAGCGCTTTGATTTGTCTCTGCACAAGATTCAGCGCTATATAAATATCATTATTAATAATATTATTATTACTTTCACCACCGTCACCATCATCACCACCATCACCACCACGACCACGACCACCACCACCACCACTATAACATTTGACGACGTCGATCGCGATGTGCAATGCGATGTGATTATTCTAACTTCCCTTTGCAATTAAGGAACTGGGTACTTTCCCTTGGTTTGTTTACAATCGACGGTTGGGACCAAGTCTCTGGCAACTGCCGAAGTCATCAGATAGTAACGCACGCGCTAAATAATCACATAAACACATACACATTTCTAGAGGGGGGTGGGCCGGTGGAAGGGTTAAAATAACTTCACTAAACACAGATCTAAACAAGCTATTCAGTGTGCAATCTACGTGCATTCTACAACTGCCACTGCCACAATTTAACATGAATATAACTAGAGGGAAAAAAAGGACCAAGTCTCTGGCAACCCGCCGAAGTCATCAGATAGTAAGGCACGCACTAAATAATCACATTAACACACACACATTGTTAGAGTCATCAGCACGGCTGTGTTGCAGAGATCCGCGACACGTTGTTACACATTGTGTTGCAGAGATCCGCGACACGTTGTTACACATTGTGTTGCAGAGATCCGCGACACGTTGTTACACATTGTGTTGCAGAGATCCGCGACACGTTGTTACACATTGTGTTGCAGAGATCCGCGACACGTTGTTACACATTGTGTTGCAGAGATCCGCGACACGTTGTTACACAGTGTGTTGCAGAGATCCGCGACACGTTGTTACACATTGTGTTGCAGAGATCCGCGACACGTTGTTACACATTGTGTTGCAGAGATCCGCGACACGTTGTTACACATTGTGTTGCAGAGATCCGCGACACGTTGTTACACATTGTGTTGCAGAGATCCGCGACACGTTGTTACACATTGTGTTGCAGAGATCCGCGACACGTTGTTACGCATTGTGTTGCAGAGATCCGCGACACGTTGTTACACATTGTGTTGCAGAGATCCGCGACACGTTGTTACACATTGTGTTGCAGAGATCCGCGACACGTTGTTACACATTGTGTTGCAGAGATCCGCGACACGTTGTTACACATTGTGTTGCAGAGATCCGCGACACGTTGTTACACATTGTGTTGCAGAGATCCGCGACACGTTGTTACACATTGTGTTGCAGAGATCCGCGACACGTTGTTACACATTGTGTTGCAGAGATCCGCGACACGTTGTTACACATTGTGTTGCAGAGATCCGCGACACGTTGTTACACATTGTGTTGCAGAGATCCGTGACACGTTGTTACACATTGTGTTGCAGAGATCCGCGACACGTTGTTACACACTGTGTTGCAGAGATCCGCGACACGTTGTTACACATTGTGTTGCAGAGATCCGCGACACGTTGTTACACAGTGTGTTGCAGAGATCCGCGACACGTTGTTACACATTGTGTTGCAGAGATCCGCGACACGTTGTTACACATTGTGTTGCAGAGATCCGCGACACGTTGTTACACATTGTGTTGCAGAGATCCGCGACACGTTGTTACACATTGTGTTGCAGAGATCCGCGACACGTTGTTACACAGTGTGTTGCAGAGATCCGCGACACGTTGTTACACATTGTGTTGCAGAGATCCGCGACACGTTGTTACACATTGTGTTGCAGAGATCCGCGACACGTTGTTACACATTGTGTTGCAGAGATCCGCGACACGTTGTTACACATTGTGTTGCAGAGATCCGCGACACGTTCCACATGTTCGACAAGAACGGGGATGGCATGATCACGTCTGACGAGCTGGGCCAGGTGATGATCTCCCTTGGACAGCGGCCCACTCTGGATGAACTCAAGACCTTCATCAGGGCTGTGGACACTGACCGTGCGTCGTGTGTGTGTGTGTGTGTGTGTGTGTGTGTGTGTGTGTGTGTGTGTGCATGTGTGTGTGTGTGTGTGTGTGTGTGTGTGTAATGTGTGTGTGCATGTGTGTATTTTAGTGTGTGTGTGTGTGTGTGTGTGTGTGTGTGTGTGTGTGTGTAATGTGTGTGCATGTGTGTATTTTAGTGTGTGTGTGTGTGTGTATGTGTGTATGTGCGGGTGTGTATGTGTGTGTTTGTAGTGTGTGTGTGCGTGTGTGTGTGTGCGTGTGTGTGTGTGTGTGTGTGTGTGTTTTAGTGTGTTTGTAGTGTGTGTGTGTGTGTGTGTGTGTGTGTGTTTTGTAGTGTGTGTGTATATGTGTGTATGTGCGTGTGTGTGTGTGTGTGTGTGTGTGTGTGTGTGTGTGTGTGTGTGTGTGTGTGTTAGTGTACTACTACTACTACTCTCATTATTATTATTATTACCACTGTTATTATGATCATTATGATGATGATGATGATGATTATCATTATCATCATTATCATTAACATGAGTAGCAGTAGTTGCAGTAGCAGTCATCATGTTGAACAAAGCGTTCCACGTGACGTGGTATCTGAACCGGCCCTGTGTTCAGTGGATGTCAGCAGAGCCAGCCCTGCTCTGTGCCCCTTGGGCCTGCAGACACACAGGATGGAGTGGAACCGAGTTCCCTACCATTACTCATCCCACCACCCTGGTCCTCCCCCCGCCCCTCTCCCCCCCCCTCACCGTCCCCCCCCCCCCCCACGCCCCCCCTCCCCCCACGCCCCTCCTCACGGCAAAAGTGGAATGCAGGGAGCTGAGCTGCAAACTTTCCATCATGTTGTTGTCAGTCAGGCAGTGCGGGGACCACGTGGGGCGCTGTGTCAGTGTGACTGCACTGCCACTGAGGGAGAAACGACAACACCAGCAGCAGCTAGCTGCTACAACAACGACGATAGCAGATACAAATATTAACACAGGCATACATACAGGCAACACAAGACACGACACAGGTCTTTATTTCTGAGGTTAATGGATGGAGATATGATTTTGTGTGTGTGCTTTTTTTTTTAATGATAGAGGCACAAGCCAGAAGGTTATAAGACACAGAAACAGGAAACACTCATCAGAACAAAATAATGTTGCTGGGAAGGAACAGGAGAGAGAGAGGGAGAAAGAAAGAGAGGGAGAAAGAGAGAGAGAGAGAACGAACGAACACACTAATGAACGAACGAAATCTTATTTTTCCAGGGTATTAATATAAGCATAATGACAAGAATGCTTTTTTCCACCCAGCCCTGGGGTACACAATTAAATCAATGAATCTCTCTCTCTCTCTCTCTCTCTCTCTCTCTCTCTCTCTCTGTATATATTAAGAAGAAGAAAGGCCCAAGAATGAATACAGAAAATTCCTACCAGAAGAGAGGAAAAGAGAGAGGGACGTCGGGGAGTATGGGTGGGGTGGGGGTGGGGTGGGGGTGGGCGAGAGAGAACCGGAGAGAAAAGGAGAAAAGATGAAATAGAGAGAGAGAGAGTGGAGAGGTGGATATATGGAGGGGGGGGGGGGAGATAAAGAGGTAGATGGAGGAATGAATTAATGAACTATTGGCATGCATATATACAGAGAAACACACACACACACACACACACACACACACACACACACACACGGAAGTAGAATTAGAAGAAAATGGTGGAGTGAAAGAAGCAGAAGAACTAGAAAAAGAAATGAACTGGTAGCAAAAGAGAAGGAGGAGGAGGAAGAGGAGAAGACGACTGAACAAAAAAAAAAAAAAAGAAAAAGAAAAGAAAACTCCCCCTCCCTCCCTCTCCGCCCCCTTCTTTCAACTTTCTCCATTTGGAAACAGTTTTCATGCAAGGGATACAATTACACTCCGCTGCATCAAAACAAACGTACATGATTAGCCTCCCCTTCTTCAACAATCTGCCTGCCCTCTGTGCCACACACTGCAACTCAGTGGTCTCCCCTGAAACAACAAAGTCCCGGGACTGGAAAGGTTTTCACTTATTTTCCCACATGATGATTACCCATATTTCCTGGATTAATTCATGTTCCACATGACCTGGAAAAAAAAAGATACCCCAAAAGTGTGTGTGTGTGTGTGTGTGTGTGTGTGTGTGTGTGTGTGTGTGCATACCATGTCCATGGACACACGGGCAGGCAATATCCACATTTCTTGCTCTGTGTTCTTTTCATTCAGTTTCGTTCCGAAGACGGAAAAATGGTAAACCTGACATGTCTAACAGTAATATATATACCCCACATTTCTTCCCCTGTCAACAGACGTGAAGGCCAGTCAAAGAGTGGAGGGAAAGAGATGGCCAGTATAGATTATAATGTTATTAACCAATCAACGAGTTTCCCCCTGTCTTATGAACGGACAGTACAAGGGAAGAAGTGTGGATATTGCCCACGAGCATTGGTAAGTGTGTGTGCAGTGTCCAACACGACCTGAACCCTGCTTCACTGTGGGCAGGAAGCGGCACCATCGACTTTGACGAGTTCGTGGACATCTTCGCACGTAAAATGACCATCGACCCTGAAGCCGAGCTGAAAGAAGTGTTCTACGTGTTTGACAGCGATCACGACGGCTTTATCTCCCCTAGTGAACTCTTCAACGTGCTGTCCAAGCTCGGGGAAAAGATCAGTTTGGTGAGCCACGGGTGATGGGGGGGGAGGGGGGGGGGGGGGGGGCGGGGGGGGGGGGGGGGGGGGGGGGGGGGGGGGGGGGGGGGGGGGGGGGGGGGAGGGGGGGGGTACTTCACACTCTACAGTCATTCCTTTCATTGTCCATGTACAGCGATAGCAACATCAGTCAGCAGAACTGGGTGATGTCCTTTTTAAGTGCGCTGAATTCTGGGACCTGTTCGAATAGAATTTTTTGAGCGACGTTTTGCAAAGCACTCATGTGAGAAATTCGTTTTGACCCTTCCAAACAGGGTTAAGCTTAAATAGACAGGAATGACCCGTGGCATGAATCAAGCTGCCAGCGTGGTTTGGTAATGTGGTGGTGTGGGTGAGTGGGAGGCAGGGTGCGGGGGGAGGGGGGTAGGTTGGGGGGGTGGGGGTGGGGTGGGGGAGGGGAGGGCTATAAACGGAAAGAGCAGCGCTGTCTGTCACCGACAGAACTGACGTCATTGCAGACGGTTTTGTGGTCCAGGCATGAAGGTTGCACACCGGTGCACACACTGAGTCTATATCAAAATGTAATATAGTAACCCACAAAATAAAATCGAAAACTTCACAAAATGAGTCACAACATCTACTAATGGTATAGTCTCATATCGCCTCATCTATACACACCAATTGCAAAAAAGAAAGAAAAAAAAAAGAAAAAAAAAAAGATCCCCGAATTTCGGACAGTAAAATTGGATCTTACTATAAGATTGCATTGATGATGATTATGATGATAACAGTGACGATGATTGTGATTATATATATATATATATATATATATATATATATATATATATATATATATATATATATATTATACATTTTTAATGTTTTGTTCATCTTAAGTGATGCTGATCACGATGCGAAGCTTTTTAATGGTCGTTTCTTTGTTAGTGCTGTTGTTCATCATTTTTCGTCATCGTTGTCGTCATTATCATCACTTTGATCAATCCTCATCGTATTGTTGTAGTCATGGTTAGTATGGTGATCAAAAGGTGGTGCTGATTGTTGGTGTTAGTATTGGTAATAACAGTACAGAGATAGTAAAATGATGATAGTGAAGAAGAAAAAGAAGAGGAGAAGAAGATGGCGATGATACAACGACGATGTGGACATTGCTTCTCTCCCATTCAAGGAGCTTTTCCCTGCCAGAACAATGACCGTGCTTTTCATACCCCTCAGTAACCAGCCTCAACTAGGCTAGATGATAGTCGATCACAACAGTCAATAACTGATGATTAATTAGCTCTGGTTAGGTATTCTACATAATCAGTCTACTAGTGTGTCATATATGGTAATTAGGAATTTGGAAGACTTTTCTTTGAAATTCTTTTAAAAATATATTATCAGTTCTTTCTCTTGTTAAGTTAATGACCTCCCCTTGATCACGTCCATTGAGAAATTTTCTTTAATTAATCATGCTGCAGGTACTCCAAACATCTATTTTAGATATTGATCTTGATTCCATCCCATCCACCCCAACTCGCTGTACACCACCCATCCCCACCCTCTCCTCCACCCACCCTCTCCTCCACCCACCCCCACCCTCTCCTCCACCCACCCCCACCCTCTCCTCCACCACCACCACCCTCTCCTCCACCCACACTCTCCTCCACCCACCCCCACCCTCTCCTCCACCCCCCCACCCTCTCCTCCACCCACCCTCTCCTCCACCACACCCTCCTCCACCCACCCCCACCCTCTCCTCCACCCACCCCCACCCTCTCCTCCACCCTCTCCTCCACCCCCCTCTCCTCCACCACCCCCACCCTCTCCTCCTCCACCCACCCTCTCCCCACCCACCCTCCCTCCACACCCCACCCTCTCCTCCACCCCACCCCACCCTCTCTCCACCACCCCCACCCTCTCCTCCACCCACCCCCCTCACCCCCCCACCCTCTCCTCCACCCCCCCACCCTCTCCTCCACCACCCCACCCTCTCCTCACCCCCCCACCCCCCCCACCCACCCCCACCCTCTCCTCCACCACCCCCACCCTCTCCTCCACCCCACCCTCCTCCCCACCTCCTCCACCCACCCCCACCCTCTCCTCCACCCACCCCCACCCTCTCCTCCACCCCCCCCACCCTCTCCTCCACCCACACCCACCCTCTCCTCCACCCCACCCTCCTCCACCCACCCCCACCCTCTCCTCCACCCACCCCCACCCTCTCCTCCACCCACCCCCACCCTCTCCTCCACCCCACCCTCCTCCACCCACCCCCCACCCTCTCCTCCACCCACCCCCACCCTCTCCTCCACTCACCCCCACCTCTCCTCCACCCACCCCACCCTCTCCTCCCCCCACCCTCTCCTCCACCCCCCCACCCTCTCCTCCACCCCCCCACCCTCTCCTCCACCCACCCCCACCCTCTCTTCCACCCACCCCCACCCTCTCCTCCACCCCCCCACCCTCTCCTCCACCCCCCCACCCTCTCCTCCACCCACCCTCTCCTCCACCCCCCCACCCTCTCCTCCACCCCCCCACCCTCTCCTCCACCCACCCCCACCCTCTCCTCCACCCCCCCACCCTCTCCTCCACCCACCCTCTCCTCCACCCCCCCCTCTCCTCCACCCCCCCACCATCTCCTCCACCCCCCCCACCCTCTCCTCCACCCACCCTCTCCTCCACCCACCCACCCTCTCCTCCACCCACCATCTCCTCCACCCCCCCACCCTCTCCTCCACCCCCCACCCTCTCCTCCACCCACCCTCTCCTCCACCCACCCTCTCTGGTCGGGGAAGGTTAATACGGAGGGTGAAGAGGGTTGTCCCTGTATTCCTGTGCCGAGTCCTTGACAGTGAATATGACGTCACTGTCCCCATGGGACCTTTAACCTTTGAACTGTGTGTGTGACCCCAGAAAGAGGCGGAGGAGATGGTGAAGGAGGCTGACCTCAACAAGGATGGAAAGGTAGACTACTCTGGTACGTGGCTTAGTGTGAAAGGTAGACTACTCTGGTACGTGGCTCAGTGTCAATGTGCATGTGTGTGTGGGTCTGCATTAGTTCACCGAACGTGGATCATTTTTGTTCGAAATATATTTAAATCGTTTGCGTTCAGTGCATCATATTTGTGCTGTATTATAATGTATCTACGTATTAAAATGTTGTTTATTTGGTTCATTTATCGTATTTCTCCTTATCTCAGTTTCACACACACACACACACACACACACACACACACACACACACACACACACACCTAGGGTTGGCTGTCAACGTCTGTCTTCCTTTCCCCTTCTTTCTATCTTTCCGTCTTCCTTTCCCCTTCTTTCTATCTTTCCGTCTTCCTTTCCCCTTCTTTCTATCTTTCCGTCTTCCTTTCCCCCTTCTTTCTATCTTTCCGTCCTCCTTTCCCCTTCTTTCTATCTTTCCGTCTTCCTTTCCCCTTCTTTCTATCTTTCCGTCTTCCTTTTCCCTTCTTTCTATCTTTCCGTCTTTCTTTCCCCCTTCTTTCTATCTTTCCGTCCTCCTTTTCCCTTCTTTCTATCTTTCCGTCTTCCTTTCCCCCTTCTTTCTATCTTTCCGTCCTCCTTTTCCCTTCTTTCTATCTTTCCGTCTTCCTTTTCCCTTCTTTCTATCTTTCCGTCCTCCTTTTCCCTTCTTTCTATCTTTCCGTCTTCCTTTTCCCTTCTTTCTATCTTTCCGTCTTCCTTTCCCCTTCTTTCTTTCTATCTTTCCGTCTTCCTTTTCCCTTCTTTCTATCTTTCCGTCTTCCTTTTCCCTTCTTTCTATCTTTCCGTCTTCCTTTTCCCTTCTTTCTATCTTTCCGTCCTCCTTTCCCCCTTCTTTCTATCTCCGTCTTCCTTTCCCCTTCTTTCTTTCTATCTTTCCGTCTTCCTTTTCCCTTCTTTCTATCTTTCCGTCTTCCTTTCCCCTTCTTTCTTTCTATCTTTCCGTCTTCCTTTTCCCTTCTTTCTATCTTTCCGTCTTCCTTTTCCCTTCTTTCTATCTTTCCGTCTTCCTTTCCCCTTCTTTCTTTCTATCTTTCCGTCTTCCTTTCCCCCTTGTTTCTATCTTTCCGTCTTCCTTTTCCCTTCTTTCTTTCTTTCTTTCCGTCTTCCTTTCCCTTCTTTCTTTCTTTCTTTCCGTCTTCCTTTCCCTTCTTTCTTTCTTTCTCTCTTTCCGTCTTCCTTTCCCCTTCTTTCTATCTTTCCGTCTTCCTTTCCCCTTCTTTCTATCTTTCCGTCTTGCTTTCCCTTCTTTCTTTCTATCTTTCCGTCTTCCTTTTCCCTTCTTTCTCTCTTTCCGTCTTTCTTTCCCCCTTCTTTCTATCTTTCCGTCCTCCTTTTCCCTTCTTTCTATCTTTCTATCTTTCCGTCTTCCTTTTCCCTTCTTTCTATCTTTATATCTTTCCGTCTTCCTTTTCCCTTCTTTCTATCTTTCCGTCTTCCTTTCCCCTTCTTTCTATCTTTCCGTCTTCCTTTCCCCTTCTTTCTTTCTATCTTTCCGTCTTCCTTTTCCCTTCTTTCTATCTTTCCGTCTTCCTTTCCCCTTCTTTCTTTCTATCTTTCCGTCTTCCTTTTCCCTTCTTTCTATCTTTCCGTCTTCCTTTTCCCTTCTTTCTATCTTTCCGTCTTCCTTTTCCCTTCTTTCTTTCTATCTTTCCGTCTTCCTTTTCCCTTCTTTCTATCTTTCCGTCTTCCTTTTCCCTTCTTTCTATCTTTCTATCTTTCCGTCTTCCTTTTCCCTTCTTTCTATCTTTCTATCTTTCCGTCTTCCTTTTCCCTTCTTTCTATCTTTCTATCTTTCCGTCTTCCTTTCCCCTTCTTTCTATCTTTCCGTCTTCCTTTCCCCTTCTTTCTATCTTTCCGTCTTCCTTTCCCCTTCTTTCTATCTTTCTATCTTTCCGTCTTCCTTTCCCCCTTCTTTCTATCTTTCCGTCTTCCTTTCCCCCTTCTTTCTATCTTTCCGTCCTCCTTTTCCCTTCTTTCTTTCTATCTTTCCGTCTTCCTTTCCCCCTTCTTTCTATCTTTCCGTCCTCCTTTCGCCCTTCTTTCTATCTTTCCGTCTTCCTTTCCCCCTTCTTTCTATCTTTCCGTCCTCCTTTCGCCCTTCTTTCTATCTTTCCGTCCTCCTTTCGCCCTTCTTTCTATCTTTCCGTCTTCCTTTCCCCTTCTTTCTTTCTATCTTTCCGTCTTCCTTTTCCCTTCTTTCTATCTTTCCGTCTTCCTTTCCCCTTCTTTCTTTCTATCTTTCCGTCCTCCTTTCCCTTCTTTCTATCTTTCCGTCTTCCTTTTCCCTTCTTTCTCTCTTTCCGTCTTCCTTTCCCCTTCTTTCTTTCTATCTTTCCGTCTTCCTTTTCCCTTCTTTCTATCTTTCCGTCTTCCTTTCCCCTTCTTTCTTTCTATCTTTCCGTCCTCCTTTCCCTTCTTTCTATCTTTCCGTCAAGTAGACCGTTCCATGTGTCAGGCCTGCTGTGGTCACTTCAGTGGTTTACCTTTCTGACTTTGGTGTCTCTGTGTTTTGGATTTATTAAGTGGTTACACTGTTTTTCTTCTTCCTTTCTATTTTCTGTATGTGTCCATCTTTGGGGTTTTAAATTTAAATTTTTTTTTTTATAATAGCAACAAATCCACCACCATAACCACCACCATCAATGATGAAGATACTAATGAAATTAATGATGACGATGATAGCAACAACCACATAACACTAACAAACATTAACAGGCACCACCACCACTGACCACCACCACCAATACTACCACTACTTCTACCGCTACTTCTTCTTCTGCTGCTACTACTACTGCTACCACTACTATCAGTTGTCTGTGTTGCAGAGTTCCGAGCGATACTGACATCGAAATGACCAAACCAAGCAATGAAACGAGGACAGCCAGATTCCACGAGCGCCCACGGATAACACGAACGCAAGCCCACGGATAACACGAACGCAAGCCCACGGATAACACGAATGCACGCACAATATTAATCTCTCCCCTGTGTATGGGCTGAAAACCCAAAGCTTTGTCTCCTTCACACACCCTTTGTCTCCTTCACACACCCTTTGTCTCCTTCACACCCCCTTTGTCTTTGTCTCCTTCACACCCCCTTTGTCTTTGTCTCCTTCACACCCCCTTTGTCTCCTTCACACCCCCTTTGTCTTTGTCTCCTTCACACACCCTTTGTCTTTGTCTCCTTCACACACCCTTTGTCTTTGTCTCCTTCACACCCCCTTTGTCTTTGTCTCCTTCACACCCCCTTTGTCTTTGTCTCCTTCACACACCCCTTTGTCTTTGTCTCCTTCACACACCCCCTTTGTCTTTGTCTCCTTCACATCCCCTTTGTCTTTGTCTCCTTCACGCCCCCTTTGTCACCTTCACACCCCCTTTGTCTTTGTCTCCTTCACACACCCCTTTGCCTTTGTCTCCTTCACACCCCCCCCTTTGTCTCCTTCACACACCCCTTTGTCTCCTTCACACACCCCTTTGCCTTTGTCTCCTTCACACACCCCTTTGTCTCCTTCACACACCCCTTTGTCTTTGTCTCCTTCACACACCCCCCTTTGTCTCCTTCACACACCCCTTTGTCTCCTTCACACACCCCTTTGCCTTTGTCTCCTTCACACACCCCTTTGCCTTTGTCTCCTTCACACCCCCTTTGTCTTTGTCTCCTTCACGCCCCCTTTGTCTCCTTCACACCCCCTTTGTCTCCTTCACACCCCCTTTGTCTCCTTCACACCCCCTTTGTCTCCTTCACACCCCCTTTGTCTCCTTCACACCCCCTTTGTCATCATGCACCCAGACTACCACGCCTGTTCAGCTTTCTGCAACGTTCGCAACGTCAGCGGCAACAGGAACAGTATGACCATCAACAAGGACAACAGCAGCAACCACAACACCGCCATCAACAACAAGGACAACAGCAGCAACCACAACACTGCCATCAACAACAAGGACAACAGCAGCAACCACAACACCGCCATCAACAAGGACAACAGCAGCAACCACAACACCGCCATCAACAACAAGGACAACAGCAGCAACCACAACACCGCCATCAACAACAAGGACAACAGCAGCAACCACAACACCGCCATCAACAACAAGGACAACAGCAGCAACCACAACACCGCCATCATCAACAAGGACAACAGCAACCACAACACCGCCATCAACAACAAGGACAACAGCAGCAACCACAACACCGCCAACAACAACAAGGACAACAGCAGCAACCACAACACCGCCATCAACAACAAGGACAACAGCAGCAACCACAACACCGCCATCAACAACAAGGACAACAGCAGCAACCACAACACCGCCATCAACAACAAGGACAACAGCAGCAACCACAACACCGCCATCAACAACAAGGACAACAGCAGCAACCACAACACCGCCATCAACAACAAGGACAACAGCAGCAACCACAACACCGCCATCAACAGGGACAACAGCAGCAACCACAACACCGCCATCAACAACAAGGACAACAGCAGCAACCACAACACCGCCATCAACAAGGACAACAGCAGCAACCACAACACCGCCATCAACAACAAGGACAACAGCAGCAACCACAACACCGCCAACAACAACAAGGACAACAGCAGCAACCACAACACCGCCATCAACAACAGGGACAACAGCAGCAACCACAACACTGCCATCATCAACAAGGACAACAGCAGCAACCACAACACCGCCATCAACAAGGACAACAGCAGCAACCACAACACTGCCATCATCAACAGGGACAACAGCAGCAACCACAACACTGCCATCATCAACAAGGACAACAGCAGCAACCACAACACCGCCATCAACAAGGACAACAGCAGCAACCACAACACCGCCATCAACAACAAGGACAACAGCAGCAACCACAACACCGCCATCAACAACAAGGACAACAGCAGCAACCACAACACTGCCATCAACAACAGGGACAACAGCAGCAACCACAACACTGCCATCAACAACAAGGACAACAGCAGCAACCACAACACCGCCATCAACAACAAGGACAACAGCAGCAACCACAACACCGCCATCAACAACAAGGACAACAGCAGCAACCACAACACCGCCATCAACAACAAGGACAACAGCAGCAACCACAACACCGCCATCAACAACAAGGACAACAGCAGCAACCACAACACCGCCATCAACAACAAGGACAACAGCAGCAACCACAACACCGCCATCAACAACAGGGACAACAGCAGCAACCACAACACCGCCAACAACAACAAGGACAACAGCAGCAACCACAACACTGCCATCAACAACAAGGACAACAGCAGCAACCACAACACCGCCATCAACAACAAGGACAACAGCAGCAACCACAACACCGCCATCAACAACAAGGACAACAGCAGCAACCACAACACCGCCATCAACAACAAGGACAACAGCAGCAACCACAACACCGCCATCAACAGGGACAACAGCAGCAACCACAACACCGCCATCAACAACAACTAATATTTTCCGCTCCATTACATACCTGTATGTTGTGTTCCAAAACAATGTATTTCTGTTTGGTCTCCTCCCGAAATCCATGTGTAACTGGGCACCTGTATGATGTATATATTTTTTGGTGCTTACAAATTGTGAATTACGATTGGCATTTTGGGGGTTGAATTTCTGCATGCACTGTTTTTCTGTCCTATGTATCATTACATAATCATTTTCTACATATTGTATTGTCAACCCACTGATGGGAACTAGACTGGAATGACCCGTTGTGTGTGTGTGTGTGTGTGTGTGTGTGTGTGTGTTAAAGATCAACGAGTTTTGTTGTTGTTTTTTGTTGGTTTCCACGCCATGTTTTCAGCCCTGAAACGACCCTCTGGGGTTGTCAACAAGACTGGAAGCAGAATTGAAATGAATATTTCCATCAGGAAAGAGAGAAAAACTACAGCAGGACAAACAATGAGGATGTTGCCAGGGACTGCTGTTCACTGGAAAGTTGGTGATATTCTGGGACATAAAACATCGCTATGCTTCTCAGGACTTGGTTACTAACTGCTAAAAAGAGAAAAGATAAGATAAGAAAAGCAAACCCGAAATGCAGCGAAAAAACAATGCCACCTTTAACAAAAACAATGCCACCTTTAACAAAAACAATGCCACCTTTAACAAAAACAATGTCACCTTTAACAAAAACAATGCCACCTTTAACAAAAACAATGTCACCTTTAACAAAAACAATGCCACCTTTAACAAAAACAATGTCACCTTTAACAAAAACAATGCCACCTTTAACAAAAACAATGCCACCTTTAACAAAAACAATGTCAAATTAACAAAACAATGCCACCTTTAACAAAAACAATGCCACCTTTAACAAAAACAATGCCACCTTTAACAAAAACAATGCCACCTTTAACACCTTTAACAAAAACAATGCCACCTTTAACAAAAACAATGCCACCTTTAACAAAAACAATGTCACCTTTAACAAAAACAATGCCACCTTTAACAAAAACAATGCCACCTTTAACAAAAACAATGCCACCTTTAACAAAAACAATGTCAAATTAACAAAACTAGAC
Organism: Babylonia areolata; assembly: GCF_041734735.1. Lineage (NCBI taxonomy): Eukaryota > Metazoa > Mollusca > Gastropoda > Neogastropoda > Buccinidae > Babylonia > Babylonia areolata. The sequence continues at coordinate 49,104,749 of NC_134884.1, forward strand.
CGACATTATGATGAAAGGTGAGATGGATTTCCAGTGTATCAATTTTGTTTTTTTTTATGATACTAATATTTGTTTTTAAAGTTGTATAATAACAACTGTCTTCCAGTATAATTTTTTAAAATGTCATTTTGATATTGAGATAATTTTTGGCGATATTTTCTAATTTCTTTTTTTTTTCTTTCTATAATTCATGTTTGATTTTGTTTAGTGTTATTCAGTTTAACATTCATTTGTATATATGCATCCGTTTTCCAGTATGTATCTATGTTTTATTCATATTTATATTCTTTCTTTTGGGGGTATCAGTGGGGGGTGGGGTGGAGGTTATTTCATTTAAAAATCTTTTCGTCTTCATATCAGCTTTTCACTGTCATTGTCGGATTTGTTTTAAAACCGAATTTTGTTTTTCATTTGTCCAAATGTCCATTCATTTTTGTCTGGGTGTATCAGTGATGTTTTCTCGACACTCCAGTATCCCTGCAGCACTGCCTTATAACAGACATCGCTTCAGAAAGGTTTTCTCCCTTGTGGCATCAGAAAAAAAGTTTTTTTTCCCCTTGTTCCAACTTCTTGGCCATGTGACGCAGCATTAAGGAAGGGCAGTCACTGTCCACAATGGACACACCAGGGACCTGTCTCCACCCTCTCTCTAACCGCCATATTTCCACAATGGACACACCAGGACCTGTCTCCACCCTCTCTCTCTAACCGCCATATTTCCACAATGGACACATCAGGGACCTGTCTCTACGCTCTCTCTCTAACCGCCATATTTCCACAATGGACACACCAGGACCTGTCTCCACCCTCTCTCTCTAACCGCCATATTTCCACAATGGACATTGGTCATGGAACAAGGACACCTGGACACCCAGCTTTTATCAGGAGGGGGAGGGTGTGTGTGTGTGTGTGTGTGTGTGTGTGTGTGTGGAGAGAAGGGTTCAGTCACGAACATTTGTCGTGGTGACGAACAAAAAAAGTTGTGTCTGTTTTGACGACAGATCCGACAAGATGGCTCGGTTTGCGTTGTTTTCCTTTTACTTGTATTGACCTCCGTGTTGTTGATGCTGTTACACGACACTTGCTCCGTGTTAACGCTGTCTTCTCTGCTCACAACATGTGTTAACGCTGTCTTCTCTGCTCACAACATGTGTTAACGCTGTCTTCTCTGCTCACAACATGTGTTGACGCTGTCTTCTCTGCTCACAACATGTGTTGACGCTGTCTTCTCTGCTCACAACATGTGTTAACGCTGTCTTCTCTGCTCACAACATGTGTTAACGCTGTCTTCTCTGCTCACAACATGTGTTAACGCTGTCTTCTCTGCTCACAACATGTATTGACCTCCGTGTTGTTGATGCTGTTACACGATACTTGCTCCGTGTTAACGCTGTCTTCTCTGCTCACAACATGTATTGACCTCCGTGTTGTTGACGCTGTCACACGACACTTGCTCCGTATTGACGCTGTCTTCTCTGCTCACAACATGTGTTGACGCTGTCTTCTCTGCTCACAACATGTATTGACGCTGTCTTCTCTGCTCACAACATGTATTGACGCTGTCTTCTCTGCTCACAACATGTGTTGACGCTGTCTTCTCTGCTCACAACATGTGTTGACGCTGTCTTCTCTGCTCACAACATGTATTGACGCTGTCTTCTCTGCTCACAACATGTATTGACGCTGTTTTCTCTGCTCACAACATGTGTTGACGCTGTCTTCTCTGCTCACAACATGTATTGACGCTGTTTTCTCTGCTCACAACATGTATTGACGCTGTCTTCTCTGCTCACAACATGTGTTGACGCTGTCTTCTCTGCTCACAACATGTGTTGACGCTGTCTTCTCTGCTCACAACGTGTTGACGCTGTCTTCTCTGCTCACAACATGTATTGACGCTGTCTTCTCTGCTCACAACATGTATTGACGCTGTTTTCTCTGCTCACAACATGTGTTGACGCTGTCTTCTCTGCTCACAACATGTGTTGACGCTGTCTTCTCTGCTCACAACATGTATTGACGCTGTTTTCTCTGCTCACAACATGTATTGACGCTGTCTTCTCTGCTCACAACATGTGTTGACGCTGTCTTCTCTGCTCACAACGTGTTGACGCTGTCTTCTCTGCTCACAACATGTGTTGACCACTTTGCTGGTCCCCTTCCCGCAGTGCCCCGTGTTCACCCGTTATGTTGTTGTTGTTATGAATATCATTGATATTATACACACTCTGCTGGTCAAACATTGCTGGAATTGTGGGTGTTTCGAAGTTTCAAGTTCAGGCTGGCCTCAGACGTAACACGTTTCCAGACTGGACACCATCATTACAGCAGGCTTGATCCTGAATATCACAGCACGAAACGTGTCAGGCAATACTGACCAACAAGTTGCTGAAGGGTCACAAACTCTGTGTGAGTTGGGTCACTCTCTTGTCCTGCACCCGCCCAGTCTGAATGGCGCTTTGATCGTGCGGTTGCTCCCCTTGGCATACCTCTATCACATCAAAAAGGTTATTGCTCCTTCATAGATCTGAGGCCAGCCGTTGTATCTCTGTTTCTCTGTCCGTCTGCCTGTCTGTCTGTGGGTTTGGCAGTGCTGCACAGTGCTGTACAGTGCTGTACGGCCATATCACGTTTCGCTTTGTGGGTGTTGTCCTTTCTCTGTCTGTCTGTCTGTCTGGCTGTCTGTCTGGCTGTCTGTGGGTTTGGCAGTGTGCACAGTGCTGTACAGTGCTGTACGGCCATATCACGTTTCGCTGTGTGGGTGTTGTCCTTTCTCTGTCTGTCTGTCTGTCTGTCTGTCTGTCTGGCTGTCTATATGTTTGTCTATATAGCTATCTATCTTAATGGCTGTCTATCAGTATGTCTGTCTGTCTATACATCTGTCTATATCCAGTTGTGTTTTGTCTATGTGTCAGACTATACGGCAGAGTTCCTGTTCGAATCCAAAACGAACAAACAGAAAAAGTAACGGGACCACAAACAGCAATATTCAGACACTGAGGGACCACAAACAGCAATATTCAGACACTGAGGGACCACAAACAGCAATATTCAGACACTGAGGGACCACAAACAGCAATATTCAGACACTGAGGGACCACAAACAGCAGTATTCAGACACTGAGGGACCACAAACAGCAATATTCAGACACTGAGGGACCACAAACAGCAATATTCAGACAAGGGACCACAAACAGCAATATTCAGACACTGAGGGACCACAAACAGCAATATTCAGACACGGGACCACAAACAGCAATATTCAGACACTGAGGGACCACAAACAGCAATATTCAGACAAGGGACCACAAACAGCAATATTCAGACACTGAGGGACCACAAACAGCAATATTCAGACAAGGGACCACAAACAGCAATATTCAGACACTGAGGGACCACAAACAGCAATATTCAGACAAGGGACCACAAACAGCAGTATTCAGACACTGAGGGACCACAAACAGCAATATTCAGACAAAGGACCACAAACAGCAATATTCAGACACTGAGGGACCACAAACAGCAATATTCAGACAAGGGACCACAAACAGCAATATTCAGACAAGGGACCACAAACAGCAATATTCAGACAAGGGACCACAAACAGCAATATTCAGACACTGAGGGACCACAAACAGCAATATTCAGACACTGAGGGACCACAAACAGCAATATTCAGACAAGGGACCACAAACAGCAATATTCAGACAAGGGACCCCAAACAGCAATATTCAAACAAGGGACCACAAACAGCAATATTCAGACAAGGGACCACCAACAGCAATATTCAGACACTGAGGGACCACAAACAGCAATATTCAGACACTGAGGGACCACAAACAGCAATATTCAGACAAGGGACCACAAACAGCAATATTCAGACACTGAGGGACCACAAACAGCAATATTCAGACACTGAGGGACCACAAACAGCAATATTCAGACAAGGGACCCCAAACAGCAATATTCAGACAAGGGACCACAAACAGCAATATTCAGACAAGGGACCACAAACAGCAATATTCAGACAAGGGACCACAAACAGCAATATTCAGACACTGAGGGACCACAAACAGCAATATTCAGACACTGAGGGACCACAAACAGCAATATTCAGACACTGAGGGACCCCAAACAGCAATATTCAGACAAGGGACCCCAAACAGCAATATTCAGACAAGGGACCCCAAACAGCAATATTCAGACAAGGGACCACAAACAGCAATATTCAGACAAGGGACCACAAACAGCAATATTTAGACACTGAGGGACCACAAACAGCAATATTCAGACACTGAGGGACCACAAACAGCAATATTCAGACACTGAGGGACCACAAACAGCAATATTCAGACAAGGGACCACAAACAGCAATATTCAGACACTGAGGAACCACAAACAGCAATATTCAGACAAGGGACCACAAACAGCAATATTCAGACACTGAGGGACCACAAACAGCAATATTCAGACAAGGGACCACAAACAGCAATATTCAGACAAGGGACCACAAACAGCAATATTCAGACACTGAGGGACCACAAACAGCAATATTCAGACAAGGGACCACAAACAGCAATATTCAGACAAGGGACCACAAACAGCAATATTCAGACACTGAGGGACCACAAACAGCAATATTCAGACAAGGGACCACAAACAGCAATATTCAGACACTGAGGGACCACAAACAGCAGTATTCAGACAAGGGACCACAAACAGCAATATTCAGACAAGGGACCACAAACAGCAATATTCAGACACTGAGGGACCACAAACAGCAATATTCAGACAAGGGACCACAAACAGCAATATTCAGACACCTGAACAGCCATCAAACACCACAGGCAGTGCTCGCCCACAACACAACAACAAAAATAACACACCTTCACCGGCAGTGACGAAACAGCGTGTTGCAAAGACATTGGTCAACACGTCTTCATCTTTGGATGAACACTTCATTTCTCTTTATTTACAGTGGGGCTGGGTGGGGGTGGGGGTTCCAACTACATGAGGAGAACGGGGAGAGGGAAGGCATATATATATATAATGCAAACACGAGAAATGCAAATCACATACATGAAAATAAAAGCTGAATCATGTAAATGAAAGACAATCACATCACAGTTTATCAATTAGCATACAAATAGTAGAATTTAGTCAGTGCACACAGGCGTTTCAAACAGATACCACTGCAGGAACGAAATATATGTATATTTTTCTTTGCAAGTGTGTGTGTGTGTGTGGGCGCGCGCACGCTAGCTTATACGTGCGTGCGTGCACAAATAAGTGTATGTTTCTGTAGTGACGAAAATGGAATGCATTTTTCACCTGCACGCAGTCTGTCAAACTTTTCGTCCCCCTTGAATATCATGCTGTTTCTGTCTGTCTGTCTGTCTGTCTGTCTCTCACACACACGTGGAGTGATGGCCTAGAGTTAACACGTCCGCCTAGGCAGCGAGGGACCCTGAGCGCACTGGTTCCAATCACGGCTCAGTCGCCGGTATTTTCTCCCCCTCCACTAGACCTTGAGTGGTGGTCTGGACGCTAGTCAATTGGATGAGACGATAAACCGAGGTCCCGTGTGCAGCCTGCACTTCGCGCACGTAAAAGAACCCACGGCAACAAAAGGGTTGTTCCTGGCAAAATTCTGTTGAAAAATCCACTTCGATAGGAAAAACAAATAAAACTGCACGCAGGAAAAAATACAAAAAAAAAAAAAAAAAGAAAAAGAAAAGAAAAAGAAAAGAAAGGTGGCGCTGTCAGTGGAGTGACACGCTAACTCGTATCATAATTACTTCCCCTGGACCTGGTACAGGTTTTCTCGTACCAACACACTGTTCTATTTTTAGATTAGTGACCAACACACGATTCGAATTTCGTTCATTCTTGTTTGGTACAGTTGGCATTCTTAACTGAACTGTTTACAGATTCCTGAAGCATGAAAACAAGCTTTATCTGACCGATGAAATCAACAATTGTCCATCGCTTTCGCTGTTTTAGTGAAGCACAGTTGTTGTTTTTTTCTGCAGTGGTGTCATGTAGTGCTGGTCCAGGGAAGTTGTAGCAGGCATTGAGCTGTGGGGTACAGTGAGCCTTTAGAATTGTAGTCAATAATCAAAATGGACATTTTACTTTAAACAATAAGATACATTCGCCAAGTCGTGAACAAAAAAGTTAACGATTGTACTGTTAATCACTTTGTTGCTGTGCGTTGGGGTGTGCATAGTCCTTTTGTGGAGTCTCAGGTGTTGCTGGAGGTCGTTGTGGGCTGCTGCACAAAGGAGTCATCTACTTCAGATCATTGATGCTGAAAGGACAACAGATGTTTCCATGATGACTCTTGTGACCTCATTTATGTAAATAACATATTACATGGTTATGACGTAGGACTTGTAATAATAATAATAATGATGATGATGATAAGACGATAAAACAACTTAGACTTATTCTGCTGAAGAAAGATTCGGAAGAGATAGTTGCAATACAACGTCAGCGAAAAAAAGGCCAAGGATTGTTTAATTTTTCATGTTGAAAGAGGCTTTCTGTGTAATTCATTTCATGCAGCCAAGACAATAAAAAATTTTGGTTAAATTTAAGTAATGTTGCAGAGATGAGCAACGTAGTCTGATCTATCCTGAGGTTTAATACCAGAAAAATGCTATCATCATTTATGTTGTGTTTCATATATTTTGTATTCTGTTTCTGATAGTTATTATATTTTAATTGTTTATGTTTAATTTTGGTGTAAAATACTATTGCTATTATATAATATCCTCCGTGCCCCAAAAAGGAGTTAAAGGACAAAATATTCTTGATTCTTGTATGTGTGTGAGGGTGTGCGAGTGTATGTCAGTCATTGTGCGCCGCGTGTAAACCGGCAGAGACCAGATGATAATTGATGAAGTCTGAGAGGCCGAGAAAAGAGGCGCCATTACGGCTGCCACCGTGTGACAATGGAGACAGTGTAGTGGCCAATTAAAGAACAATTAACGTCATTCTGCAGAGTTTACATCATAAAAAAGACTCGACAAAAAACACGTCGCAGACTAACTCTACGTCTGTTGCCTGTCTGAGACCTGGCCACCCACACCTACACCCACCCACCTCCCCCCATCCTTCCCCCACACTGCCCTGTTGTATCAACTGTCGTTTGAGTCAGGATAACTAGAACAATAATAGTAGGATTCCTTTGATAGGAGAGAATGATTAATAACATCAAGACTGTTGATAAATCCTTAGAGAACGCAAGAACGCAAACACTTTAATGTAAGGTCACCGACCTGTATACATTTTGGGTGCACGTGTTGCACACACATCTTAACTAAAATATCAGAGAGGGGTAGAGGGAGACAGAGAGACACAGGGGGAGACAGAGAGAGACAGAGACAGAACTGAGAACTGTTTTAATGAAAGGCCACCGACCTGTATACATATAAATGCAAGTGTTGTACACACACACATATGAAAACCAAACCTTGAGTTGGATGAACAAAATGTTAGAAAGAATAAACTTATAACAAAACTAAATAAGTAAGGGTAATTTCTAAACATATCTTTCATCTAAGACTGAGCGCTTTCTGCTCTCTGTTTTAACGCATAAAAAATAAATGCTGTCGACATTTTGAAGTAAGTGGGTAATATGGGACTACTCCAATTTTGTATATGCTTAGATAAGTATTTCTTTCTCAGAATATCATATTGTGGACAAATTGCCAGTACATGAATTTCGTCTTCGTACTCTCCACAAAAGGTACAGTTTTTTCAGGCTATCCTTATAACGCTCATTAACTTTAAGTTCGTTTACTTCAAATCTGAATCTAGATAATGAAAGACGATCTGAATTTGGAAATGGTAAGATCAAATAAATATTTTTCTGGCTGCAACAATGATTTAAAGGATTGGTATGTTTCATAACGATTACTACTATATAGTTTGCTTGACACAGAAAGAGAGACAGAGACAGAGATAGACAGGGGGAGACAGAGAGAGAGAGAGAGAAAGAGAGAGAGGGGGAGATAGAAAGAGAGAGGTGGTGGGTGAACAAACGATCAAGCAAGATCGAAGACGATGGTTTTCTTTTAAATCTTTGTTGAACACTCCAGTTGGTTTATTGCAATAGTTACTAGGTACTGGTTCAAAGGACTTTCACTTGTGACCTTGTTCGATCTCATCGTTTAGCTGATGTCGCTGTCGGTTTTTTTTGTTTGTTTTTTTAATTTTTTTTTTTAATAAATCTTTTTTTCTTTGTTTTTCTTTTGTGTAACATTTCAACCATTAATTTCATAGTCTGGTGCCAGACATTTTCTGAAACTGGAAAACACACACACACACACACACACACACACACACACACACACACACAATGTCGCGTTTAGTGAAATATGTTCAACTAAAGAACTGTCGTCTAATATCGCCTGAAGTGAACAAGTATTCAACTAAATAACGTCCAATATCGCTTGTTGTGAATATAATTATGTTTAACTAGTTCAGTTCAGTTCAGTTGAGTTACTCAAGGAGGCGCCACTGCGTTCGGACAAATCCATATACGCTACATCACATCTGCTAAGAAGATGTCTGACCAGCAGCGTGACCCAACGCACTTAGTCAAGCCTTGAGGAAAAGAAAAGAAAAACATAAACAAATAAATGGATACATCACTTAATCAATGAATAGATAATCAAACTAACAAATTAATTAAGTAAGCAGATAGATAATGAAATAAAATAAAATGCGAAAAAACCCAAATAGATAAACAAGTAAATGAATAAATAAGTAAATAAATAAACAAATTAATTGATCAATTGCTGAATACATAAAAAAATTAGATTAAAATAGATAAATAAATAAATAAAATAAAGATAAAATCGAAAGACAATAATGATCAAGCAAATAAGCAAGTAAATGTAAATAACATACAGACAGGCACACAACAGTCCGAGTGGACGACATATCGTCTGAACACGGTCACTGTACTGACCTCTTGTTCAACTAAAGAACCGTCGTCTGACATCGTCTGAACACGGTCGCTGTACTGACCTCTTGTTCAACTAAAGAACCGTCGTCTGACATTGTCTGAACACCGTCGGTCGCTGTTCCTCTGTTCAACTGGAGAACGTCTGATATCGTCTGAACACGGTGGCTGTACCTCTGTTCAACTAAAGAACGTCTGATATCGTCTGAACACGGTGGCTGTTCCTCTGTTCAACTAAAGAACGTCTGATATCGTCTGAACACGGTCGCTGTTCCTCTGTTCAACTTAAGAACGTCTGATATCGTCTGAACACGGTGGCTGTTCCTCTGTTCAACTAAAGAACCGTTATCTGATATCGTCTGAACACGGTGGCTGTACCTCTGTTCAACTAAAGAACGTCTGATATCGTCTGAACACGGTGGCTGTACCTCTGTTCAACTAAAGAACGTCTGATATCGTTTGAACACGGTCGCTGTTCCTCTGTTCAACTTAAGAACGTCTGATATCGTTTGAACACGGTGGCTGTACCTCTGTTCAACTAAAGAACGTCTGATATCGTCTGAACACGGTGGCTGTACCTCTGTTCAACTAAAGAACGTCTGATATCGTCTGAACACGGTCGCTGTTCCTCTGTTCAACTTAAGAACGTCTGATATCGTCTGAACACGGTGGCTGTTCCTCTGTTCAACTAAAGAACGTCTGATATCGTCTGAACACGGTGGCTGTACCTCTGTTCAACTAAAGAACGTCTGATATCGTCTGAACACGGTGGCTGTTCCTCTGTTCAACTAAAGAACGTCTGATATCGTCTGAACACGGTGGCTGTTCCTCTGTTCAACTGGAGAACGTCTGATATCGTCTGAACACGGTGGCTGTACCTCTGTTCAACTAAAGAACGTCTGATATCGTCTGAACACGGTGGCTGTTCCTCTGTTCAACTGGAGAACGTCTGATATCGTCTGAACACGGTGGCTGTACCTCTGTTCAACTAAAGAACGTCTGATATCGTCTGAACACGGTGGCTGTTCCTCTGTTCAACTAAAGAACGTCTGATATCGTCTGAACACGGTGGCTGTACCTCTGTTCAACTAAAGAACGTCTGATATCGTCTGAACACGGTGGCTGTTCCTCTGTTCAACTAAAGAACGTCTGATATCGTCTGAACACGGTGGCTGTACCTCTGTTCAACTAAAGAACGTCTGATATCGTCTGAACACGGTGGCTGTTCCTCTGTTCAACTAAAGAACGTCTGATATCGTCTGAACACCGTCGGTCGCTGTTCCTCTGTTCAACTTAAGAACGTCTGATATCGTCTGAACACGGTGGCTGTACCTCTGTTCAACTAAAGAACGTCTGATATCGTCTGAACACGGTGGCTGTACCTCTGTTCAACTAAAGAACGTCTGATATCGTCTGAACACGGTGGCTGTACCTCTGTTCAACTTAAGAACGTCTGATATCGTCTGAACACGGTGGCTGTTCCTCTGTTCAACTAAAGAACGTCTGATATCGTCTGAATACGGTCGCTGTTCCTCTGTTCAACTAAAGAACGTCTGATATCGTCTGAACACGGTGGCTGTACCTCTGTTCAACTAAAGAACGTCTGATATCGTCTGAACACGGTCGCTGTTCCTCTGTTCAACTTAAGAACGTCTGATATCGTCTGAACACGGTGGCTGTACCTCTGTTCAACTAAAGAACGTCTGATATCGTCTGAACACGGTCGCTGTTCCTCTGTTCAACTTAAGAACGTCTGATATCGTCTGAACACGGTGGCTGTTCCTCTGTTCAACTTAAGAACGTCTGATATCGTCTGAACACGGTGGCTGTACCTCTGTTCAACTAAAGAACGTCTGATATCGTCTGAACACGGTGGCTGTTCCTCTGTTCAACTAAAGAACGTCTGATATCGTCTGAACACGGTGGCTGTACCTCTGTTCAACTAAAGAACGTCTGATATCGTCTGAACACGGTGGCTGTTCCTCTGTTCAACTGGAGAACGTCTGATATCGTCTGAACACGGTGGCTGTACCTCTGTTCAACTAAAGAACGTCTGATATCGTCTGAACACGGTGGCTGTTCCTCTGTTCAACTAAAGAACGTCTGATATCGTCTGAACACGGTGGCTGTACCTCTGTTCAACTAAAGAACGTCTGATATCGTCTGAACACGGTGGCTGTTCCTCTGTTCAACTAAAGAACGTCTGATATCGTCTGAACACGGTGGCTGTTCCTCTGTTCAACTAAAGAACGTCTGATATCGTCTGAACACGGTGGCTGTACCTCTGTTCAACTAAAGAACGTCTGATATCGTCTGAACACGGTGGCTGTTCCTCTGTTCAACTAAAGAACGTCTGATATTGTCTGAACACCGTCGGTCGCTGTTCCTCTGTTCAACTTAAGAACGTCTGATATCGTCTGAACACGGTGGCTGTACCTCTGTTCAACTAAAGAACGTCTGATATCGTCTGAACACGGTGGCTGTTCCTCTGTTCAACTAAAGAACGTCTGATATCGTCTGAATACGGTCGCTGTTCCTCTGTTCAACTAAAGAACGTCTGATATCGTCTGAACACGGTGGCTGTACCTCTGTTCAACTTAAGAACGTCTGATATCGTCTGAACACGGTGGCTGTACCTCTGTTCAACTTAAGAACGTCTGATATCGTCTGAACACGGTGGCTGTTCCTCTGTTCAACTAAAGAACCGTTATCTGATATCGCTTGTAGTGAAGAAATGTAAAAGTAAAGAACGGACACACAGACATTCAGACACACAGAGCATCAAAAAAGGGTGCACAGAGAATAGAGAATACTTTTGAAATATTTATCCACCAGTCAGCTTCAGAATGCTGCAGACTGCCCGAGTCTTCAATATGGAGCAGATGTCAAGCTGGTGCCGACAGTATTTCATACCCAAAGGAAAAGTGGTTTACAACTGAAATCACACACACACACACACACACACACACACACACACACACACACACACAGATAACTACCCATAATTCCATTGTAAACTGGTAACCTCTTGTGTCTTGTATAAGACTGAAGACAAAGTTTGGCAAAAACGTTTATTGTAGATGTGGTAAACAGCTGACACGAAACCACATTTCATTTCAATCAAAGGAATTGTCAGGCTACTTCCCAAGTCATGTAAAGTTCAGGCTACTTCCAAAGCCATGTAAAGTTAGTAAGTTTTCAGAATAAAACATAAAACAAATAATCTCCAACCAATTACTGTTGATCGAAATTACTGAAACCCTGTTACATGCATTGTCCGACAGGAGTGTTTCATGATTCGACCTACAGATATTCAATTTTGTCGTTGTTGTTGTTGTTGTTGTTGATAATTATTGTTAATTGCTGTTGTACAGACGTTCACAGGTTGTTGATTCCATTGTTCCATTTCCCCCTCTGGATCTACCCCTTTAACCAACATCCCCACCCCACCTCCCATACACAAACAACACTTCTAATATCACTGGAAATGAAAAGACTTATGTCTTCCTTCCTTCCTTCCTTCCTTCCTGTCTTCTTTCTTTCCTTGATTCTTCCTTCCTTCCTTCCTTCCTGTCTTCTTTCTTTCCTTGATTCTTCCTTCCTTCCTTCCTGTCTTCTTTCTTTCCTTGATTCTTCCTTCCTTCCTTCCTGTCTTCTTTCTTTCCTTGATTCTTCCTTCCTTCCTTCCTGTCTTCTTTCTTTCCTTGATTCTTCCTTCCTTCCTTCCTTCCTTTCTGTCTTCTTTCTTTCCTTGATTCTTCCTTCCTTCCTTCCTTCCTTCATTTCTGTCTTCTTTCTTTCCTTCATTCTTCCTTCCTTCCTTCATTTCTGTCTTCTTTCTTTCCTTGATTCTTCCTTCCTTCCTTCCTTTCTGTCTTCTTTCTTTCCTTGATTCTTCCTTCCTTCCATCCTTCCTTCCTGTCTTCTTTCTTTCCTTGATTCTTCCTTCCTTCCTTCCTTCCTGTCTTCTTTCTTTCCTTCATTCTTCCTTCCTTCCTTTCTGTCTTCTTTCTTTCCTTGATTCTTCCTTCCTTCCTTCCTTCCTGTCTTCTTTCTTTCCTTGATTCTTCCTTCCTTCCTTCCTTTCTTTCTGTCTTCTTTCTTTCCTTGATTCTTCCTTCCTTCCTTCCTTTCTTTCTGTCTTCTTTCTTTCCTTGATTCTTCCTTCCTTCCTTCCTTCCTTTCTGTCTTCTTTCTTTCCTTGATTCTTCCTTCCTTCCTGTCTTCTTTCTTTCCTTGATTCTTCCTCCCTCCCTTCCTCCCTTCCTTCCTGTCTTCTTTCTTTCCTTGATTCTTCCTTCCTTCCTTCTTCCTTTCTGTCTTCTTTCTTTCCTTGATTCTTCCTTCCTTCCATCCTTCCTTCCTGTCTTCTTCTTCCTTATCTTCCTTCCTTCCTTCCTTCCTGTCTTCTTTCTTTCCTTGATTCTTCCTCCCTTCTTCCTTCCTTCCGTGTCTTCCTTCTTTCCTTGATTCTTCCTTCCTTCCTTCCTTCCTTCCTTCCTTCCTGTCTTCTTTCTTTCCTTGATTCTTCCTTCCTCCCTTCCTTCCTTCCTTCCTTCCTGTCTTCTTTCTTTCCTTGATTCTTCCTTCCTTCATTTCTGTCTTCTTTCTTTCCTTGATTCTTCCTTCCTTCCTTTCTTCCTGTCTTCTTTCTTTCCTTGATTCTTCCTTCCTTCCTGTCTTCTTTCTTTCCTTGATTCTTCCTTCCTTCCTGTCTTCTTTCTTTCCTTGATTCTTCCTTCCTTCCTTCCTTCCTTTCTGTCTTCTTTCTTTCCTTGATTCTTCCTTCCTTCCTTCCTTTCTTTCTGTCTTCTTTCTTTCCTTGATTCTTCCTTCCTTCCTTCCTGTCTTCTTTCTTTCCTTGATTCTTCCTTCCTTCCTTCCTGTCTTCTTTCTTTCCTTGATTCTTCCTTCCTTCCTGTCTTCTTTCTTTCCTTGATTCTTCCTTCCTTCCTGTCTTCTTTCTTTCCTTGATTCTTCCTTCCTTCTTTCCTTCCTTCCTGTCTTCCTTCTTTCCTTGATTCTTCCTTCCTTTCTTTCCTTCCTTCCTGTCTTCTTTCTTTCCTTGATTCTTCCTTCCTTCCTGTCTTCTTTCTTTCCTTGATTCTTCCTCCCTTCCTTCCTGTCTTCTTTCTTTCCTTGATTCTTCCTTCCTTCCTTTCTGTCTTCTTTCTTTCCTTGATTCTTCCTTCCTTCCTTCCTTCTTTCTGTCTTCTTTCTTTCCTTCCTTGATTCTTCCTTGCTCCCTTCCTTCCTTTCTTTCCTTGATTCTTCCTTCCTTCCTCCCTTCCTTTCTTTCCTTGATTCTTCCTTGCTCCCTTCCTTTCCTTGGTTCTTCCTTTCTCCCTCCCTTCCTTCCTCCCCTGTTATTTCTCCCTCCCTTCCCCATTTTTCCCCCCTTCCTTCCTTCCTTCTTTCCTTTCTCCCTTCCGTCCTTATTCTCTTCCCTTTTCTTCTTTCTTTCCTCCCTCCTCTATTCTTTCTTCCTTCTTTCCTCATTCTTTCTTTTATCTCCCTTCCTCCCTACCTTTCCTTGAGTCTGTCATTATAATTAACGATGTATCACTGTTTGCAACAAACAGCAACTAAGATCGCAATTTGCCAAAAGGAAAGAGAACAGATGGATACTGGTAAGGGTTTTCTTCTTTTTTTCAGCGAAGAATGCAGGCAATGTTTTTACTATTCAGAAGGAAGTTTTCAAAACAAACTAGGCTTAGAAATAGACATCAACCCCATTCTTGCCGCACCTAGCTCCACTCCACGGCTATTTTTAGTCACTCATTAAAGCAGTTCTTGGACTGATAATCGTGGCCGAATATTTCACCACCCGCTTGCTTTCCAAAGATGAAAATTTAACCACACAACCCTACCACCACCATCATTACCATCATCTCATCTTTCATCATCATCAGCCACAATCTTTACCACAAGGTCTGGAACATCAGCGGAAATAGCTCTCCAATGGAAAGGCAAGAAAAAACCCTCCTTGGTTTAATGAGCAGAGGAGCGGGGACCAAAGACATCATTAACCCGGCACTCAGACTGCCAGCTGACCTGGGGGAGGATCACATCATCTCTATCGCTGAGAGCGGCAGGGGATCCCTTCTGAAGGATGGAAATAGCCCACCAACCTTCCAAAATAGCTGACGGAGGTTTCCAGGTGTTCCACTGAAGGAATGTGGCGGCCAGACAAACTGAGGGTCATTTGCATTCGGTGTGGTGTGGTGTGGTGTGGTGCGAGGTGGCGTGGTGTGGTGTGGTGCGGGGTGGGGTGGTGCGGGGTGGCGTGGTGTGGTGTGGTGCGGGGTGGCGTGGTGTGGTGTGGCGTGGTGGCGTGGAGCGGTGCGGTGCGGTGTGGTGAGGTGTGTGGTGTGGCGTGGTACGATGTGGTGTGGGGTCGTGTGGATTCATCGGGCCGATTTGTTGTGTGTGTGTGTGTGTGTGTGTGTGTGTGTGTGTGTGTGTGTGTGTGTGTGTCCGCCCCTGCATGGCTGACCATGACTGTTTCTTTCTGACGAATTCCAGAAAATTCTGTGATGACCTTGTCGACGTTTGTCTGTAAACTTCCAGACACTTCAGCTGCGATCTGAAGGTAAACGCATTTTCCACCAGGTCTGACCTTTGTAAACAACAAAAAAAAACAACACGTTGTTGATGACACTGGCCGTGTTCCACACACACTGACACACAACACTGCCGCGTCCTGCTGTGACATTTGCAGGAAGATTTCATCTCCATCAGATGTGACATTTCCAGCAAAATTATCATTCCCAAAAGGTGTGACACTCGTCTTTCCAGGCAAATGCTATCCCCAAAAGTTGTGACATTTCCAGGCAAGTGTTATCCCCAAAAGTTGTGACATTTCCAGGCAAGTGTTATCCCCAAAAGATGTAACATTCCAGCAAAAGTTAACAGGAAGAAGGAGTGACACTTTCAGCAAAAGTTAAACCCCTAAGGTGTGACATTACAGCAAAAGTTAAACCCCTAAGGTGTGACATTACCAGCAAAAGTTAAACCCCTAAGGTGTGACATTCCAGCAAAAGTTAACCCCAAAAGGTGTGACATTTCCAGCAAAAGTTAAACCCCTAAGGTGTGACATTTCCAGCAAAAGTTAAACCCCTAAGATGTGACATTCCAGCAAAAGTTAAACCCCTAAGGTGTGACATTTCCAGCAAAAGTTAAACCCCTAAGGTGTGACATTCCAGCAAAAGTTAAACCCCTAAGGTGTGACATTCCAGCAAAAGTTAAACCCCTAAGATGTGACATTCCAGCAAAAGTTAAACCCCTAAGGTGTGACATTTCCAGCAAAAGTTAAACCCCTAAGGTGTGACATTCCAGCAAAGGTTAAACCCCTAAGGTGTGACATTTCCAGCAAAAGTTAAACCCCTAAGATGTGGCATTTCCAGCAAAATTTTATTCCCCAAAGGAGATGACATTTCTAGCAAAATTTTATCCCCCCCCCGCCCCCAACTCCCGAAAGAAATGAAAATTTCCATAGCAATTGATGAAGGTTAAAACTGGTACAGGTCCCCTAGCTTTTTACGGCCATCGGGACAGTGAAATCATGTCCACTGTGTTCAGGGCTCGGCACAGGAAGGCGGGGCCCAGTCCTCTCCTTCCGCCGTTTGAACCTTCCCCAGCTGAAGTCAGATACCTGGGTGAGTGATGAAGATCGGAGCACAGTGCCTTTCTCATGCAAACAGCACCATGCCGAAACGGGGCCTCCAACGCTGATCACTGGTGAACACTGAATTAGAAGTCCAACACCAAAGTCCAACACCTATGCATGCACGGTGCAGAATGTCCTCCCCCTCCCCCCGTTATCCCCCCCCCCCCCGCCCCCCCAAGCAGTATCTTGAAGGCGGTACACAGTTCACTGCCCTGACCGACCATCGTCTACTTTCTTTTTCCTCTTTTCTTTTCTGCTAAAACCCTGTTACCCTTGCAAAAGATCAAGTTACAGATCCCCCTCATCACCCCCCTCTCTCTTCACCTCTCTTTCTCTCCCCCTCTCTTTCTTTATCTGCCCGCCACCCCTCCTCCCGCGCCCCCTCCCCCTCCCCCCCCCCAGCAAGGCGGAGTGACTACAGAAAAAAGAGAAGACCACTGTTAAAGTGATGAACATTTCACGACAGGTGGCCATGGGCTGAAGGTGACTCACTGCCGGGTATTTTGATGAGGGACATACTCTCCTGTTGAAACCTGTGCAGGTGATGGTGATAAAAATGTGGAGGGGGGCAGAATAAAAAGAGGAAGGGGTGGAGGAGAATCAGAGGATGGAGTGGAAAGGGTGGAGGAGAATCAGAGGATGGAGTGGAAGAGGTAGGAGAAGGAGAATCAGAGGATGGAGTGGAAGGGGTGGAGGAGAATCAGAGGATGGAGTGGAAAGGGTGGAGGAGAATCAGAGGATGGAGTGGAAGAGGTAGGAGAAGGAGAATCAGAGGATGGAGTGGAAGAGGTAGGAGAAGGAGAATCAGAGGATGGAGTGGAAGAGGTAGGAGAAGGAGAATCAGAGGATGGAGTGGAAGGGGTGGAGAAGGAGAATCAGAGGATGGAGTGGAAGAGGTAGGAGAAGGAGAATCAGAGGATGGAGTGGAAGAGGTAGGAGAAGGAGAATCAGAGGATGGAGTGGAAGGGGTGAAGGAGAATCAGAGGATGGAGTGGAAGAGGTAGGAGAAGGAGAATCAGAGGATGGAGTGGAAGGGGTGAAGGAGAAGGAGGAGGAGAAGAAGGAGGATGTCAGTGGTTGTGATGCAGGAAAAAGAAGAGAAAAAAAGAAGAAAATGAAGAGGTTATGGTGGTGGACGAGGAAGAAGATCAAGAGAAGGTGGTGGTGGAGGAGGAAGAGGAGGAGGCGGAGGAGGAGGAGGTGGAGGAGGAAGAGGAGGTGGGGGAGGAGGTGGAGGAGGAAGAGGAGGTGGGGGAGGAGGTGGAGGAGGAAGAGGAGGAGGAGGAGGTGGGGGAAGAGGTGGAGGAGGAGAAGTGGTGGTGGAGGAGGGAGAGGAGGAGGAGGAAGAGGAGGAGAGAGAAGAAGAATAAGAAGGAAAGCGAGGGAGTGGCTGTGGGTGTCGGTATCGTAGAACAATTTACTGAACGACTTCCTGAAAGGATGCTGTGTTTATTTTCGAGCGTTTTCAGGCCTCGCTGTTTCCACCGAAAGCATGCCCAGTTTGTTCTTTCTTCCTCTGATGCTCGACTTCTCAGGATACCTCACGTCAGAAGTAAGACCTATGGACACAGATCGTTTTCTTTTCAATCGCCAAAGACGTGGAACAAGCTCCTTGATAACCTCCGTCATTCTGATTCCCTCGCATCTTTTAAATCTCGTCTCAAAACTCACCTTTCCCTCAGCAATAAGTTCTGTTGTCGCAGGTCCACTTCCTTTTCGTAAGCTGTGCTTGACTATGTGTGTATACATATGTATGTGTACATAACTACATACGTGTATATGAATGCGTATAGTGTGTGCGTGTGTTTATGTAAGTTTGTTTTTTGCCTGCCTATGTGTGCGTATGTGTTAGTGTAGCTGTTAGATACACATGTATGTTAAAATATATTATGCAGTGTGTGTGTGTGTGTGTGTGTGTGTGTGTGTGTGTGTGTGTGTGTGTGTGTGTGTGTAGTCACATTTTGGTTTATGTATGTAACATTGATGTAATGTTTTATGTTAACAAAAGCGTTTTTGTAAAGCACCTAGAGCAGATTTCTGGATAGTGTGCTGTATAAGTATCTATTATTATTATTATTATTATTAAGGACAGAAAGAGAGAGAGAGAGAGAGTGAGAGAGAGGTGGACATGGCTTCCACAGAAGGTATGCCCAGTCAGTTCTTACAAGGACAGACAGATATATATATATATATATATATATATATATATATATATATATATATATATATATATATATATGTAGAGACAGAGAAACAGAACGAAACGAAACGAAACGAAACGAATTTTCATTTCATGAGAGTAGTGGAGTATGCATGGCTGCTTTTTTTCTTTTCTTTTTTAAACATCCGGAAAAAAAAGAAGACAAAGCAGATGCAACACACACACACACACACACACACACACACACACACACACACACACAATTACACATGAAATTAAGAGGCATAAATGAAAGCATGCACATAACCTAATTACGTATGACACGACACATACTATCACAATTATTATTTTAAAAAAAGAAAAAGAAAAAAGAAAAAAAAGAAGATGAAGAAGGTGAGGAGTGACAGACAGATACAGCTAGATGGAGCTTGGGAAGTGAATTTATAGCAAACATCACTGTATCAGATATCAATGATATTGAAACGTGATTAGTACATTTCAGGATAAAGAGGTGTCAAGTTTGAAAGAGAGAGAGAGAGAGAGAGAGAGAGAGAGAGAGAGAGAGAGAGAGAGAGAGAGAGAGAGAGAGAGAGAGAGAGAGAGAGAGAGAGAGAGAGAGAGAGAGAGCAGACAGACAGACAGAGAAGAAAACAGCGAGCCAGAGGCTAATTGTTTGACAACATCCTCATGTACAGGTTATGAGCAGTTGAATCAGTTTGAATACAAAAGGTGTCTGTGGAACCTGTGGATAAATTGTTCTCAGCCAGGCCGGAGCAACAGAAAACAACCTGCACTTCATCTTCACGTCTCTGCACTGTGGACATCGTGTCATGACACGATGGATAACACCACTGTCAGTGTGTGGTCTGTCATGACACGATGGATAACACCACTGTCAGTGTGTGGTCTGTCATGACACGATGGATAACACCACTGTCAGTGTATGTTCTGTCATGACACGATGGATAACTCCACTGTCAGTGTGTGGTGTGTCATGACACGATGGATAACTCCACTGTCAGTGTATGTTCTGTCATGACACGATGGATAACACCACTGTCAGTGTGTGGTCTGTCATGACACGATGGATAACACCACTGTCAGTGTGTGGTCTGTCATGACACGATGGATAACACCCCTGTCAGTGTGTGGTGTCATGACACGATGGATAACACCACTGTTAGTGTATGTTCTGTCATGACACGATGGATAACACCACTGTCAGTGTGTGGTGTGTCATGACACGATGGATAACACCACTGTCAGTGTGTGGTCTGTCATGACACGATGGATAACACCACTGTCAGTGTGTGGTGTCATGACACGATGGATAACACCACTGTCAGTGTATGTTCTGTCATGACACGATGGATAACTCCACTGTCAGTGTATGGTCTGCCATGACACGATGGATAACATCACTGTCAGTGTATGTTCTGTCATGACACGATGGATAACACCACTGTCAGTGTATGTTCTGTCATGACACGATGGATAACACCACTGTTAGTGTATGTTCTGTCATGACACGATGGATAACACCACTGTTAGTGTATGTTCTGTCATGACACGATGGATAACACCACTGTCAGTGTATGTTCTGTCATGACACGATGGATAACACCACTGTCAGTGTATGTTCTGTCATGACACGATGGATAACACCACTGTCAGTGTATGTTCTGTCATGACACGATGGATAACACCACTGTCAGTGTGTGGTCTGTCATGGACACTAATATCAGTCATAACTTTCAGTCCCAGAGTTAAACTGTCGACACAAATCACATGTCTTAAATGTGAGCAGTACGTTCTCGCCTCCTGCAGTCAAAAAGCCTGTCACTGACGAAACATAATTAGAAATGCAGTTGTGTTCCCAACGCCTTCATTAATCCATGCATTCCCCTGCCCAAGTTTGGGTAATTTGAATTTTACTGCCGCCGTCCAATTTACCTTGCCCCCAACGTCTTGGCCATATGATATGTTGCAATCTTTCTTGTGTAATCTTGTCTCTTCCATTTGAATCTGTATCGACCAGTATTTGACCGACCACAAATTCAGTCATTCGGCCGACACGGTTCAATCCGCTCGTTTTGACGCCTCCGTGAATGTGAACTGTTTGGAATGGACAACACCATGAGGTAGAACACCGTGACGTCATTATCATTGCGTCATAAACACTGCAGCCACAATAAGCACGTCACATATACACGTCCCGTCCTCCATCCCAGCTGTTCTTACCGCTGAAGGACATCAACAGAACGTGATGTGTCCACCATCCGGCAGCTGTCTGACGTGGGAAACCGGTCCATAACGGTCAGACAATGTTGAGAAACACCCTATCCAGTATACCATAACCCTGACCCTGACCAGTACAGTTCACCATAACTCTGACCAGTACAGTTCACCATAACCCTGACCCTGACCAGTACAGTTCACCATAACCCTGACCCTGACCAGTACAGTTCACCATAACCCTGACCCTGACCAGTACAGTTCACCATAACCCTGACCCTGACCAGTACAGTTCACCATAGCCCTGACCCTGACCAGTACAATTCACCATAACCCTGACCCTGACCAGTACAGTTCACCATAACCCTGACCCTGACCAGTACAGTTCACCATAGCCCTGACTCTGACCAGTACAGTTCACCATAACCCTGACCAGTACAGTTCACCATAACCCTGACTCTGACCTGTATAGTTCACCATAACTCTGACCCTGACCAGTACAGTTCACCATAACCCTGACCCTGACCAGTACAGTTCACCAAAACCCTGACTCTGACCTGTATAGTTCACCATAACTCTGACACTGACCAGTACAGTTCACCATAACTCTGACCAGTACAGTTCACCATAACCCTGACCCTGACCAGTACAGTTCACCATAACCCTGACTCTGACCTGTATAGTTCACCATAGCCCTGACCCTGACCAGTACAGTTCACCATAACTCTGACCAGTACAGTTCACCATAACCCTGACCAGTACAGTTCACCATAACTCTGACCAGTACAGTTCACCATAACCCTGACCCTGACCAGTACAGTTCACCAAAACCCTGACTCTGACCTGTATAGTTCACCATAACCCTGACCCTGACCAGTACAGTTCACCAAAACCCTGACCAGTACAGTTCACCATAACTCTGACCAGTACAGTTCACCATAACCCTGACCAGTACAGTTCACCATAACCCTGACCAGTACAGTTCACCATAACTCTGACCAGTACAGTTCACCATAACCCTGACCAGTACAGTTCACCAAAACCCTGACCAGTCTAGTTCACTTCAGTGAACAGCTTGTTTTTTTGGTTTTTTTTTTAATCACATGTGTCAATGGGAGACAACGCGCTCTTTTTCTCTAAGGAGCGTCCCTATACTGAAACACAGGTAATTAGAAGCTGTACTTGTTGACATCCCTATATTGAAACACAGGTAATTAGAAGCTGTACTTGTTGACATCCCTATATTGAAACACAGGTGATTAGAAGCTGTACTTGTTGACATCCCTATATTGAAACACAGGTAATTAGAAGCTGTACTTGTTGACATCCCTATACTGAAACACAGGTAATTAGAAGCTGTACTTGTTGACATCCCTATACTGAAACACAGGTTATTAGAAGCTGTACTTGTTGACATCCCTATATTGAAACACAGGTAATTAGAAGCTGTACTTGTTGACATCCCTATATTGAAACACAGGTGATTAGAAGCTGTACTTGTTGACATCCCTATACTGAAACACAGGTGATTAGAAGCTGTACTTGTTGACATCCCTATACTGAAACACAGGTAATTAGAAGCTGTACTTGTTGACATCCCTATACTGAAACACAGGTGATTAGAAGCTGTACTTGATACCCTATACTGAAACACAGGTGATTAGAAGCTGTACTTGTTGACATCCCTATATTGAAACACAGGTAATTAGAAGCTGTACTTGTTAACATCCCTATACTGAAACACAGGTAATTAGAAGCTGTACTTGTTGACATCCCTATACTGAAACACAGGTGATTAGAAGCTGTACTTGTTGACGTCCCTATACTGAAACACAGGTGATTAGAAGCTGTACTTGTTGATATCCCTATATTGAAACACAGGTAATTAGAAGCTGTACTTGTTGACATCCCTATACTGAAACACAGGTAATTAGAAGCTGTACTTGTTGACATCCCTATACTGAAACACAGGTAATTAGAAGCTGTACTTGTTGACATCCCCAATCCACCCCTGTAAGGTAATTAGAAGCTGTACTTGTTGACATCCCCAATCCACCCCTGTAAGGTAATTAGAAGCTGTACTTGTTGACATCCCCAATCCACCCCTGTAAGGTAATTAGAAGCTGTACTTGTTGACATCCCCAATCCACCCCTGTAAGGTAATTAGAAGCTGTACTTGTTGACATCCCCAATCCACCCCTGAAAGGTAATAACTCTTGCCAACCCAACACAAAATTAAAAAGAAAACAACAACAAAAACTGTTGATTCCATTCGTTTGTTTTGCTTTTGTTTTGTTGCGATAGTGTGTTTTTGTTGTTGATGGTTTTCGTACTAGACTGATGAAATTTGGGCAGAACCTAAGAATCGAATAAATCCTTCAAATGTGACGAAGTCCAAAGATATCAGGTGATAATAATGGATACGACAGGACACGCATGCGTCGAACTGAGGTCTCGTCTCCGTGAGAAGGCAAGCTGGAAACGGAACTTGAAGAAAAGTTGTTTCACAACAACAACAACAACAAGACAAAATATTTACACGTTCAGAGGAAACCGACTTATCAACAGCATGGCGTACAAGCGATTCTTTGCGAACAAATGTCGCTGTTTAAAGTCTATGAAATCGTTCGTATGACGTGAAATGTTCATTCTATAACTGCTTTATTAAGATGCAACACATATTTCTTGGAATCACTGAATGTCGCGACATCGACGACATACGGCACACAAAACACTGAGCGCGATCCCTGACGTTACATATTCCAGCATAGCGGGGCCTCGTTAAGACCAGTGGATGCTGTTACGGACACACCGGCACCCCCCACCCCCTACACCCCCATCCCACCTGGCATCACTACCCGCGCACGGTGTCAGCCATTTGCTGGAATGGCGGATGTTTGAAAATGAGCTCCTGCAGCCGACAGGACTATGCCGTTATCTTCTCCCCAAAAGCCAGCCAGCGTCAGAAACCGTGGCAGGCACTTATCAGAGCACATTATTTCGGGCTGTAGCGCTCCAGAAATAGAGCCCTGGCACTGTGGCGTGCATAACCTTTATTATTAATAGGAACCCTGAATTGCGACCTCTACGATGAAGATTGCGCGGCACTACTCCCGCTAGCGCCAGTTTCCGGTGGCAGGCATGCCGGGAAGGGCTCGGCGCGCTGACCTCACAAAGCGGGTCATTGTGGCAGTGGTGGCAGCTCGGGGTGTGCGCTGTTGACGTGCACAGATTAAAGGCGTCTCTGTCCGCCGGCGTTGAGAGATCAACGGCGTCTCTATCGACGTGTGTGGAGATATGAAACATGACTGGAGGATATTTGACGCCTCGCCGCCAGTAGATGTATGACGTCAGAACGGGTATTTGTGGGTGTGATGCGGTACTGGGCTTGTCCGGAATGTTTTACGTCAACAGACATCGATCTGCTTGCTTTCTTTGGGAATCCTTTGGTAGATATGTTTGTGAACTTCCTGTCAACGGATGATATAATTTTGTCATCAATTCGAAATTCGATGATGTGTTTATCTTTTACGGAGTACTGCAAACACACACACACACACACACACACACACACACACACACACCGTGACACACAATTATATATATATATATATATATATATATATATATATATATATATATATATATATATATATATATATATATATAACACAATAGTTTATCGCACCTCTATGACATGAAAACACACGGTAGCTAGTTTGAATTCCACCCTACGAGAGCTGGGCAAGCAGTGAAGTTTGAATTCCACCCTATGAGAGCTGGGCCAGCAGTGAAGTTTGAATTCCAGCCTATGAGAGCTGGGCCAGCAGTGAAGTTTGAATTCCAGCCTATGAGAGCTAGGCAAGCAGTGAAGTTTGAATTCCACCCTACGAGAGCTGGGCAAGCAGTGAAGTTTGAATTCCACCCTATGAGAGCTGGGCAAGCAGTGAAGTTTGAATTCCACCCTATGAGAGCTGGGCAAACAGTGAAGTTTGAATTCCACCCTACGAGAGCTGGGCAAGCAGTGAAGTTTGAATTCCAGCCTATGAGAGCTGGGCAAGCAGTGAAGTTTGAATTCCACCCTATGAGAGCTGGGCAAGCAGTGAAGTTTGAATTCCACCCTATGAGAGCTAGGCAAGCAGTGAAGTTTGAATTCCAGCCTATGAGAGCTGGGCAAGCAGTGAAGTTTGAATTCCAGCCTATGAGAGCTGGGCAAGCAGTGAAGTTTGAATTCCAGCCTATGAGAGCTGGGCAAGCAGTGAAGTTTGAATTCCAGCCTATGAGAGCTGGGCAAGCAGTGAAGTTTGAATTCCACCCTATGAGAGCTAGGCAAGCAGTGAAGTTTGAATTCCAGCCTATGAGAGCTGGGCAAGCAGTGAAGTTTGAATTCCAGCCTATGAGAGCTGGGCAAGCAGTGAAGTTTGAATTCCAGCCTATGAGAGCTGGGCAAGCAGTGAAGTTTGAATTCCAGCCTATGAGAGCTGGGCAAGCAGTGAAGTTTGAATTCCACCCTATGAGAGCTAGGCAAGCAGTGAAGTTTGAATTCCAGCCTATGAGAGCTGGGCAAGCAGTGAAGTTTGAATTCCAGCCTATGAGAGCTGGGCAAGCAGTGAAGTTTGAATTCCACCCTATGAGAGCTGGGCAAGCAGTGAAGTTTGAATTCCACCCTATGAGAGCTGGGCAAGCAGTGAAGTTTGAATTCCACCCTATGAGAGCTGGACAAGCAGTGAAGTTCAAGTTCAAGCAGAGCGGTCATTTTTGTATGGGTTTGTCTGTTCTGTTAGCCTTGCAGCACAGTTCAGGATTTTCTGGAGTTTTAAAAGGAAATTGACAAGGATGTTAGCCAGAAAAAAAGAATATAATTTTGGAATAAATGAAAAAAATAGAAAAGAAAAAACAGAAAAAACGAACATCTCTCTCTCTCTCTCACTCTCTCTCTCTTCTATTCCGATTTGTTAAGAACATTTACGAACAACAACAACAACAAAACATCATTACGAACAACAACAACAAAACATCATTACGAACAACAACAATGACAACAACAATAGCAATGATAATAAAAGAAGAAATATCAAGAAGCATAAAGATGATGACCGTTGGTGGGGGGCGGGGGGAGGTGATAACAGTGAGAAGAAGAAGAATAAAGATGATAACCGTAGGTCTGACTGGGGGGAAATAACAGTGAGAAGAAGAAGAAGAAGAAGAAGAAGAATAAAGATGATAACCGTAGGTCTGACTGGGGGGAAATAACAGTGAGAAGAAGAAGAAGAAGAAGAATAAAGATGATAACCGTAGGTCTGACTGGGGGGAAATAACAGTGAGAAGAAGAAGAAGAAGAAGAATAAAGATGATAACCGTAGGTCTGACTGGGGGGAAATAACAGTGAGAAGAAGAAGAAGAAGAAGAAGAAGAATAAAGATGATAACCGTAGGTCTGACTGGGGGGAAATAACAGTGAGAAGAAGAAGAAAAAAGATGATAACCGTAGGTCCGACTGGGGGGCAATAACAGTGAGAAGAAGAAGAATAAAGATGATAACCGTAGGTCTGACTGGGGGGAAATAACAGTGAGAAGAAGAAGAAGAAGAAGAATAAAGATGATAACCGTAGGTCTGACTGGGGGGAAATAACAGTGAGAAGAAGAAGAAGAAGAAGAATAAAGATGATAACCGTAGGTCTGACTGGGGGGAAATAACAGTGAGAAGAAGAAGAAGAAGAAGAATAAAGATGATAACCGTAGGTCTGACTGGGGGGAAATAACAGTGAGAAGAAGAAGAAAAAAGATGATAACCGTAGGTCCGACTGGGGGGAAATAACAGTGAGAAGAAGAAGAATAAAGATGATAACCGTAGGTCCGACGGGGGGGAAATAACAGTGAGAAGAAGAAGAAGAAGAAACCGAACAAAACAGACACAACAATTGTTCCAGGGTCCAGTTTCAGGTGAGGGGGCGTTCCTGCCGCATTCCACCCCCCCACGCCCCCTCACAAGTCTCTGTCTGAAAGCAGACCACAAGTTTGTTTTGCTATCTGGTACTTGAAGAAGGGGAGGACCCAGCGGTAAATTCCAGCCTGACATCTGTTTATTTGCACGCGCCACTGCCCTGAGAAGTGCCAATCAGCCGGCCATGACGCTTCGCTTGGCTGCTTTCCCCCACACACTCCGCCCGGGTGCCATGTTGAAAATAGTCTCCCTTGCTGCCGCCTGAGTTACGGTCCCTGTTGACGGGATTTGTCGCGCTTTGATGCCCTTGTCTGTCCTGTGCTGACCACTGTGTAACGTCAACGGCAATGAAGAGGGGAGTGGGGGGTGAATGTGACGGACGGCAGCTTGTGTCCGAAAATACTACCTGTTTACCGTCCCCGGCACCTTGTCTGACCGTTTGTCTGTCTGTCGGTCTGTCTCTCCCTCTGTCTCCCCAACCCCCTCTCTCTACCTTCATCCTTCTCTGTCTGTCTGTCTCTGTTTGTCTCTCTCTCTCTGTCCCTCTACCTCTTTCTTTCCATCTCCCTCTATCCCATCACTCCAGGAGGACAGAGGAGGAGGAAGAGGAGGAGGAGGAGGAGAAGAAATAGAGAGGAGGAGGAGGAGAGAGGAGGAGGAGGAGGGGGAGTGAGTAGGAAGAGAAGGGGGAGCGAATAGGAGGAGGGGGAGAGAGGAGGAGGAGGAGGGGGAGAGAGGAGGAGGAGGAGGGGGAGAGAGGAGGAGGGGGAGAGAGGAGGAGGAGGAGGGGAGAGAGGATGAGGATAAGGAGAGAGGATGAGGAGGAGGTGGAGAGAGGAGGAGGATAAGGAGAGAGGATGAGGAGGAGGTGGAGAGAGCAGGGGAGAGAGGATGAGGAGGGGGAGGAGGAGGAGTGGGAGAGAGGAGTAGGAGGGGGAGAGAGGAGGAGGATAAGGAGAGAGGAGTAGGAGGAGGGGGAGAGGAGGAGGATAAGGAGAGAGGATGAGGAGGAGGGGAGAGAGGAGTAGGAGGAGGGGTAGAGAGGAGGAGGAGAGAGGATGAGGAGGAGGGAGAGAGAGGGGGAGAGGATGAGAGGGAGAGAGGAGGAGGAGGAGGGGTAGAGAGGAGGAGGAGAGAGGAGGAGGAGGAGGGAGAGAGAGGGGGAGAGAGGATGATGAGGAGGAGAGAGGATGAGGAGGAGGTTGAGAGAGGAGTAGGAGGGGGAGGAGGGGGAGAGAAGATGAGGAGGGGAGAGAGGATGAGGAGGGGAGAGAGGATGAGGAGGAGAGAGAGGAGGAGGAGGGGAGAGAGGATGAGGAGGGGAGAGAGGATGAGGAGGGGAGAGAGGATGAGGAGGAGAGAGAGGAGGGGGAGGAGGAGGAGGGGGAGAGAGGAGGAGGTGGAGAGAGGATGAGGAGGAGGGGGAGGAGGAGGAGGGGGAGGAGGAGGAGGGAGAGAGAGGAGGAGGAGTAGGAGGACGGGGAGAGAGGATGAGGAGGGGGAGAGAGGAGTAGGAGGAGGGGTAGAGAGGAGGAGGAGAGAGGATGAGGAGGAGGGAGAGAGAGGGGGAGAGAGGATGATGAGGATGAGAGAGGATGAGGAGGAGGTTGAGAGAGGAGTAGGAGGGGGAGGAGGGGGAGAGAAGATGAGGAGGGGAGAGAGAATGAGGAGGGGAGAGAGGATGAGGAGGAGAGAGAGGAGGAGGAGGGGGAGGAGGAGGAGGGGGAGAGAGGAGGAGGGGGAGAGAGGATGAGGAGGAGGGGGAGAGAGGATGAGGAGGAGGGGAAGAGAGGAGGAGGAGTAGGAGGACGGGGAGAGAGGATGAGGAGAGAGGAGTAGGAGGACGGGGAGAGAGGAGGGGGAGAGAGGATGAGGAGGAGGGGGAGGAGGAGGAGGGGGAGAGAGGAGGAGGAGAGAGGAGTAGGAGGACGGGGAGAGAGGAGGGGGAGAGAGGATGAGGAGGAGGGGGAGAGAGGATGAGGAGGGGGAGAGAGGATGAGGAGGAGGGGGAGAGAGGATGAGGAGGGGGAGAGAGGATTAGGAGGGGGAGAGAGGAGTATGAGGAGGGGGAGAGGAGTAGGAGGGGGAGAGAGGAGGAGGAGGGGGAGGAGAGCGAGAGTCACAGTTAGGTGTGAAATGGAGACATAAAACGTCACAGAATTAGGTGTGAAATAGAGAGGAGGAGGAGAAAGGAGTAGGAGGAGGTGTAGAGAGGGGGAGAGAGGAGGAGGAGGAGGGGGAGTGAGGGGGAGAGAGGAGGAGGAGGAGGGGGATAGAGGACTATGAGGAGGGGGAGAGAGGAGTAGGAGGGGGAGAGAGGAGGAGGAGGGGGAGAGAGGAGGACGGGGAGAGAGGAGGAGGAGGGGGAGGAGAGGGAAAGTCACAGATGAGGAGGAGGGGGAGAGAGGAGGAGGGGAGAAGGAGGAGGGGGAGAGAGGAGGAGGAGGAGGAGGGGGATGAGGAGGGGGAGAGAGGATGAGGAGGAGGTGGAGAGAGCAGGAGGGGGAGAGAGGATGAGGAGGGGGAGGAGGAGGAGGGGGAGAGAGGAGGAGGAGAGAGGAGTAGGAGGACGGGGAGAGAGGAGTAGGAGGGGGAGAGAGGAGGAGGGGGAGAGAGGAGTAAGAGGGGGAGAGAGGAGGAGGGGGAGAGAGGAGTAGGAGGGGGAGAGAGGAGGACGGGGAGAGAGGAGTAGGAGGGGGAGAGAGGAGGAGGGGGAGAGAGGAGGAGGAGGGGGAGGAGAGGGAAAGTCACAGAGGATGAGGAGGAGGGGGAGAGAGGAGGAGGGGGAGAAGGAGGAGGAGGGGGAGAGAGGAGGAGGAGGAGGGGGAGAGAGGATGAGGAGGAGGGAGAGAGGAGGAGTAGGGGAAGAGAGGAGGAGGTGGGGGAGAGTTGGAGGGGGAGAGAGGAGGAGGAGGAGAAAGAGGAAGAAGAGAGAGGAGGAGGTGGTGGAGAGAGGAGGAGGAGGGGGAAAGAGGAAGAGGAGGGGGAGGGGGAGAGAGGAATAGGAGGGGGAGATAGGAGGAGGAGGGGAAGAGAGGAGGAGGAGGGGGAGAGAGGAAGAAGAGAGAGGAGGAGGTGGTGGAGAGAGGAAGAGGCGGAGGAGGAGGAGGGGATGAGGAGGAGGAGGAGGAGAAGGGGGAGGAGGAGAGAGGAGGAGGAGAGAGGAAGAGGAGAGAGGAGGAGGAGAGAGGAAGAGGAGAGAGGAGGATGAGAGAGGAGGATGAGAGAGGAGGAGGTGGGGGAGAGAAGAAGAGGAGGAGTGGGAGAGAGGAGGAGAAGGAGGAGGAGGAGAGAGGATGAGGAGGGGGAGAGAGGAGGGGGAGGAGGAGAGGAGGAGAAGGGGGAGAGAGGAGGACGGGGAGAGAGGAGTAGGAGGGGGAGAGAGGAGGAGGGGGAGAGAGGAGGAGGAGGGGGAGGAGAGGGAAAGTCACAGAGGATGAGGAGGAGGGGGAGAGAGGAGGAGGGGAGAAGGAGGAGGAGGGGGAGAGAGGAGGAGGAGGAGGGGGAGAGAGGATAAGGAGGAGTGAGAGGAGGAGTAGGGGAAGAGAGGAGGAGGTGGGGGAGAGTTGGAGGGGGAGAGAGGAGGAGGAGGAGAAAGAGGAAGATGAGAGAGGAGGAGGTGGTGGAGAGAGGAGGAGGAGGGGGAAAGAGGAAGAGGAGGGGGAGGGGGAGAGAGGAATAGGAGGGGGAGAGAGGAGGAGGAGGGGAAGAGAGGAGGAGGTGGGGGAGAGGAGGAGGGGGAGAGAGGAGGAGGGGGAGAGAGGAAGAAGAGAGAGGAGGAGGAGGAGGAGGAAGGGGAGAGAGGAGGAGGAGGGGGAAAGAGGAAGAGGCGGAGGAGGAGGAGGAGAAGGGGGAGGAGGAGGATGAGAGAGGAGGATGAGAGAGGATGAGGAGGGGGAGAGAGGAGGAGGAGGAGGGGAGGAGGAAGAGGAGGAGAAGGGGGAGAGAGGAGGGGGAGAGAGGAGGAGGAGTAGGAGAAGGGGGAGGAGGAGGTGGAGGGGGAGAGAGGAGGAGGAATAGGAAGAGGGGGAGGAGGGGGAGAGAGGAGGAGTAGGAGGAGGGGGAGGAGGAGGAGTGTGAGAGAGGAGGAGGAGGAGGAGGAGGGGGAGAGAAGAGGAGGGGGAGAGAGGAGGAGGGGGAGGAGGAGGAGGAGGGGGAGAGAGGAGGAGGAGGAGGGGGAGAGAAGATGAGGAGGGGAGGAGGAGGAGGGGGAGAGAGGAGGAGGAGTAGGAGGAGGGGGAGGAGGAGGGGGAGAGAGGAGGAGGAGTAGGAGGAGGGCGAGGAGGAGGGGGAAAGAGGAGGAGGAGGAGTGGGAGGAGGAGGAGTAGAGGAGTGGGAAAACGTCACAGAGTTAGGTGTGAAATAGTGACAGAAAACGTCTTGTGGTCACAGAATTAGTTGTGAAACAGACAGAAAACGTCCTGCAGTCAAAGAATTAGGTGTGAAATAGAGACAGAAAACGTCTTACAGTCACAGAGTTACGTGTGAAATAGAAACAGAAAACGTCTTACAGTCACAGAGTTAGGTGTGAAATAGAGACAGAAAACGTCACAGAATTAGGTGTGAAATAGAGACAGAAAACGTCTTGTAGTCACAGAATTAGGTGTGAAATAGAGACAGAAAACGTCTTACAGTCACAGAGTTACGTGTGAAATAGAAACAGAAAACGTCTTACAGTCACAGAGTTAGGTGTGAAATAGAGACAGAAAACGTCACAGAATTAGGTGTGAAATAGAGACAGAAAACGTCTTGTAGTCACAGAATTAGGTGTGAAATAGAGACAGAAAACGTCTTACAGTCACAGAGTTAGGTGTGAAATAGAGACAGAAAACGTCTTGCAGTCACAGAATTAGGTGTGAAATAGAGACAGAAAACGTCTTACAGTCACAGAGTTAGGTGTGAAATAGAGACAGAAAACGTCACAGAATTAGGTGTGAAATAGAGACAGAAAACGTCTTGTAGTCACAGAATTAGGTGTGAAATAGAGACAGAAAACGTCCTACAGTCACAGAGTTAGGTGTGAAATAGAGACAGAAAACGTCTTGCAGTCACAGAATTAGGTGTGAAATAGAGACAGAAAACGTCTTGTAGTCACAGTCAGGTGTGAAATAGAGACAGAAAACGTCCTACAGTCACAGAATTAGGTGTGAAATAGAGACAGAAAACGTCTTGCAGTCACAGAGTTAGGTGTGAAATAGAGACAGAAAACGTCTTACAGTCACAGAATTAGGTGTGAAATAGAGACAGAAAACGTCTTGTAGTCACAGAGTTAGGTGTGAAATAGAGACAGAAAACGTCCTACAGTCACAGAATTAGGTGTGAAATAGAGACAGAAAACGTCTTGCAGTCACAGAGTTAGGTGTGAAATAGAGACAGAAAACGTCTTACAGTCACAGAGTTAGGTGTGAAATAGAGACAGAAAATGTCTTGCAGTCACAGAGTTAGATGTGAAACAGACAGAGGTCTACAGGGACCATGGAAAAGATGCAAGGCTAAAACTGTCTTGTGTTGTTTATCTCTCCCCCCCCCCCTTCCCTCCATCTCCGCAGCAGCTTGACAGTTTTTCTATATGTATCTCTCTTTTTCCTTGGTGTGCGTTTGCGTTTTTCATAATCTTCATAATGATGATGATGATGATGATGATGATGATGATAACAACGACATTAATGATAAAAATTACAATAATGATGATAACAATAATCACCATCATCTTCATAACCATTATTATTATTATCATCATCTTTATTATTCTCATTATCATCATAATGACAAGAGTCCAGTCCATAACAGAAGATGCATTTCGCTCTTCCCAACTTCCCCCTGTAGAGTTCACACGGTGTCTGTGCCTGTTGTACACTGTAGAGACCAGGAACCACACCTGTAGAGTTCACACGGTGTCTGTGCCTGTTGTACACTGTAGAGACCAGGAACCACACCTGTAGAGTTCACACGGTGTCTGTGCCTGTTGTACACTGTAGAGACCAGGATCCACACCTGTAGAGTTCACACGGTGTCTGTGCCTGTTGTACACTGTAGAGACCAGGAACCACACCTGTACAGTTCACACGGTGTCTGTGCCTGTTGTACACTGTAGAGACCAGGAACCACACCTGTAGAGTTCACACGGTGTCTGTGCCTGTTGTACACTGTAGAGACCAGGAACCACACCTGTAGAGTTCACACGGTGTCTGTGCCTGTTGTACACTGTAGAGACCAGGATCCACACCTGTAGAGTTCACACGGTGTCTGTGCCTGTTGTACACTGTAGACACCAGGAACCACACCTGTAGAGTTCACACGGTGTCTGTGCCTGTTGTACACTGTAGAGACCAGGAACCACACCTGTGGGCGGAAGGAGGAATGGGGGAGTGGTGTGGGGGGAGAGGAGGGGATGGGTATGGGGAAAAGGGAGGGGTGTGGGGGAGGGAGGGCAGATGCGCACCTGACCTGGCTGGAAAACTCTGGAATCGGTTTGACCTTTGATTGTTCTTGTTTCGCTCCGGAGATAGTTGGATAGCCGAGAAAACACAGGGATCGGGTGGTGTGCCCTCGACGTAACTCTGGCTGCTGGGGTGGTGTGCCCTTGATGTAATTCTGGCTGCTGGGGTGGTGTGCCCTTGATGTAATTCTGGCTGCTGGGGTGGTGTGCCCTTGATGTAATTCTGGCTGCTGGGGTGGTGTGCCCTTGACGTAACTCTGGCTGCTGGGGTGGTGTGCCCTCGACGTAACTCTGGCTGCTGGGGTGGTGTGCCCTTGACGTAACTCTGGCTGCTGGGGTGGTGTGCCCTTGACGTAACTCTGGCTGCTGGGGTGGTGTGCCCTTGATGTAATTCTGGCTGCTGGGGTGGTGTGCCCTTGACGTAACTCTGGCTGCTGGGGTGGTGTGCCCTTGATGTAACTCTGGCTGCTGGGGTGGTGTGCCCTTGACGTAACTCTGGCTGCTGGGGTGGTGTGCCCTTGATGTAACTCTGGCTGCTGGGGTGGTGTGCCCTTGACGTAACTCTGGCTGCTGGGGGAGGGGGTAGGGGGAGGGGTGGTGTGCCCTTGATAATAATAATAATAATATTGGTATTTATATAGCGCTGAATCTTGTGCAGAGACAAACCAAAGCGCTTTCGCACCAGTCATTCACATGCATGCATAACTCTAAAACTGTTGACCAACACTGCAAGTGTCTGTATCTCTCGGGCCTGGTTAACGCCGGGATATCATTATGACAGGAAGCGTAGAGTACAGCCTTGTCACGCAGTCCCAAACCAAAATGGACCTCTATAGCAACATCGTCATCATCATCGTCATCCTCCTGCTCCTTCATCGTCATCAATATAAACAAAATAGTCTCAAAGTCTGTGGCCTTTCATGCCCTGCTCTCATGGTGACCTCAGTTTCGATACCCCTCCACTTCCGTGCTTGGGGTGAGTCCTGTCAATGTCGTCAGTGTCGGCAGATTCATGGGGGGCTGTTGTTTGAGGGACGTGGTGGCGGTCTCCACTCTGGGAGGGACGCTCACTCAGTCTGGCTCCGCAACTAAGCCATTATTGTCGTTAGTAGGGGGCTTAGTAGGTGGTGTCCTAAGTACGTTAAAAAAACAGAACAGGCGCCACTGAACACCACCGAAGTGACTCAGCAGCAGTGCAGGGTCTCCTCTGGTGTGTGGCCTCCTGGCGACCTAACATCGATGGTTCCCTGTGGACTGCCGACGCTGGAACTGCGACGGACGAACCCGGGTGTGGCTGTGTATGGGGGAATCTAAATGAGCGGCGTGGCAGTAATGCCACTGAAACGGTGCAGATGATGGGGCAGCAAAACAAAACAAAACAACAAAAACAAACAAACTAAAGACAAGAAGGGCAGGCAAGGGGGGAGGGGGGGGGGGGCTATTTTGGGAAGAGGTGGGTTTTAAGGCCAGACTTGAAAGAGCTGAGAATGGAGACTTGACGAAGCAAAAGAGGAAGTTCATTCCAATCGCAAGGTCCAGAGACAGATAAAGAACGGCGGCCAACAGTCGAGTGTTTGAATCTGGGTATGCGTAAACAAAGTGGATCCGAAGCCGATCGTAGTGAGCGAGATAGAGTGTAGAGGTGAAGGCAGCCACAGAGATAGGAAGGGACAGTTTTGTGAATACATTTATAACAGAGAGTGCTGATCTTGTACTTTATTCTGTATGAGACATGGAGCCAGTGGAGATGTTGCAAAAGAGGAGTGATGTGCTCAGATCTTTTCTTTCTGAGGACGAGTCGAGCAGCAGAGTTTTGTATGCGATGAAGGGACTGAATGGATGAAGCAGGCAAACCAGACAATAGAGAGTTACAGTAGTCAAGGCGAGAGAGAATGAAAGAAATGACAAGTCT
Source organism: Babylonia areolata (assembly GCF_041734735.1). Taxonomy (NCBI): domain Eukaryota; kingdom Metazoa; phylum Mollusca; class Gastropoda; order Neogastropoda; family Buccinidae; genus Babylonia; species Babylonia areolata. The sequence goes on from NC_134884.1 coordinate 49,140,082, forward strand.
AGATGTTGCGTCGGTGGAGTGATGTAACTCTGGGCTGCTGGGGGAGGGGGGAGGGGCAGGGGGAGGGGTGGTGTGCCTGATGTAACTCTGGGCTGCTGGGGGAGGGGGGAGGGGCAGGGGGGAGGGGTGGTGTGCCCCTTGATGTAACTCTGGGCTGCTGGAGAGGGGGAAGGGGGGAGGGGGGAGGGGAGGGGTGGTGTGCCCTTGATGTAACTCTGGGCTGCTGGAGGAGGGAGGAGGGGGGAGGGGGGAGGGTGGTGTGCCTTGATGTAACTCTGGGCTGCTGGAGGAGGGAGGAGGGGGGAGGGGGAGGGGGTGGTGTGCCCTTGATGTACTCTGGGCTGCTGAGGAGGGAGGAGGGGGGAGGGCGGAGGGGTGGTGTGCCCTTGATGTAACTCTGGGCTGCTGGGGGAGGGGGAAGGGAGGAGGGGGAGGGTGGTGTGCCCTTGATGTAACTCTGGGCTGCTGGGGGGGGGAGAGGGGAGGGTGGTGGCCTGATGAATTGGGTGGGGGAGGGGAGGGGGAGGGGGGAGGGGGTGGTGTGCCCTTGATGTAACTCTGGGCTGCTGGGGAGGGGGAGGGGGGGGGGGGGGGAGGGGTGGTGTGCCCTTGATGTAACTCTGGGCTGCTGGGGGAGGGAGGAGGGAGGGGGGTGGTGTGCTTGAGTATGGCGGGAGGAGGGGAGGGGGGGAGGGGTGGTGTGCCCTTGATGTAACTCTGGGCTGCTGGAGGGGAGGAGGGGGGGGGAGGGGAGGGGTGGTGGCTGATGATTGGGTGCCGGGAGGGGGAGGGGGAGGGGTGGTGTGCCTTGATGTAACTCTGGGCTGCTGGGGGAGGGGGGAGGGGGTAGGGGGAGGGGGAGGGGTGGTGTGCCCTTGATGTAACTCTGGGCTGCTGGGGGAGGGAGGAGGGGGGAGGGGAGGGGGAGGGGTGGTGTGCCCTTGATGTAACTCTGGGCTGCTGGAGGAGGGAGGAGGGGGAGGGGGGAGGGGGGAGGGGTGGTGTGCCCTTGATGTAACTCTGGGCTGCTGGGGGAGGGGGGAGGGGGCAGGGGGGAGGGGGGAGGGGTGGTGTGCCCTTGATGTAACTCTGGGCTGCTGGAGGAGGGAGGAGGGGGAGGGGGGAGGGGTGGTGTGCCCTTGATGTAACTCTGGGCTGCACGGGGAGGGGGGAGGGGGCAGGGGGCAGGGGGGAGGGGTGGTGTGCCCTTGATGTAACTCTGGGCTGCTGGAGGAGGGAGGAGGGGGAGGGGGAAGGGGTGGTGTGCCCT
>NC_134884.1:49146351-49166351 GCF_041734735.1 Babylonia areolata
TTTCGGGTGTGTGTCTGTGCAACCTCTGTCTGCAAATGATTGAAAATAATCTTTTTTTCAGGTGTGTGTTTGTGCAACTTTTGTCTGTAAATAATTGAAAATAATCCTTTTCACGTGTATGTTGGTACAACCTTTTGTCTGTAAATGACTGAAAATAATCCTTTTCACGTGTATGTTGGTACAACCTTTTGTCTGTAAATGATTGAAAATAATCCTTTTCACGTGTATGTTGGTACAACCTTTTCCCTGTAAATGATTGAAAATAATCCTTTTCACGTGTATGTTGGTACAACCTTTTTCCTGTAAATGATTGAAAATAATCCTTTTCACGTCTATGTTGGTACAACCTTTTGTCTGTAAATGATTGAAAATAATCCTCTTCACGTGTATGTTGGTACAACCTTTTTCCTGTAAATGATTGAAAACAGTCTTCTTTCTTTTGTTCATGCACGTGTTTGTGCACCCATTGTAGTGAACGATGAAGAACAGTCAGTGTGTTCACTGTTACACTCATGGACGTAACGCCATGTTTGTCAAGTGTATCACACAAACACACACACGCACGCACATGTACATGCGTGCGCGCTCACCCCAAACCTTCACACATGCATACATACTTGCACACATTAACACACATAATAACACACACACACACACACAATTTCACATGCTTGAGTACTGAATCTACCTTGAATACCCTATTGTTGCTATTGTCTACCAGTTTGTTCATACGGGTCAACTCACAAACACACACAAAGATACACAAACACACACACACTGAAGGCTTCACGGGTCATCTGTACACACACACACACACACACACACACACACTCACACGAAAACCACGAACGTCTGAAATCAAGCAATAAATATCTGTTTTTATTTCCGCACCACCTGACATAGTTCGACATCCAGATCATAATTAAGCAATAAATATGTTTTATATCCGCACCACCTTACAATGTCCCACATCCAAATAATAATAATATAATCTCGAGAGGCAAAGTAAAAGTAATCATTATTCATATGGTGATATCCACATAACGTCTTCCGAGACAAGCTGACGGCGGGAACGTTGAACCAGCCAGGGACCCGAGAAACAAAAAACAACTCTGGAATCGAACCAGTCTGGAACATCAACACGTCACGGTGTTTCAAACACCCGCTTCGTGGAGAATGACACATTTGGGCAGTCAGTTGTTGTGTACCTAACATTACGTTTAGCGAAGAAGACAAAAAAAGATGAAGACAAAAGGGATAATTTGAGGAGGAGGAGGAAGAGGAGGAGGAGGAAGAGTGGGGGGAGGAGGAGGAGAATGAGGGGGAGGATGAGGAGGAGGTGGGAGGAAAAGAGGGGGGGGGGAGTGTACTGAGTAGATGGAGGAGGAAGAGGAGGAGGAGGAAGAGGAGGAGGAGGAGGAGAAATGTTTGATAAAGCGAACAGAGTATAAGACTAAACTTGACAGCAGCAGCAACAGAAGCAGCATTGTGATAACTAAATACCAATGACGTGATGAACACCTTGTAACACGGAAAGACATTAACTTTGACAATGAATAGCTTTGTTAATGGAGGTATCACATAGAACATTCGTTCAGCAGCACAACCATTTGAATTCAAAAAGCCATAATTCCCACAAAAGAATGTTCAACAAATTATAATGCGGTCTCTTTGGTTTTGTTTGGTTCTGTTTTTTCTAAAATTGAACTTGTTCTGTTGTGGGTTGTGTGAGTGGGCTAGTGAGTGAGTGAGTGAGCGAGCGTGTGTGTGTGTGTGTGTGTGTGTGTGTGTGTGTGTGTGTGTGTGTGTGTGTGTGTGTGAGAGAGAGAGAGGTAGAGGGGTGTTTAAAACCGGTACTAAAAATACTGAAAGCTTCTCTTTTTTCCTAAATCACGAAGATAAACACGGACACACACACACACACACAAACACACACACACACACACACACACACACAAACACACACACACACACACACACACACACACACACACACACACACACACACACACTACGATGACGTCACACGGTAGAATAACAACCGGTTCTGTCACTTCACCTTTCCAACAACAACAACAATCTGAACAACAATAACAACGACGACAACGATCTAAACAATGTCTATTATCATATAGTTTTTAACACCAGATTCATTGTCTTTAAACAACACAACATGCTCAAATGAAAATCGCGAGCGGCCTAATTAAACCTGACAGCTGGACAGTAAATAGAGTAACTAATTACAATATCGCCATCACAATCCTGACGCGACACTAAATAGAGTCACTGATCACATTATCGTCATCACAATGCTCAGCCAAATCACAACAAACATCATCACCATACACTTTTCAACACAAAATCATGTGTTGGATTTCAAAAGCAACTTTTGATCAAACAAAAATAAGCAGCACTCTGCCTCACCTGGTACTTGTAAACAAAATGTAATCACTGTTACATTATCACCACAAACACGGAATCATACTTTTCAACGGTATCCTCTACTCAAGCCATGAAAATTCCGGCACCAATTGATAATTAGAAACAAAACATAACAAAGATCTAACCACATTTACCGTTATAAACATAGAAGCCTGTTTTCTTGAAAATATTTCTCCAAACGAAAATGGAAAACACCCTTACAAAGTTACGCGCTCACAATGAAGAAAACCGGATATCATCCAAAATCACCGAACCATGATAAACGTTATCTCCAGTCCCCTCCCCACCACAGACCGGGCGGCATCACGCGACAACAGCAAGACAAGGGAAGCGGGAAGGAATGCATGATGAATCAACAAGCAGCTGACACACAATATGGCGGAGGGGGAGAGCCCATCTTGCAATCCAACATAACACAGAAAGCACAACAAAACAGACCACCACAACTGTCCCTCACCGCTCCAAGTCTGTTCAGTTATCAGTCACACCTCATCCCATTTCTACCAAAATGACCGATCTTAGCTGCGTTTCGTTTGATTAGCCTTAAGAATGTTGCTTTTAAATCTGTGGAATTTGCGTACTCTTAGAAAACTTCTTAACGCTAAACAAACTTATTGCTACTAAGATCGCTCGTGTAACCCCCCTCCCCCAAAAAAAGAAGGGAGAAAAAAAGGCTGGTGGGTGGTGGCGCAGTTTACATTCTCAAAAAAGCGAGCGTCGTCACAAGTGTAGACCTGATCATCATCCCGAGGTTAATCTCACACGATGGATTGTCATGGCATTGATTTGATTTTGATTTCAGGGAGTCCATTTGCTCCTGAAGAGCATCATAACGCATCATAACAAAGCCACTTAAGCAATGCGAGACTGGAATGTTCACATATCCGGTCCCTGGCGTCATATCCGGAAACTACAATCAGACTTCCGCTGACTGGCGTCATGTGGTAAAGGGGAGGGGAGGGGAGGGGAGGGAAAGAGTGTGTAACTGTATTTCATCAGCAGCAGATGTAGATGTGACATCGCTCTTTGTCGTGTATTTCATCAGCAGCAGATGTGAGTGTGACATCGCTCTTTGTTGTGTATTTAATCGGCAGTAGACTGCGCAGACTAAGATGTTCACTGAGGTCACCATGAACGGTCACCATGAACGTGCAGAGATTGTTGTCAATGTCACAGCCCACACCTACAAGACAAGTAGACTTTAGCGCGCGCAGGGTGAGAAAGAGAGAGAGGGAGAGCAAGAGAGCAAGCAGTTATCAAGACACTATACGTCATGTGAACAGGGAAAATGGCATTTGTTACAATCAGATTCTTGATTTCAGCTGAAAGGTTATTCTCTCAAAATGACTCTGCAACGCACATGCGCGTTTGCGTTTGACATATCAATGTGAAGGTAAACAACATTTATAGCAACATTCTCAATGGAACTGTGGGACTTTGCAGCTTGCAAAACGTTGTAGATGTAATATCAATCCTGTGTGTCTCGTAGAATAAATAAATAAACACTAACATAAATACATAAGAACATTCTTAGTTCATGAGTTTTAAGACCTGTGGTTTACTGTCAAACTCTCATTGGGCCACGCGAGCACACACACACACACACACTCTCTCTCTATTACGTTTGACATGCAGAGAATATAAATATGTCTAAAAGAGGGATGACGGGGAATCCACCTCCTGCATGACAAAATATGGGATCGTCATCCTTTGATTCAACACCTTAGGTAGGGTGGAGTTCAAAAATACAGTTCAAATTTGTTTGATTGTTTGAGACAGGGATTTTTCTAGTCTGTCTCACGCCGTAATCATGGCGTCGGAACTCTCACACACACACACCACACACACACATGCAGTCAACGTCATGAGACAGATTTAGTTTTTAACCTTTGTCCTCGTCTCCCAGTTCTTGACAGCATACAAAGAGCCCAAAGCTGAAGCCATACACACGCCACTCAACTGCTGTTGGGTCGGCAGTACCGCCAGTCCACACATATTTGACGTCACTCCATTGACGTTTTCCTTCTAGAGATGACGTGTTCTGTTATTAAAAAAAAAAAAAAAAAGAAAAAAGGAAAAAAATCGCCGGCGGAAGAGAGTTGTGGAATGAAGAGATCCGTACAGCGCGAGGCCAGACAGCATGGAATGTGATGGCGAACAGCGGACAGACTTCCCCACCGAAGGACAATGGTTCCTCTGAAACAAACCACAAGACACAACGGTTCTAAGTCTCTGCCATCATGTATTGTTTGCTTTGTTTTGTTTGGATTCACTTTGTTTGCAACAATGCAAAGTAGGCTGATCCGCAGATCTAACAGAGCAACTGGCCCCAGTCATCGTAAAGGATGAAGTGAGGTACCAATGAGAAAGTCAGTCAGCTGGTGATCCTCGTCGTTGACACAGAAAACAGGATGGACCACACGTGAAGATAAGGACAGAACGGACAGTCAATCTCAGCCACAACTGGATGGAAAACAATGATCACTTTCCCAGGAGGAGGATTGCCCCCCTTTGATAGGCGGCTCAACAGATTGCTCTCCCTCTCTGTGTGTCCCCCCCCCACCCCAGTTATGTCCAGTGGTATAATGATACCACTAATAATGTTGATAATAATGAGATCATATAATAATAATGTATCATCAATATTATTATTGTTATTATTATTATTATAGTATATTACAAGTATTATATGTTATTTATAACTAACAATATTATCATTATTTTTAATATTCATTCTAGTGGTAGCATACGTCAAGTACAAGGAAAGGGTTGATGCTTAGTGACGAAGCAGACTGTAGAAACGTGTTATAACGGTGTCATGACCCCTGGAAATTGACAGTCTGATGCACTCCTCCACACGCAGTTTTTTGTCTCCCCCCCCCCCCTCCCTCACTCTCTTTTATTTCTTTCCTCTTCTCTCTTTTTCGGTCACCGTTCTTTTTTCTTCCCTTCCCCAATATCTTTTTCTTCCCTTTCCTTCTCCAATATCTTTTTCTTCCCTTTCCTTCTCCAATATCTTTTTCTTTCCTTCCCCAATATTCTTATTTTTCCTTCCCCAATATCTTTCTTTCTTCCCTTCCCCAATATCTTTTTCTTCCTTTTCCTTCCCCAATATCTTTTTCTTCCCTTCCCATTATCTCTTCCCTTCTCCAGTATCTTTTTCTTCCCTTCTCCAGTATCTTTTTCTTCCCTTCCCAGTATCTCTTCCTTTCTCTTCCCCAGTATCTTTTTGTCTTAGTTTTTTTTCTCTCTTCTGTTTATGAACTTTCGTAATCAACAGTTTGTGATTCATAACTGTTTATTATGTACATATTTCATTTAAGATGCATTTTTGGTCTACAGTCTATAATTATATCTGTTAAAGTTTAGTTTTGAGAATGATCGTGTATGATGTTTCATAGCTGAGACTTAATATGTCGACTGGGCGATTCGGCAAGGATAAATTGGAGCCTAGACACATGTCCATCCCCATCAAGGCGGTTTGTGTATCCTGGATTATGCTGATCACGTAAGTGGGACACACTAAACAGCAGGCACACTCAAACCATAATTCTTTCGGGGGCTAATGGTACAACTCCGATTAAACCTCACCTGTCAGCAGAGTCCCGTTTAATCGTTTAATCAGTCAGGTCTACATGAAGTGGAAAGGGAGACAGGTCACGTGGGATGATGGGGAGGGGGAGAGGGGAGGAGACATAAGGGGCAGAACAAGATGGCCGTCAGGGAGAAGGGGAGGGGGAGGGGGAAGGAGACATAAGGGGCAGAACAAGATGGCCGTCAGGGAGAAGGGGAGGGGGAGGGGGAAGGAGACATAAGGGGCAGAACAAGATGGCCGTCAGGGAGAAGGGGAGGGGGAGGGGGGAGGAGACATAAGGGGCAGAACAAGATGGCCGTCAGGGAGAAGGAGAGGGGGAGGGGGAAGGAGAGAGGTGAGGGGAAGGGGAGTGTCGAACGCACAGCAGGCGAGGTCAAATATTTAACCTTGTATCCAGCGTTGCCCCGATATAATCAGAGCCACATAACTCCAGGCCCAGATAGGCTGTCTCCAGAGAGAGAGAGAGAGAGAGAGAGGGTGGGGGGGCGGGGGTGGGGGGGGGGGAGTAGCAGTGTATCGCTCGCTGAACGGATCAATAAAGGATTAGGGTGTGGTGTGAACAAGCGGGTCATCGCCCCAGTGACATGGAAAGGGCCTGGTGTCACAAGTGGGAGTAGAATCTGAAATTTCATTTGACACCCTTCCCCTCCACCCCAAGCCACGACCCCTCCCTCCCTCCCTCCCCGTCCAAATTGAAGTGAAGTGTTGGGAGTGGCTGTAATCTGCATTGGAATGGAGGAAGGAGGGAGCGGACGGAGGAAAAAAAGAGAGAGAGAGAGTTTCAGTTTCAGTTTCACTTTCTCAAGGAGGCGTCACTGCGTTCGGACAAATCCATACACGCTACACCACATCTGTTGAGCAGATGCCTGACCAGCAGCATAACCCAACGCGCTTAGTCAGGCCTTGAGTGCATGCTTACATATTTGTGTACCTATGAAAGTGGATTTCATTTTACGTAATTTCGCCAGAGGACAACACTCTCGTTGCCATGGGTTCTTTTTCAGTGCGCCAAGTGCGTGCTGCACACGGGACCTCGGTTTATCGTCTCATCCGAAAGACTAGACGCTCAGTTTGATTTCCAGTCAAACTTAGGAGAAAGGGCGAGAGCGGGATTCGAACCCACACCCTCACGGACTCTCTGTATTGGCAGCTGAGCGTCTTAACCATTCTGCCACCTTCCTCCCAGAGAGAGAGAGAGAAAAAAAAAAGAAAAACAAGGGGAAAAAAACCGGAGTGAAGATTGGAAACTTTGGAAACTTCGCACTGAAAAGACACGTCATGGTATGAGTTTCACGTGTGGGCTTTTCAGTTTCTGTCTATCTGTCTGCCTCTGTCTGTGAGTGTCTGTCTGTCTGTCTGTCTGTCTCTGTCTGTCTGTCTGTGTTCTGTTTCCGTCAGTTCGTCGACAATTCTTTCTGCCTTTCCCGCGTGTGAGCTCCATTTGCATGTCACTTCAATCTCTATGGAAAACAGCTGACAGCTGCCTTAGTGGCTGGTGACAGTGAGTGATTATCATGGAGTCCCCCCCCCCCACCCCAGCCCCCACCCCCCGTTTTTTCCCAGTTTACCAAAACCAAAGTGGATAAGATTCCACTATCCAGGATGTAGGCAAAAAAGAAAAAAAAAAGAAAAAAAGAAGAAAAAAAAGAAAAAGAAAAAAAAAAGAAAAAGAAAAAAGAGAGAAAAAAGACAAAAAAGAAAAGAAAAAAAGAAGAAGAAAAGAGCACGTGTGAGACAGTGGCACGAATATGTCCAGGTTAGACGGGCTTCCGAAAAAAAAAAAAAAAAAAAAAAAGAAGAAAAATCTAGGAGACACGTGTTTGATCGCCCCTTCCTGAAAATCATTATTGCTCACTCAAAGTACTGAGAAGATGAGGAAAAGAGAAAACAGATGAAAGGAAATGTCAGTATCAGTATCATAATATATCGCAGTTCAACAGAAACACACACACGCACACACACACACACACACACACACACACACACACAGAGGAAATAGCAGGCCTGAGCCACCATTGACCAAACTTTTATCACAGTTTGAATTCTGCTGAAGGGAATGCCATTCATAACAGCAAGAAAAGAAAAGCAATTTAACCACTCCTTGATAAAGCCATGGTCTTACGAAACGAAAGGAAACAATTTGAGAGTGAAGGAAATAATCACAATATTCAGTTTTAAGAAATCAAATTATACTCCGTTTTTATCTTGAACATCCAGTCGTCTTGGCAAAGAAAATGAGGCAGATGGACACTACAACTATAGATACAGAATAAAATGAAAAAAAAAGAAAAAAAAAGAAAAAAAAAGAAAAGAGATAGATAAACAGATAGACTGATAAATAGAGAGAATCACTACAACTGTAGATACAGAATGAAATGAATAATATATATATATATATATATATATATATATATATATATATAAAACAATGATAGAAGAGATACATAAATAGATAGATTGATAGATATAGAGAGCCACTACAACTGTAGATACAGAATGAAATGAACCCCCCCAAAAAACAAACAAACAAAAAACACAAAAAAACCCCAAAAACCCAAACAAAACAAAAATACAAAACAAAAAAACAAAACTGATAGAAGAGATAGACAGATAGATAGAACAGATAGATAGACAGACAAACTATGGACGCAGTGCAAAGTATGGGGCCAGTGCTCACCTGCCCACGCTATCTGCGGGAGAAGAGCCGAAGCAGCGTCATCTCGCTCCTCCTCCTCCTGCTGCCCGCCGCCCCAGCAGACACGGCGTCGTGGTCAGCGCTGAGGAAGGCGTCCTCGGTCTGGAGCTGCTGCTGCCTCCTCTCCTGCTGCCGCTGCTGGTCCCTCTGGGCGCGGAGCCTGGCCTGCAGGAAGTCGTTGAGGATGTTGAGGGAGCTGGACCTCTTGCGGGTCACCTCGCGGTACTGGCAGCGCGGCCCTGTGTAGCCTGGGCGGCAGCGGCAGCGGCAGGGCCCGAAGATGCTCTGCCCGTAGCGCTCCTCCCCGCCGTTCAGGCACCGGAAGCTGCTCCGGCACGTGCCGAAGGCGGCCACCTGCACGGGCAGCGCCAGGCTAAGGACTACCACCACCACCAGCAGCTGGGTCAGCGTGGGCATCTTGAGGGGCCCAGGGTGGGACAGGAGGGGGAACGGCTTTCGGGCCAACACTGTCTGGTCAGCCATCGTCACTGTGCGGGCGGGGTGGGGGAAGGGAGAGAGAGAGGGGAGTGGAGTGATGTGGAGCAGCAACTGGTTCGTCGTGGCTCGTGGGTGGTCTGTGCGAGAGACGTGTCGTCAAACTTCACAGGGTTCAAGTCTCAAAACAAAACCGTCACTGTCTTTTTAAAAGAAATGTTTTATGATGATTGGTTTTCGGTGTTGACACGACTCAGTAACTGTCTTTTTAAAAGAAATGTTTTATGATGATTGGTTTTCGAGAAAAGGCAGACAAACCGGAGATACTCTTGACCAACATTCAACGGTGTTGTTTCTCCTGTTCAGTCAGCTAGCCAGTGATTTCATCAAATTCCATCTCTTTCCAAGTTGTTGTTGTGAACTGGAACTAACGTGGAGCGGCGATTGAATCCTGTCCAGGAAAGTGATGGTCAGTGTGGGTCTGTGTGATCACCCCCACAAGCCAGTGGCAACGTACAACGTTCAGAGTCACACAGTAGGACTGTTGCAATCAACGTACAACGTTCAGAGTCACACAGTAGGACTCTTGCAATCAACTGATGGCGTGCCATACCACATGGCTCTTAATATACCTCACACACTTCCTCACGAGGTGCCCACCACCGCCACCCCTCTCTCTCCCTCTCCTCCCCACCCCGCCGTTCCAATCCGCACCATGCCCTCCGCCCCCCCACCCCACCCCCGCCCCCCTCTGGATTCCGTGTGTGCCAGTGGTTGGTTCACCTTCACGATGTTTCATCAGCACAGCCATCCACCAGCCCCACCTTCAGCCTTTGTCTTCCCGCCCTTTTGGGTCACGTGACACTCCTCCGCAGCGCCCCCTGGCTCTAGAGGCCGGCACGTCATCAGAGACAGGGGAGGTGGGGGAGGGGCGTGGGGGGAGGGAGGGTTGGGGGGGGGGAGGGGGGAAGAGCCACGTGGGCGACAAGTTGGATGGGAGAAAAAAGCGATTGGTGTGGGTGGGTGTGGAAAGGAGGGGTGTGGGCTGACAGACTGACAGCTGTGGTGCCGCTGGCTCCTCTGTGGGCCTGACAGGGCTGTGGACAGGCCAGGCCCTCCTCGCTGGATGCTCGGCCTCCTCTTCTTTCATTGGCTTCTCCTCTTGGGATTCCACCCGCCCTCGCTTTGCCCGTCAAGGTGTCACCACCACCACCCTCCCTCGCTTTGCCCGTCAAGGGTGCCGCCGCCGCCACCACCATCATCATCACCACCACAAACACCACCACCGCTACCATTACACCACCGCCATCACCACCACCACCACTGCTATTGCTTGCCGCCTTCATTGAGCAGAGCGCGTGCCTCGCTCGCGTAGTTTGAGTCAGCAGTCAGCTATTTCATTCAGCCGTCTCCGTCTGTCTCTCTCTCCCTCTCTCTCATGGTACGGTAGGCAGCGTGTCCGTGTCTCTCACGGAATGTGACCCCAGTCCCAGATTACGTGGTGCTGGGCTCAAACCACGAGCCAGGCGGAAGTGTTGCTGTGAAGTGAGTGTTGCAGAGTGTTGTGGCGGGCTTGTTCTCACTCCGGATTGTCTTTTTAGTCTTTGTTGGGGGGTGGGGGGTGGTTTCTGAGAAAACCAACACGGAAAAGAAAAAAAAGGAGCGTCCTAGAGAGAGAGGGAGAGAGGGATAGAGGGAGGGAGGGAGAGAGAGAGAGAGAGAGAGAGAGGGATAGAGGGAGGGAGGGAGAGAGAGAGAGAGAGAGAAGAAACGCACAAGGCTGGGGCAGTCCAGTCATCTCAAGGACTTGACACACATTCAGCCCATCCTTCCACTTCCTACCAGAAGCGGGCTGTGTGTGAGAGAGAGAGAGAGAGAGTGTGTGCGTGTGTGTGTGTGTGTGTGTGTGTGTGTGTTCACACACAACGTCAATGTATATCGTAATTGGGTGCTTCGGTTGTGTGTGTGTGTGTGTGTGTGTGTGTGTGTGTGTGTGTGTGTGCGTGCTATGAGGAAATGGGAAAATCAATCTGAATGTCACGTGACCGGTAAAGGTTGAGGACCCACCTACAACCCGACCGGTCCCGCGCAATCTAATAACAGAAAATTAAGAAAAAATGGGTTTCCGGATCCTAGCACTCTCAATATATTGCAGCCCACACCAAGAAATTTACAAACAATACAAGACTTTATTCACTCACACAGACATACTCGCAGTGCAGAGAGCAGTGAGGCACTGAAAGCAATTTCCCTTTGGCCCCCTCCCAACCTTACTGACCCGCTGTTACACATCGCCTCACCATTTCAAGCCTTGTTTTTGAAGTGGGAATGCGAGAAAAAAAAAATCACATTCCCTCGAACACACACACTCACCCCTACTGTGCACTGCTCTCACACATGCACACGCATCCTCTACCGTCCATGTCCACGCACGTTAAAGATCCTGCAATCCATGTCAGCATTCGATGGGTTATGGAAACAAATATATATACCCAGCATGCACATCCCCGAAAACGGAGTATGGCTGCCTACATGGCGGGGTAAATAAACAAAACTGTCAAACACATAAAATGTTACATGTCTGTCTGAGTGTGTATGTGTGCGTCGTGCCTGAAATCTGATTGAATGACACAGGAAACAACAAGAGGCAGAGCCTTCATGGCTGTCGTGTGATTTCTCCTGCAAACGAACCCAAAATTGAAAGGCGGCGGTTTCCAGTACTTACATCTATCGATCCAAATCTTTTTTTCTTTCTTTCTTTTTTTCATTCAATCGGACTGATCTATTTCCAGACTGGAAGAACGGTATATTTTCGTGATATGCGCGTGCACGGTAAAATTAACGTTCCAAACGTCATTTTGCGATTTCATTCTTGTGATCAGACACTAGCATGTCTGCACATATTATGTTGACCTGGGAGATCGGAAAAATCACCACCCTTTACCCACCAGGTGCCGTCCGCGAGATTCGAACCTGGGCCCTCAAATTGAAAGTTCAACGTTTTAACCATTCGGTCATTGCGCCCTGCATCTTCTTCTTTTCCTCTTCTTCCTTCTTCTTCTTTCTCTCATTTTGAGGAGGCAGTGGTTGCAATGTGGAGGAGGCTGTCAATGGTGTTGACTTTCATCAGGGTGTGGCTGAAACGCGTGTCTGATGTCTTTTGCTGTGGCGAGGCAGACTGGGGCTGGGGGTGTGGGGTGGGATTTTTTAAAAATATTTTTTATGTGGGGTTGGGAAGGGGGGGGGGGGGGGGGGGGGGGGGAAGCGTGGTGGATAGACGGACCCGGAGGCAGGGCGGGGAGAGGGGTGTGGCATGGGGAAGGGAGGGGAGAGGGGTGTGGCATGGGGAGGGGAGAGGGGTGTGGCATGGGGAAGGGGGAGGGGAGAGGGGTGTGGCATGGGGAAGGGGGGGAGAGGGATGGGGAAGGGGAGGGGAGAGGGGTGTGGCATGGGGAAGGGGGAGGGGAGAGGGGTGTGGCATGGGGAAGGGGCAGGGGAGAGGGGTGTGGCATGGGGAGGGGAGAGGGGTGTGGCATGGGGAAGGGGGAGGGGAGAGGGGTGTGGCATGGGGAAGGGGCAGGGGAGAGGGGTGTGGCATGGGGAAGGGGGAGGGGAGAGGGGTGTGGCATGGGGAAGGGGGGGAGAGGGATGGGGAGGGGAGAGGGGTGTGGCATGGTGAAGGGGGAGGGGAGAGGGGTGTGGCATGGGGAAGGGGGGGAGAGGGGTGTGGGAAGGGGGAGGGGAGAGGGGTGTGGCATGGGGAAGGGGGGGAGAGGGGTGTGGCATGGGGAAGGGGGAGGGGAGAGGGTTGTGGCATGGGGAAGGGGGGGAGAGGGGTGTGGCATGGGGAAGGGGGGAGGAGAGGGTTGTGGCATGGGGAAGGGGGGGAGAGGGGTGTGGGAAGGGGGAGGGGAGAGGGGTGTGGCATGGGGAAGGGGGGGAGAGGGGTGTGGCATGGGGAAGGGGGGGAGAGGGGTGTGGCATGGGGAAGGGGGAGGGGAGTTACATGGGGAAGGGAGAGGGGTGTTACATGGGGAAGGGGGGGAGAGGGGTGTGGCATTGGGAAGGGGGAGGGGAGAGGGGTGTTACATGGGGAAGGGGTGGGGGGAGAGGGGTGTTACATGGGGAAGGGGTGGGGGGAGAGGGGTGTTGCATGGGGAAGGGGGAGGGGAGAGGGGTGTTACATGGGGAAGGGGGGGAGAGGGGTGTGGCATTGGGAAGGGGGAGCGGAGAGGGGTGTTACATGGGGAAGGGGGAGGGGAGAGGGGTGTGGCATGGGGAAGAGGGGGGAGAGGAGATCATAGCAGCATTCAGCTTGCGAAGTCGTTTGTAGCTTCTTTGCCTCTTCGTTCAGCCATGACGACTGGCTCTTGCGTCATTTCTAGCTGTACGTCATCACGTCTTTTACGTCATAGCATGTTCACTGCTATATCCTCTTTGTCACAAAAGAAGACATGTGCTTTCAAAGTTTATAGCACTTAGTTGTGTTGATAAATATTAATCTTTGGAATCAAAGTTGAGCAATTATAACGCACCTAACACAAACTCATCTTGCAATGATATAAACTTGAAATTAATAATTAAATTAAAGAGTACATGTATCTGAACAACAAATTACAGCATATTGTGTTATTTCTTGTTGTGTAGCAGCATTATTCTGTTCCTTGTGTATGTTGATCCCTTTGGTGTTCTCACAGTGTACGATCTGGGAACACTTGTTGCTGATTGCACGGTTTCTGGTATGCACCGATCCCTTTGGTGTTCTCACAATGTACTATCTGGGAACACTTGATGCTGATTGCACGGTTCCTGGTATCCACCGATCCCTTTGGTGTTCTCACAATGTACGATCTGGGAACACTTGATGCTGATTGCACGGTTTCTGGTATCCACCGATCCCTTTGGTGTTCTCACAATGTACGATCTGGGAACACTTGATGCTGATTGCACGGTTTCTGGTATGCACCGATCCCTTTGGTGTTCTCACAATGTACGATCTGGGAACACTTGATGCTGATTGCACGGTTCCTGGTATCCACCGATCCCTTTGGTGTTCTCACAATGTACGATCTGGGAACACTTGATGCTGATTGCACGGTTCCTGGTATCCACCGATCCCTTTGGTGTTCTCACAGTGTACGATCTGGGAACACTTGATGCTGATTGCACGGTTCCTGGTATCCACCGATCCCTTTGGTGTTCTCACAATGTACGATCTGGGAACACTTGATGCTGATTGCACGGTTCCTGGTATCCACCGATCCCTTTGGTGTTCTCACAATGTACGATCTGGGAACACTTGATGCTGATTGCACGCTTGATGGTATCCACTCACTTCCTTTCTCTTTCTGCATGTAGACAGTGTCACCTGGTAGTGGTTGCTTTCTTGCTGTCTTATTATAAGCTTTTGCTTGCTTTTCCTGCCTTTTCATTGCTGCCTCTTTGACTTTTTCCTCTTCAGGTACTTTGGTCTTCAGGTGAGCATCAGTCATTGGTAGTGTACATCGCAGTCGTCTGTTCATCAACAGCTGTACAGGTAAAGCGCTGTTTGGGAATGGTGTATTTATGTATTGCAGCAGAGCAGTGTAGGGGTATTGACCGCAGGATTTAGCTTTTTTCAGCATCCGTTTGTATGCTTCTTTCTGCCATTGAATTTGACTGAGGGTGCTTTGGGCTGCAAAGAATGTGGCGGAATCCCCATGCTAATGAGAACTTTGCAAATTCACTGCTGCTGTATTGTGATCCATTGTCGCTGATCAGTTCCTTTGGAATGCCGTGTCAGGCAAACCGTGACTTCAAGTGCAGGATGACATCATTGGTTCTTGTGGAAGGAAGAAGTGAGACTTCAAAATACTTGCTGAAATAATCCACAAGAAGATCATTCTTTCCATCAAAATGAAAGACGTCTGTGCCAACCTTTTCCCATGGAAGGAAAGGACTTGGATGATGTATCAATGGTTCTTTCTGCTGAGAGTTTTGATACTTGCTGCACGTGGAGCAGTTTGAGACAATATTCATGATCTGGGAAGACATTCCTGGCCAAAACCGTACCTCTCATGCTCCTGCCAAACACTTGTCCCGTCCTAGGTGACCCTCATGCATCCTTTTTAGCATGTCAGCCTGCAGCACTTTTGGTACAACAATCTGTTCGCCTTTGAACAAAAGCCCATTGGACTCGCTAAGTTCATCCTTTAACCCAGTGTATGCGCGTACCTCTGGTGGTACATCTTGCTTCTTCTCAGGCCTACCATCTTGTATGAACTGTTTGAGTGCTTAAAGTGTGGCATCATGGCTGGTCTTTTCTTGAAATTTGCAAATCATTTCATCAGAACCTGGCAGGCTGTTGACGATCAGGTTGACCTGTGACTCCCAGTCACCACTGGTGTCTGTGTTGAAAGCGGTGCTCTTGATAATGTGTCAGGAATGGTCATCTCTTTCCCAGACTTATAGGATAGACTGACGTTGTACTTCATAGTGCGGAGAAGCATTATTTGCAGTTGTGGAGGTGCAGCTGATAGTGGTTTCTGTACAATGGACTCAAGAGGCTTGTGATCTGATTCCACATGTATCTGTCTGCCATAGGCGTAGTAGTGGAAATGTTATAGACCAAATACTACTGCCAACATTTCCTTCACAATCTGCGCATAGCACTTTTCACAGTCAGTCAAAGATGTGGATACGAAAGCAACGGGTTTTTCGTCATGGAGCAGCACTGCTCCAAGGCCATACTGTGATGCATCCACGGCTAGCTTCACTGGCTTGTTGACGTCATAAAAACCAGGGCTGGAGCCTGTGTCACCAACCTCTTCAATTCATCTATAGCATCCTGGTTTTTCAGCCACTGCCATTCTTTGTCTTGTTTGAGGAGTTCACGGAGAGGTGCCGAGACAGTTGACAGGTGAGAAACAAACTTGCCAAGACAGTTGACCATGCCTAGAAATCTTTCAAGATCATTGTGTTCGCTTCGTGTAGGCATCTGCTGAATGGCTTCAGTTTCTGAGCTATCTGCTTTTAGTCCATTTTGCGTGATTGTGTGACCAACGAACTGAACTTCAACTCTCAGGCTGCACTTTGAAGGTTTCGACTTGATTCCTTTTGTTCTGGCACACTCAAGTACTGACTTCAGCCTCTCATCACGCTCCTCCGTGCTGCTACCTGCGATGAGAATTTCATCCATATGTTTCCACGCCTGCCTATGTCTTCAAATGCCTGGTGGAATCTCTTCACAAAAACCTCTGGTGCTGAATTCAAGCCGAAAGGAAGACGCAAGAATCTGTACCGGCCAAATGGAATGTTGAATGTGGTCAGGTCTTTGCTGGCATCATCCAGTCTGATCTGCCAAATGCTGAATTAGCATCGAGTACGCTGAAAACACTGTTGCCGCTCAGCCTGCTGGCAATCTCTTCTATGGTGGGCAGCTGGTAATGTTCTCGCTTGATGGGTCTGTTCAGATCTTGTGGATCAAGACAAATGTGCAATCCCCCAGTCTTCTTCTCAACAATTACCAGTGAACTGACCCAGTCAGTAGGATGGTCCACTTTTTCAATTACCTTTTCTGATTTCATGCGCTGAAGCTCTTTCAACAGCTGATCTTGCAATGCTACAGGGACCTTCCTGGGGGCACAAACCACTGGCTGAACGCTGTCATCAATGCAGATAGTGTACGTGCCTTCCATGTCGCCCAAGCCTTGGAACACGTCAGAATACTGAGACAAAGTGGCATCTTCAACAGCATTCACCCGCTGAATCAGCTCAAGGCTTTCACATGCTGCCAGACCCAATATTGGCTTTGAGGTGACATCAACAATCTGAAACTCCAGCATCTGCTGTTTGTCCTTGACTTTGCACGAGAACCTGCACTTGCCAACAACAGTCAGTGGTTCTCCACTGTATGTGGTGAGCTTGGCATGTGACTGCTGTAGTGGGCCATGCTGCAATCCTCTGTACAGACCCAAGGGAATAATGTTGGTCTGGGCTCCGGTGTCAAGGGTGAAAGTGATGCGGCACTTGCCAATACTGACAACTGAGGACCATTCTTTGTTGTCGTTGGCTTCATTCAGTGATCCAATGAAGAATTCATCATTTTTCTTCATGTACTTCATCTTCTTGCTTGCTTGTTTGTTCAATGATTCTAACCACTGACTCTTCTTTGGACCCCGACATACAGCGGCAAAGTGATTTTTCTTGCTGCACGTGCTACATGTTTTGCTATGCGCTGGGCATTGACGTTTTGCATACTTCCACAAAAGCGGCAACTGCTGGCTTCTTCTTTGTTCTTGTCATGCTCTGAATTCTCTTGCTGCCGACGTCTGTGAACAAAATTCACTCCTGTGCTGTCATCTTCTTTGGTGATCATTTACATTGGATCTTCTGCTGCTTCCACTGCTCTGCAGATATTTTCTGCCTTTTCTAGGTTTTGATCATGATCTTTAACAGTGTATGCCTGACTGTCTGATTTGATGCCACCTACGATTCTGTCTTTGATCAGTGAATTTGTCAGTGTTCCAAACTCACAGGACTTGGCTTTGAGCTTCAGGTCTGTAACAAAGCTGTCAAAAGTTTCCCCTTCAGCCTGTTTTCTGAAGATGTGACGTTCAATAGTGATATTCTTCCAATATTGTTCAAATTTTTGTTGAACACATTCGAGTGCATGAAAGTTGTCTCGAGGTTTGCAGTTTTGAGGTCTTGGACACTGCCCTTCTTTCCATTCAAATGTGTTGAAAATGTCAACAGCTTCAGGACCAATGACATGTAGAAAAGTAATGCACTGTACCTTGCGGCTTTTGCTTTCTAAACGGCTGGCTGCATGATAGATGCTAAAACGCTGCTGGAAGTATTTCCAGTTGTCTGCCAAGTTCCCTTCAAGTTGAAGGTGGTCAGGAGACCCCAAATAATCCATTGCTTACGTGGAGTATCCCACTTCTGACACCATATAGCAGTATTCAGCTTGCCAAGTCATTTGTAGCTTCCTTGCCTCTTCGTTCAGCCATGACGACTGGCTCTTGCGTCATTTCTAGTTTTATGTCATGACGTCTTTTACGTCATAGAATGTTCACTGCTATAGGGGTGTGGCATGGGGAAGGGAGGGGTGAGGGGTGTGGCATGGAGGAAGGGGGAGGGGAGAGGGGTGTGGCATGGGGGAAGGGGGAGGGGAGAGGGGTGTGGCATGGGGAAGGGGGGGGGAGAGGGGAGTGGCATGGGGAAGGGGGAGGGGAGAGGGGAGTGGCATGGGGAAGGGGGAGGGGAGTGGAACGTGTGTCAATGTTCTAGGTGAAATCCCCACTGTTAACTTTAATCACAACCTTTTCTCCTGGCAACCTGCTATTGTGGAAATTGTGCATTGCATACATTATGATTTTGTTTTAATGTATGTGTGTTCTTGTGCAGTACATACCATTAAAACTGATGCGTGAGAAAGGAACCTTCCGTGCAAGGGGAAGTAACCCAAAACAACAATAACTTTTTTCTCTCTCTTTTTTTTTTTTGACACGTCATGCCCCATTTTATGGACAAGGAAGATGTGAGGGCCTGGAGACGCTGTTCACTTCATTACATCATGTCCTGCATCACCCGGTGAGCCTTCATTACATGTCCTGCATCACCCGGTGAGCCTTCATTACAGCATGTCCTGCATCACCCGGTGAGCCTTCATTACAGCACGTCCTGCATCACCCGGTGAGCCTTCATTACAGCATGTCCTGCATCACCCGGTGAGCCTTCATTACATCATGTCCTGCATCACCCGGTGAGCCTTCATTACATCATGTCCTGCATCACCCGGTGAGCCTTCATTACATCATGTCCTGCATCACCCAGTGAGCCTTCATTACATCATGTCCTGCATCACCCGGTGAGCCTTCATTACATCATGTCCTGCATCACCCGGTGAGCCTTCATTACATCATGTCCTGCATCACCCAGTGAGCCTTCATTACATCATGTCCTGCATCACCCGGTGAGCCTTCATTACATCATGTCCTGCATCACCCAGTGAGCCTTCATTACATCATGTCCTGCATCACCCGGTGAGCCTTCATTACATCATGTCCTGCATCACCCAGTGAGCCTTCATTACATCATGTCCTGCATCACCCGGTGAGCCCTGAGCAGTAACACTCCAGATGGCCCAGACATCACACCACACAGCAGTAACACTCCAGATGGCCCAGACATCACACCACACAGCAGTAACACTCCAGATGGCCCAGACATCACATCACACAGCAGTAACACTCCAGATGGCCCAGACATCACATCACACAGCAGTAACACTCCAGATGGCCCAGACATCACACCACACAGCAGTAACACTCCAGATGGCCCAGACATCACACAGCAGTAACACTCCAGATGGCCCAGACATCACATCACACAGCAGTAACACTCCAGATGGCCCAGACATCACATCACACAGCAGTAACACTCCAGATGGTCCAGACATCACATCACACAGCAGTAACACTCCAGATGGCCCAGACACCACACCACACAGCAGTAACACTCCAGATGGTCCAGACATCACATCACACAGCAGTAACACTCCAGATGGTCCAGACATCACATCACACAGCAGTAACACTCCAGATGGCCCAGACACCACATCACACAGCAGTAACACACCAGATGGCCCAGACATCACATCACACAGCAGTAACACTCCAGATGGTCCAGACATCACATCACACAGCAGTAACACTCCAGATGGCCCAGACATCACATCACACAGCAGTAACACTCCAGATGGCCCAGACATCACACCACACAGCAGTAACACTCCAGATGGCCCAGACATCACACCACACAGCAGTAACACACCAGATGGCCCAGACATCA
>NC_134884.1:49171351-49186351 GCF_041734735.1 Babylonia areolata
TTAGAAGATTACTATCATCCGTAATTAATTTTGATCTTGTAATGATTTGAACCATGTCAGTTACATCAGTTTCGTGGCCAACCAAGCAGGGACTTCGTGTTGGTTGCTTAAATATAAACAATGCAACAAACAAGAAGGAAGATATTGCTACCGTCCTTCGTAACTCTGGTAAACACTTTCACCTTTTCTGAATCACGACTGTCTTCACACATTTCAGATGCTGATATGAACATGCCAGGACACCAAATTATTCCATCAGACCCAACGAAACCCAAAACTACAGGTTTACTTATATATTTGGCGTCCTCGTTACATTGTAAACGACTAAGTAGTCTTGAAGCTTATAATGTAGAATCAGTCTGGGTTGAAATTAAGACAAATGGTAACAAACCTCTTTTAATAGGATGTGTATATAGAAACCCGTCAGAGAATACAGATTGGGAGGATAGGTTTAGTTCTGTTATGGATGAAGTGATTATATTTGATTATGAAACTATTATTTTGGGAGACTTCAATTTAGATTTACAAAAACCCAAACCAGAATGGTATCAGAGCTACTCCATGCATGGCTTTGAACAGTTGATGTACAGACCAACACGTGTAACTGAAAGCACATCCACTTTGATAGATCATATTTATACAACTACAAACCAAAACATTATCGAAGTCTGTGTTCCACCATGTGGCTGTAGTGATCATTACCCTATTTGTTTTACATGGGTCAAAAATAGTGTTAAAATTCCAAAGGTTGGGCATAAAATTATACATTATAGGAATTTTAAGAATTTCAAAGAAGATGTTTTTCTTTCAGATCTAGCAAACTCGCCTTTGGATTACATATACCAGATAAGAGATCCTGATCAAGCAGTTGAATTCTGGATAAATACATTCTCTTCTGCATACAATAAAGATGCACCATTTGTAAGGAAAAGAGTTAGACAAGAAACAAACCCACCATGGATAACAAAAGAAATTGACATTGAAATATATTACAGAGATTAACTGAATACCTATGGAACAAGGGAACAATCTAAGAAACAGAGAAATAAGGTAAATGCAGTAAAACGTAAATCTAAATGGAACTTTTTTCAAAATATGTTAGCTTCCACAAAAGATTCTCGCAAAATCTGGATAGCTATTAATATGTCAAACAATAAACATGTGTCAAGAAATCAATACATTATCACTGACATAACAGCAGATCACTTAAGTGATCACTTTACAAACATTGCTGATAAAATTATATCAAACAACAGAACCAGTGAAAATGACCTTTACAGTTTAAAACAGTATGTTAATTCAAAGGAAATTAGCGTTCCATTTAGTCTCCAACCGATGACGGTCTTAGATGTTAGTAAGAGTTTATCTCTGCTAAAATAGTCTGGCACACGTGATTTGGACGGGTTGGATGGAAGAATATTAAAGCTTTCTTCTTCTTTTATTGTTGATTCACTGGCATATCTTTATAATTTGTGTATCGACAAAAAGTATTTTCCTTTAAGATTCAAGCAAGCTAGAGTTATTCCTCTCTACAAATCAGGTGATTGTTCTAATCCATCAAACTATAGACCAATTTCTGTCTTGCCAACTAATCCACGAAGATCAGTCTGGTTTTCGTGAAAACCATTTTTACCATGCTGCTCTCATACAACTTACTGACAGTATTTTGCATAACATTCATAAAATAAATTCACAGGTCTTCTTTTTATTGATTTTGAAAAAGCCTTTGATGTAATGAGTCATCCGTTGTTAATTCGTAAATTAGAGGTGTATTATTTAACACCAGATTTTACTCATCTTATAGAATCTTTTCTTTCGTACAGGAAACAGTTAGCAGCAGCAAATAATAAAACCTCAAAATTTAAATCAATCAAACATGGAGTACCACAGGGATCCATCTTAGGGCCAATATTATTTTCTGTTTACGTTAATGACTTGCCTTGTTCTATTACATGTAAATGTGAAATGTTCGCAGATGACACTTCCCTGCATTCAAGCAATTCAGATGCCTGTAAACTCACAGATGATCTTCAAGACAACATTCAGAGACTTAGTGATTGGACACAATAAAATCATATGTCCTTAAACACACAGAAAACTAAATGTATGTATGTAGCAGCACGACAAAAAAGACAAAGGATGAAACACAGATTCAAACCACTTTTCTTAGGAGTAAGCAGAATTGAAGAGGTAGAATCACATACAGTTTCTGTTATCTTTTGGGGAGCATGGAAATGCTCCCAAAAGATAACAGAAACTTTTAAAACTAATGACCACAGACACAACCATATGTTATGTATACCCAGACCTAGAAATAACCTTTATAAATCCAGCTTCCTATACTCTGGTGGAAATTTATGGAATAACCTTCCACTCGTTTTAAAAGACATAACGAATAAAAATGTGTTTAAGAAAAATATGAAAAATCATCTTATTAACTGTCCAAAAGATGAACAATAATACAAATCTATATCTATTAGTTACCAGTATCATGATTTGTGAAATGTTTTGTATATGCCTTTGGTGGAGGTTTGTTGTAAGAGGGTGTGTGTGTGTACTAAACGGGATGTGTTGTAAGTGTGTTGTAAATGCAAATGTGTATTTCATTTTCGCACGATTCGTGTATGCACGAAACTATATTTCTAGTACTTTTGTGTATTTAGTTCTCTCTCTCTCTCTCTCTCTCTCTCTCTCTCTCTCTCTCTCTCTCTCTCTCTCACTCTCTCCAGATGGCTTGATGTAAAAAGCAGTCGTTGCTTATTCAATTACCATCTTGAAATAAAAATTTTGACTTTGACACACACACCATACATTCTTTCGGGGGGCCGTTCCACAGGGCAGATCTCCGATCAAACCTCAGTTTACAGGTGAGTCTCATCAAGACTTTCATTTGTGACTTCATCTTTACCTGTACTGGGCTGCATCTTTACCTGTACTGGACTGCATCTTTACCTGTACTGGACTGCATCTTTACCTATATTGGACTGCATCTTTACCTGTACTGGACTGCATCTTTACCTACATTGGACTGCATCTTTACCTGTACTGGACTGCATCTTTACCTGTACTGGACTGCATCTTTACCTATATTGGACTGCATCTTTACCTGTACTGGACTGCATCTTTACCTGTACTGGACTGCATCTTTACCTGTACTGGACTGCATCTTTACCTATATTGGACTGCATCTTTACCTGTACTGGACTGCATCTTTACCTATATTGGACTGCATCTTTACCTGTACTGGACTGCATCTTTACCTGTACTGGACTGCATCTTTACCTATATTGGACTGCATCTTTACCTATATTGGACTGCATCTTTACCTGTACTGGACTGCATCTTTACCTGTACTGGACTGCATCTTTACCTATATTGGACTGCATCTTTACCTATATTGGACTGCATCTTTACCTCTATTGGCCTGCATCTTTACTTGTACTGGACTGCATCTTTTATATTGGACTGCATCTTTACCTGTACTGGACTGCATCTTTACCTATATTGGACTGCATCTTTACCTGTACTGGACTGCATCTTTACCTATATTGGACTGCATCTTTACCTATATTGGACTGCATCTTTACCTGTACTCGACTGCATCTTTACCTATACTGGACAAGTCACTGGACTGCAGTGAAATTAACTTATCATGTTTTGCAGAAACTAATTTACATAAATTATCATAAGCATTAGCTGCTGGTATCTCAAGATTATTTCATATCAACATTTCTCTTGCTGCAAGAAAACCCTCTTTTCATCATGCGCTTTCATTATTTTTAGTCCAAATCAACTTCCAGTTCGAGAGAACAAGGTGCTGTGTGTAATGTGGTCCACTGAGCTTCAAGCCATCCACTGTTTCTGACAACAAAACATCATTTAGAGAAATAAAATGAAGAGCAATAAATAATCAAAAGTGAACCTTGCCCATTGTTTCCTATTTTCTGTAATTTCTATAACTTTCTATAAATTCAGTTACAGACAGCGAGAACAGAATAAAGCTGTGTGCATCATCCTGCTTTACACCTTATATGCAATTTGCATAATCTGTTAATCAGATCCACACCCTGCCTTTACCTTCACACAGTTATGAATGCTTTCAGTTCATCGATATAACGTGTCCTTTATATCATTTTACGAGAATAATGACATCAAATATTTTTTTTGCTTTTTGAATCAAAAGCTTTCTTCAAGTCTGTAAATGCAAGGTACATTTTCTTACATAGAATCAGATTTGTTTTGTGTGGAAGCTAAGAAAGTAAGAAAGTAACAATGGTAGAATATTTGCTTTTACATACAGCTTGGTGTTACCGAGTAGCAATATTCTATTCTATTAATGCTGATATCAATGTTTGATAGCATCATTATAATCTTTACGACTAACATCACAGTACGTGAAGCATCTATGCTTGTGGGGCTTGTTCACGCCACTTATGTTTATGAATATAATAAATATAGTAAATGTAATACTGTTTTTTGATCAACATTACAATAACTAATTCCCCAGTCACTTCATCATCTGGCTCAGCATCTTTCCTTTTTGTGTCAATCTTTTTTCTAACAACCCGCCCCCCGCCCCCCTCCCCCTCCAAAAAAAAAAAAAAAAAAAAAAAACGAAACAAAAAACAACAAGCAAGCAAACAAACAAACAAACAAAAAAAACCCACAAAAAAACAAAAAAAACCCCAACCCATCGACTGAAATAAAAATCGGCATCTTTCACGTTTAATGAATACTTTAATCTATCAAAGACAAGGGCCCGCCCTCCCCCCCCCCCGCACCCCCCCCCCCCTGTGTTTATCTCTCTCTCAACACACACACACACACACACACACACACACACACACACACAAACACACACATATATATATATGTATTTATCCCTTTATTGAAATCATCACGTAGTGTGTGCGTGCATGTGGGTAAACGGTTACTCCGTGTGTGCGCGCGATAGAGTGTGGTATGGTGTGGTGTGGTGTGTGTGTGTGTGTTTGTTTGTGTGTGTGTGTGTGTGTGTGTGTGTGTGTGTGTGTGTACGTGCGTGCGTGCGTGCGTGTGCAATTGTTCATATCTGGGATTTGCACTATGTTTTGGTGAAATAGATATAGAGTAGGTATGGGTAATTGCCAACGATCCAGTCGAAGTAATTGGACGCTGTTCGCAATTACCCATACCTACCGTACAGTGTATATGTTGTATTTTATTGTCTTCTTTGTGCTGTTAATGTTATTGTGCACTGTTGCATTTGTATTGTTTCATGTGAGGCTGTTAGAACCCATTTATGGGGAACTTGCGCCATATAAGTATCATTATTACTATTGTTATCATCATCATCATCATCATCATCACCATCGTCATCCTCAACATTAACTACAAGAGATGCACATCGCAGAAGGGTGGACACGAGTGTGACTGGACCAAACTGACCCTTGAAGGCCTTTCAACACGGGGTGGGGACAGTTGTGACTGGACCAAACTGACCCTTGAAGGCCTTTCAACAAGGGGTGGGGACAGTTGTGACTGGACCAAACTGACCCTTGAAGGCCTTTCAACACAGGGTGGGGACAGTTGTGACTGGACCAAACTGACCCTCGGGGGACCTTTCAAGTTGACCTGGAGTGACCTGCATATCCATTGGGGGTGGGAGGTGGGGGTAAAGTCTAACTAGGAGGCTGATCCCGACTAGCTGAAGGTGACCCCCAGGGACATTCCACACCAGCCCCCACAGACCTCGGCCTCACTTTGGGCTGGCCAGATCTGACCGCGGGGTAAATCAACTTTTGGGGTCAGCGAGCCACCCTATGATGACGGCGATCACAGCGACAGACAGGAGGGAAAGGGGTGCTGAATTATTTGTTCCGGAAATGACACGGCGTGACGGCGTCAGCTGTCCTCTGCCGGATGTGCCCAGTGTTTGCCTTGGCGGTTGACGCGTGCGTTTCCATGGAGACGAGTGATTTGTCTGTCTGCCTGTCCGTCCGTCCGCCCGTCTGTCTGTCTGTCTGTTTGTCAAGCTGTACGTCTGTGTCTGACTGTCGGCATGTATGGATGTATGTATCTGAATGTGTAAGCAGGAAATACCTTATGTATGCATGCATGCATGTATGTGTGCGTCTCTCTCTCTCTCTCTCTCTCTCTCTCTCTCTCTCTCTCTGTCTCTGTCTCTCTGTAAAAGAGGTCAATGGTTCCACATCATGGCCGTGGGGGCAGTGAATTGACCTCCAAGGTGTCAAAGGCTCAGCGTTGGAAGGCGGGGCCCAGTTCTCTCCTTCCGCTGTTCTGACTTTCCTCACCGAAGTCAGATGATCCATTCACACCTGGTGAAGTGAGGAAAACCGGAGTGAGGTGCCTTTCCCAACACCGTGCCCAAACCGGGCCTCGAACCCTGACCACTGGTCAACACTGGACCACTGGTCAACACAGGATCACTGGTCAACACTGGACCACTGGTCAACACTGGACCACTGGTCAACACTGATCACTAGTCAACACTGTTCACTGGTCAACACTGGACCACAAGTCCAACGCCTGACCCATTCTGCCACGACCCCAATGTATGTGTGTGTTTGTATGGGTTTATGTGTGGGTGTATGGGTTTATGTGTGGGTGTATGTATGGGTGTATGTATGTGTGTTTGTATGGGTTTATGTGTGGGTGTATGTATGGGTGTATGTATGTGTGTTTGTATGGGTTCATGTGTGTTTGTATAGGTTTATGTGTGGGTGTATGTATGGGTGTATGTATGTGTGTTTGTATGGGTTTATGTGTGTTTGTATAGGTTTATGTGTGTTTGTATGGGTTTATGTGTGGGTGTATGTATGGGTGTATGTATGTGTTTGTATGGGTTTATGTCTGTTTGTATGGGTTTATGTTTGTTTGGGTTTATGTGTGTTTGTTTGGGTTTATGTGTGGGTGTGTTTGTTTGGGTGAATGTATGGGTATATGTATGTGTGTTTGTATGTTTGTATGTATGGGTGTATGTGTGTGTGTTTGTATGGGTGTATGTATGGGTGTATGTGTGTGTGTTTGTATGGGTGTATCTGTGTGTGTGTGTTTGTATGGGTGTATGTGTGGGTGTTTGTATGGGTGTATGTATGAGTGTATGTGTGTGTGTTTGTATGGGTGTATGTATGGGTGTATCTGTGTGTGTGTGTGTGTGTGTTTGTATGGGTGTATGTATCGGTTTATGTATGAGTGTATGTATGGGTGTATGTATGGGTTTATGTGTGAGTAAATGTGTGGTTGTATGTATGGGTTTATTTGTGGGTGAATGTGTGGGTGTATGTATGGGTTTATGTGTGGGTGTATGTGATGGGTTTATGTGTGGGTGTATATATGGGTTTATGTGTGAGTAAATGTGTGGTTGTATGTATGGGTTTATTTGTGGGTGTATGTGTGGGTGTATGTATGGGTTTATTTGTGGGTTTATGTGTGGGTGTATGTATGGGTTTATGTGTGGGTGTATGTGTGGGTTTATGTGTGGGTGTATGTGTGGGTTTATGTGTGGGTGTATATATGGGTTTATGTGTGGGTGTATATATGGGTTTATGTGTGGGTGTATGTATGGGTGTATATATTCACGTACATGTATATAAATATGTTCCGCTACTTTTCTTAGCCCTCCACCCCCTCTGTTACTCCCCCTCCCTCTCCCTCTCTTCCTCCCCCTCGCTCTCTCTCTCCCAGTCTCCCTCTCTATTCCTCCGCCACCCCTCCCTCTTCGCCCCCCGCTCTCTCTCCCTCTCTCCCCACCCTCCCTCTCTCTCCCTGTCTCCCTCTCCTCCCCCTCCTCTCTATCCCTCTATCCCCACCCCCTTCTCTCTCTTCCTGTCTCTCTCTCCTTCCCCCTCCTCTCTCTCTCCCTCTCTCCCCATACCACCCTCTCTCTCTTCCTGTCTCTCTCTCTCCTCCCCCTCCTCTCTCTCTCCCTCTCTCCCCACCCTCCTCTCTCCCTCTCCCCATACCACCCTCTCTCTCTTCCTGTCTCCCTCCCTCCCTCCTCTCTCTCTCCCTCTCCCCATACCTCTCTCTCTCCATCTCTCCCCACCCTCCTCTCTCCCTCTCCCCATACCTCTCTCTCTTCCTGTCTCCCTCTCCTCCCCCCCTCTCTCTCTCTCTCTCTCCCTGTACTTCTCCTATGTCGCTACCCACTACCCCCTCCCCCCATCAGAAGTGATAAACAGCATCACATTCAACCCACGTTCCGTGCAGAACATTAACATCAGGTAAGACGAACAAAACAGAATCAATACCAAAAAGTGTTTTCAGATTGTCAAAGTTTATTTGCTTGTTTGTTAAATCATTCTAATAAAGTTCTCTGTCTGTCTGTCTGTCTGTCTGTCTGTCTGTCTCTCTCTCTCTTCTTCTTCTTCTTCTTCTTCTTTGTCTTTCTTACCTGATCCTTTTTCTTTACTCCGAAGACTGGATGAGAAAAAGCATTGTTGCTGACTTTGTTACCATCTGTCTGTCTGTCCGTCCGTCTGTCGCTCTGTCCATGTGTGTGTTAGTGTGTGTGTGATAGTGTGTTAGTGTGTTAGTGTGTGTGTGTGTGTGTGTGTGTGTGTGTGTGTGTGTGTGTGTGTGTGTGTGTGTGTGTGTGTGTGCGTGCGTTCGTGCACGAACGAAAGAACGAAATTTTGTTTCACGAGGGTAAGGGAATAAGCACAATTGCTTATACATGCACAATAGCAAATTCGTTAAAAGAAACAAATAATAGAAAAAAAAATCTGCATACCCCCGCCCCCTCCAAAAGAAAGAAGCATGTACATCACTTAATTCAACACATCAATAGCATACATGATTAGTACAACGACATATACAAATAATACAGTAAAAGAGGAGAGAGAAAGTAAGAATGAAAGAAGAAAGAAAGAACAAAGAAGAAAAACGAAAAGCAAAGAAAGAGTGAGTGAAGAAATAGACAGGTAGACCTGACAGATCCACAGACAGATAAAGAGGTGTAAACGCTATGATTATTAATAATCAATGAAATTGTGGATCATATTATCATAATGACGTGAAACATGTTTTTCAGAGTTTTCATGAGATATGCACGATTAGCATTTTTAAATACTGAGATGCTTTTAACTGTGATCTCTGTTTAGAGTATTTTCACAAGCTGAATCTCGTAATGTTGATGCACAATTGATGTGGGATTCGACATAAGCATTGAAAAATAACTTACGACAATGTTGATTCAGAAAATGTTTTATCTTAGATAGCTGCTGAGGACCAGGGAAAAAAAGAAAAGAAAAAGAAGAAAAGGCGGCAATACAAGGACATCCAGGAGTCATGACCTGGGTGCGGCCCGGCCCCCTTAGAGTGTAAGGAGTTATGGGCCGAAACACTTGACTGAGGGGGGCTTCTTCTCTGAAGATTTTGTACTGTTCAGCTCTCGCTAGAGTTTCTTATCACTAGATACTTTTTGATACTTTTTTTTTTTAACACAGTAACGAGGTGTGATGTGACCATGATAGGTTATTATCAACTGTAACATCAAGAAGTCTATGGTGGTTTACTATTTCAATCATTTCGCTATTGACATAGACAGGCGAGCAGTCTACAGACACATTTTGACGCTTTTGTCTTGTAATTATCAAGTATTTTGGGGGTTTTTTTCGGATGGAGACTCATGTGGTTTAGTTCAGACCATTCAGTACACTGGTCAATGCTTTCCTGAAGGGAAGAGTATAGAGTATACATGACCTAATTTAGAATTACTGACATGTACAGTGGTATCATCAGCAAACAATTCACACGGTGCTTGTAAAGATAAGGGTAAATCGTTTATATATACAGAAAATGAAATTGGTCCCAAAAGGGAACTTTGGGGTACACCATAATCAATGTACATTAATGCAGATTCGGATCTGTTAGCTGATACAAGTTGTTTTCTGTCAGAGTGAAAGGATGAAATGAGTTCTAAAGTGCTGAGAGATGAACCATATAATTATCTTTAATTTAGGTAAAAGCAGAGGATGATCAATAACATCAAAAACCTTAGCAAAATCAACGAAAAGAGCTCAAGATCTACTAAATTTGTTAATGTGGTGTGACATGAGTAATAAGCTCTAAATCCAGATGAAACAGTCTAAAATGATTAAAATGATGCAGAATATGTTTATCAATGTGGTATTCTAAAGGCTTAGATAGAACAGACAAAATAGAGATTGGTCGATAGTTTGAAGGTTCACAATGATCACCATTCTTGAAAATGGGAATAACTTTAGCAATTTTAAGCGATTTGGGAACGTGATTTTTTGTAATACATAAATCATATACGTATGTAAGGGATTTTGCAATACCAGGAGCTGAAAGTGTTAATATTTTCCCGTCTGTGCCATCGAGACGTCTGGTACCCTTTTGATTTAAAAGGATGAGAGCATAATAGACTTCATGAACACATATTAAAGAGATATTTCAGGTGGATGAAATATATTTAGATTAGCAAAAGTCATTCAGAGCTATTAGGGTGTAAGTTTGATTTGTCTGATTTTAATGGTAGAAGTTGCTACATTGCGGAAGTGTGTGTTAAGGTTGAGAGAGAGAGAGAGAGAGAGAGAGAGAGAGAGAGAGAGAGAGAGAGAGAGAGAGAGAGAGAGAGAGAACAAACAGGCATAAAGACAGAAAGAGACAGAGACACAGAGAGAGACACACAGAGAGAATACATACGAAAAATAAACTTGTTTGCTGACATTTAATAGATCTTTCAATACACGCAATTCGGGTTTTTTTCCTACTATAATGTGCCTTTGATTGTCGAAACGAATTGCAGTTGGAAAGATATCTTGCTGATGAGTGGGTGTAGCAATTTATGAATGATTATCATGTATCGAGTTAGAAGCAATGATCGAGGCGTGATGTGTATGTGGGGGTGGTGGGGGTGGGTGGTTGGGTGGGTTGGTGTGTGAAATAAAAAGACAGACAGACAGAAACAGACGGACAGACAGACAGGGATGTATCATTCATAAGCAGGTCCCTAAAGGAACAGTCATTCTACAGGACAATGTGGGTTCAAGATCAACATAAGAAGACTAACATCATTCCTGTAGGAAACCCGTACACGATCGTCACTTCAAAGTTTTTCAATATCAGTAAATCAGATGGGTGTGTGTTCAATGTCAGTAAATCAGATGGGTGTGTGTTCAGTGTCAGTAAATCAGATGGGTGTGTGTTCAGTGTCAGTAAATCAGATGGGTGTGTGTTCAGTGTCAGTAAATCAGATGGGTGTGTGTTCAGTGTCAGTAAATCAGATGGGTGTGTGTTCAATGTCAGTAAATCAGATGGGTGTGTGTCGACAGGTATCTGGTCCTTGTGCTTGATGTCATGACGTCATGTCATGTCCGTCTTTCGGGCACCATCATCAGTGGAACTCATCGGTGGACACGCCTGTGGCCACCAGTCTCCAGCAGACAGACAGCTTTGTATCACCCATCTGGACATACAGACACAGACACACAGACACAGACACAGACACACACAGACACACACAGACACACACACACACAGACACACACACACACACACACACACACACACACACACGCACGCACGCACAGAGACAACCGAACACCGGGTTAAAACATAGACTCACTTTGTTTACACAAGCGAGTCAAAAAGGAACGAAATGGATGAGAATTACTGCAAGCTTGTGTTGAGAAGAAGAAGAAGAAGAAAGTGACTCTTGTTGTATTCACTATCATCTTTCAAATCATATCTGAACCATTTGACTTAGCTGGTTTGCAGACAAAAGAAGCGGATGACCTGTTTATCAAAGTCGATGATGATGATCTGGATTTGGGGGTCAAGGTGGGACAAACTGGAGACTAGGGGGTGGGGAGAGAGAGAGAGAGAGAGAGAGAGAGAGAGAGAGAGAGAGAGAGAGAGAGAACGAACGAACGAACGAACGAAGTTTTTTATTGAGGGAAGTGGAATAAGCATACATGTGCTTTTTTTCATCCAGACCTCAGGGCAAATGGAAATTGAATATGAATCAAAACATCCACAAAGTAGCAAAGAGATGAAGAAATAAAGACATGACATTCACATTCACATTTAAACATGCACATCTACATAATAAACATGTACATTTACATAATCATGGTACAAACATCATCATGTCATGAAGGAAAAAGATCAAACCATCCCCCCTTAAAAAAAAACAAAAAAACAAAAACAAAAACAAAAAACAAAAAAAACAGCCCCTCCCAAGCCTCCCCCCCCCCCCCCCCCCCCCCCCCAAAAAAAAAAAAAAAAAAAATTCAGGACACTGATTGTGGTTGTATATCATTAAGTAGTGCGATAGCGGTTAGACATACAATTAAACTATATATGCGTATTCAATAAGATAAATTTGTCCATAAGGTGTGTATGGTAATGTTTTTTGAATTCTTGAATGCTTTTCTGAACATTAAGATTGGATGAAATATTGTTCCATAAACAGCCTCCTGAATAAATGAGACTGGATTTAAACAGATCTACTCTTGGAATGGGGATCTTAATCTTGTTGGTCTGGCGGACTAGCGTGGTGGGAAATCTATCTCTCAAAGATGGAGCATAATTAGACATGATTTTAAAAATAAAAACTGCTTTGTTGTATTCAAGTTTAAGCTTTAGGGGAAGAATATCTAAATGTCTGTAGTCGTCAGCAGTCAGTGATGAAGATTTCAGAAGGATTAATTTAAGAGCTCGTCTATGCAGACTTAGTAAAGGTTTTAGTATATTATCGCTAGCTGAATCCCAGAGTGTTGACGCATAGTTAATATGTGATTCAATATAAGCAAAAAAGAATAATTTTCTACAATGCAAATCAAGAAAATGTTTAATTCTGGAAAGCTGATAAATCTTTTTGGATAGGGTTTTGCATAATGACATAATATGACTGGACCAAGATAAGTTGTTATCAATGGTGACTCCAAGAATTTTATGATTATCAACTTCTTCTATTGGATGACCATTAATGGAAAAGGGTGGAAGGTTGTGTGAAAAATTTTGGCGTTTCTGTCTGGTGGTGAGTATGAGACATTTCGTTTTTTTTGGATGGAGACGCATGTGATTTAAATTGGACCATCTAACTATATCATTAATGCTTTGTTGCAGAGCATAGTACACTTTGTCTATTGTAGTGTGATTTGTATGTATTGTTGTATCGTCTGCAAACATCTCACATAATGCATTAATAAATAGAGGCAAATCATTTATATAAACAGAAAACAATATTGGACCAAGAATTGAACCTTGAGGAACTCCGTAATAGATAGACTGTAAAGAGGATTGAGATTCATTCATAGATACAATTTGTCTTCTGTCTGATAGAAATGAAGATATGAGGTCAAGTGTATTTCCAGAAAAGCCATATAATTTTAGTTTTTTCAAAAGAAGAGTGTGGTCTATCACATCGAATGCCTTCATAAAATCCACCATGAGAACACCAGTAATTTCATTATTGTTTATATTTGTGAGCCATTGTTCGACTAAGTTAGTGAGTGCTGTATGACAGGAGTGCTTGGACCTGAAACCAGACTGATTTGGATGAAATAATTTGTAGTGATTGAAATGATTAAGGATATGTTTGTTAATGTGTTTTTCTAAAGGTTTTGACAATATTGATAAGATTGAAATTGGTCTGTAATTGGAAGGGTCTGTACGGTCTCCTGACTTAAAAATGGGTACTACTTTCGCGACTTTAAAAGATTTAGGAATTATCTTTTTTGTGATACATTGGTTATAGACATAAGTAAGTGTTTCGGCAATTATAGGAGCAGAGAGTTTTAATATCTTTCCATCTATACCATCAATACCTTTCGAACCTGTTTGCTTTAAGTGGGAAAGAGCATAGTAAACTTCATGTACAGCCATAAGAGGGATATCAAGGTGTGATGAAATATTTTTAATGTTACAAAAGGTTTCGAGAATATCAAGTGAATTAAGGGATGACATGTTTGTTCCTACTGTTGAGTTAGCTACATTACAAAAATGTGTATTTAGGTTATCTGCTGATATGTCGTTAGTTGTTGTGGATTGCGTGATATTATGTTTATTATTTAACTGATTTATGGCTTTCCAAATCAATTTATTATTGGATTTTGTGGAAATAAGTTCTTGAAAATAATTCTTTTTTTCTGAACGTTTCAAAGCATTTACAAGATTACGTTGTTTTCTGAATTCATCTTTCTTACCTTCTGAGAGAGACGAGTCTCTTTCCTTAATCTTATCATCAATGGTTTTAGTCATCCATGGCTGTTTAGGATAGCTTTTGACACGTTTTGTTATGAATGGAGCATGTTTATCATATACATTAAGAAAATTGTGATACCAAACCTCCAGTGCTTCTTCAGGATTAGAGAACTGATAAACAGCTGACATATTGGAATGTATCAAGTTCTGTAGAAATAAATCCTTATCAAATTGTCTAAAATCTCTATGGCAAACGGTTTTATGTCTATTTGCAGGAATTTTTACACCTCGTTTGGACCATGTGAAACATATAGGGGAATGGTCACTGCAGCCAAACGATGGGGAACATACTTCTGTTATGGAGTTTGTAGATGAAGCGTATATATGATCTATAAGTGTTTTTGACGTTGCAGTAACTCTCGTAGGTATGTCAATTAACTGCGTTAGGTGAAATGATTCATAAAGTTTTGTCCAGTGTTTGTTTGATTTGAGTAAGTCAATATTAAAGTCACCTAATAGTATTATTTCACTTGAAGACAAAGAAGCTTCTTCCATCATCAACATAAACTTGTCTATCCAATCTACATGTTCAGCTGGATTTCTATAGATAAAGCCGAGAAGGATAGGTTTTGATTTCTTAAAGCGTATTTCGATCCATACAGATTCAACTTGATAATTTTCGAGTGATTCAATTCGTTTAAAGTTAATGTTTTGTTGAACATATACTACAAGGCCTGTTTCTCTAGAACATTTCGGATCATAACGAATAATACAATAGCCTGGTAGTAGTAAATCAGAGTCTTGTATATGGTCTGTTAGTCTTGA
>NC_134884.1:49188851-49193851 GCF_041734735.1 Babylonia areolata
GCTGACGTTCGCTCTATGTGGAGACAGTGCTGACGTTCACTCTATGTGGAGACAGTGCTGACGTTCGCTCTATGTGGAGACAGTGCTGACGTTCACTGACGTTCGCTCCACGCACGCAAGCACGCACGCACATACACGTGCACACATGCACGCGCGCACTCAGATTACTAAACAACTAAAGCAAATAAACCACACCATTACATGATAAAACAGTTTTTACAAAACATTCCCAATAGTAACATTTGCACATAACATTTATGGATTAAATTGAAAATGCAAAAATATGGAGACAATTCACACACACACACAACAATGTATGTTAAAAACAATTCTTATCAAACATTCCTCATATAAACATGTATCAAAACAGATAAGAATACACTGGGTACGTGAATACAATTGTAGACAGTTTAAACACACCCACAACCCTACACACACACCTCTCCCACCCACCCCCACAACACACACCTAACAAACAGCAAGAACAACAACAACAAAACAACAACAATCAAAATGCCCACAGATAAACAATCGAGTAAAAGAAACTGCAACATTGCATCATTAAACAGTTCCTGTTCGGCATTTATCACACAAAAATATAAAGTTTATTGGAAACGTGGGGGAACAGATATGTCAATTAAACAGATGCACACACGCACACACACTTTAGTCCACGCGCGCGCGAACGCACACGCACACACGCGAAAGAACGAATGAACACAGACGCACACAGAGACAGACACCCAGACACAGACACAGACACACACACAGACACACACACACACACACACACACACACACACACACCCCACTTTTTCATAAGAGGTTGTATGCCTGTGTGAAAAGGTGTGTCTTGAGTGCAGTTCTGAACTGTGAGGACGTTCCAGAGTGAGGAGTTGTGAGCGGCAGCTGGTTCCAGACAGTTGTGTCTGCCCTCAGGTGTCCAGTGAAGGTGTTCAGTGAAGGTGAAGGTGTTTAGTGAAGGTGTTCAGTGAAGGTGTTTAGTGAAGGTGTTGAGTGAAGGTGTCCAGTGAAGGTGTTTAGTGAAGGTGTTCAGTGAAGGTGTTCAGTGAAGGTGTTTAGTGAAGGTGTTCAGTGAAGGTGTTTAGTGAAGGTGAAGGTGTCCAGTGAAGGTGTTTAGTGAAGGTGTTCAGTGAAGGTGTTTAGTGAAGGTGTCCAGTGAAGGTGTTCAGTGAAGGTGTTCAGTGAAGGTGTTTAGTGAAGGTGTTCAGTGAAGGTGTTCAGTGAAGGTGTTTAGTGAAGGTGTTCAGTGAAGGTGTTCAGTGAAGGTGTTTAGTGAAGGTGTTCAGTGAAGGTGTTTAGTGAAGGTGTTCAGTGAAGGTGTCCAGTGAAGGTGTCCAGTGAAGGTGTTTAGTGAAGGTGTCCAGTGAAGGTGTTCAGTGAAGGTGTTCAGTGAAGGTGAAGGTGTTCAGTGAAGGTGTTCAGTGAAGGTGTTCAGTGAAGGTGTTCAGTGAAGGTGTTCAGTGAAGGTGTTCAGTGAAGGTGTTCAGTGAAGGTGTCCAGTGAAGGTGTTCAGTGAAGGTGTTCAGTGAAGGTGTCCAGTGAAGGTGTTCAGTGAAGGTGTTTAGTGAAGGTGTTCAGTGAAGGTGTTTAGTGAAGGTGTTCAGTGAAGGTGTTTAGTGAAGGTGTTTAGTGAAGGTGTTCAGTGAAGGTGTTCAGTGAAGGTGTTTAGTGAAGGTGTTTAGTGAAGGTGTTCAGTGAAGGTGTTCAGTGAAGGTGTTTAGTGAAGGTGTTTAGTGAAGGTGTTCAGTGAAGGTGAAGGTGTTCAGTGAAGGTGTTCAGTGAAGGTGTTCAGTGAAGGTGTTTAGTGAAGGTGTTCAGTGAAGGTGAAGGTGTTCAGTGAAGGTGTTCAGTGAAGGTGTTTAGTGAAGGTGTCCAGTGAAGGTGTTCAGTGAAGGTGTTTAGTGAAGGTGTTCAGTGAAGGTGTCTGCCCTCAGGTGTCTGCCCTCAGGTGTCCAGTGAAGGGCGGGCGATGTGACCTTGCTTTCTTTGTGTGGCCTGGACCAGTCCTTTTCCACCGCCTTCTCTTGGTGATGGTGTCGTCTCCTGGTTGTCCTGGGTCAGTAGTTGTTGATCTGGGATGTCAGTGGAGTGTCCTCTCCTGGTTGTCCTGGGTCAGTAGTTGTTGATCTGGGATGTCAGTGGAGTGTCCTCTCCTGGTTGTCCTGGGTCAGTAGTTGTTGATCTGGGATGTCAGTGGAGTGTCCTCTCCTGGTTGTCCTGGGTCAGTAGTTGTTGCTCTGGGATGTCAGTGGAGTGTCCTCTCCTGGTTGTCCTGGGTCAGTAGTTGTTGATCTGGGATGTCAGTGGAGTGTCCTCTCCTGGTTGTCCTGGGTCAGTAGTTGTTGATCTGGGATGTCACTGGAGTGTCCTCTCCTGGTTGTCCTGGGTCAGTAGTTGTTGATCTGGGATGTCAGTGGAGTGTCCTCTCCTGGTTGTCCTGGGTCAGTAGTTGTTGATCTGGGATGTCAGTGGAGTGTCCTCTCCTGGTTGTTCTGGGCCAGTAGTTGTTGATCTGGGATGTTATTGGAGTGTCCTCTCCTGGTTGTCCTGGGTCAGTAGTTGTTGATCTGGGATGTTATTGGAGTGTCCTCTCCTGGTTGTCCTGGGTCAGTAGTTGTTGATCTGGGATGTCACTGGAGTGTCCTCTCCTGGTTGTCCTGGGTCAGTAGTTGTTGATCTGGGATGTTATTGGAGTGTCCTCTCCTGGTTGTCCTGGGTCAGTAGTTGTTGATCTGGGATGTTATTGGAGTGTCCTCTCCTGGTTGTCCTGGGTCAGTAGTTGTTGATCTGGGATGTCAGTGGAGTGTCCTCTCCTGGTTGTCCTGGGTCAGTAGTTGTTGATCTGGGATGTCAGTGGAGTGTCCTCTCCTGGTTGTCCTGGGTCAGTAGTTGTTGATCTGGGATGTCAGTGGAGTGTCCTCTCCTGGTTGTCCTGGGTCAGTAGTTGTTGATCTGGGATGTCACTGGAGTGTCCTCTCCTGGTTGTCCTGGGTCAGTAGTTGTTGATCTGGGATGTTATTGGAGTGTCCTCTCCTGGTTGTCCTGGGTCAGTAGTTGTTGATCTGGGATGTTATTGGAGTGTCCTCTCCTGGTTGTCCTGGGTCAGTAGTTGTTGATCTGGGATGTCAGTGGAGTGTCCTCTCCTGGTTGTCCTGGGTCAGTAGTTGTTGATCTGGGATGTTATTGGAGTGTCCTCTCCTGGTTGTCCTGGGTCAGTAGTTGTTGATCTGGGATGTCAGTGGAGTGTCCTCTCCTGGTTGTCCTGGGCCAGTAGTTGTTGATCTGGGATATCACTGGAGTGTCCTCTCCTGGTTGTCCTGGGTCAGTAGTTGTTGATCTGGGATGTCAGTGGAGTGTCCTCTCCTGGTTGTCCTGGGTCAGTAGTTGTTGATCTGGGATGTCAGTGGAGTGTCCTCTCCTGGTTGTCCTGGGTCAGTAGTTGTTGATCTGGGATGTCAGTGGAGTGTCCTCTCCTGGTTGTCCTGGGTCAGTAGTTGTTGATCTGGGATGTCAGTGGAGTGTCCTCTCCTGGTTGTCCTGGGTCAGTAGTTGTTGATCTGGGATGTCAGTGGAGTGTCCTCTCCTGGTTGTCCTGGGTCAGTAGTTGTTGATCTGGGATGTCAGTGGAGTGTCCTCTCCTGGTTGTCCTGGGTCAGTAGTTGTTGATCTGGGATGTCACTGGAGTGTCCTCTCCTGGTTGTCCTGGGTCAGTAGTTGTTGATCAAATCAAATCAAATCAAATCAAAAACACTTTATTAATCCACATGGAAATTAAGTTGTGCAATCACAGGCTCATTGTAAACACTGGCATAAAATCATGCGCAACATAAGAAGAGATTAAAACTAGTCAAATAAGAATTCCCAATAGCTGACGATATACTAACCCCCCCACTCCCCACACACACATACTCATGTTAAGACAATAGGGTATTGCACAACAATATTAACAAATGAAAACATCCAACAAAAAAAAGGGTATAAGATTACTAAAAATGACATGCGCGCACGCACGCACACACACCCACACACACATACACACACACACACACACACACACACACACACACACACACACACACACACACACACACACACACGTTAAGACCATAAGGTATTGTACAACAATACATAAATAAAAACATCAAGGGAATAAATCGTATATATAAGTAAAATGCACACACACACACACACACACACACACGCACACACACACACTCACACACACACAAACAACGTATGCATGCACATAACATATGTCACGCCAATAAGATTAGAACATTAACATTAAGATACATGAAATCCAAGTAAAATAAGAAAATATTTAAAAATCACTTCCGATCACACACACACATAAATGCTTGCTTGCCCGTGCTCACCCGCTCAGTCCCACATGCACGCATAATGTCTGCTCCCATACACTCGTCTGCTGGTGAAGTTCAGGTGTTGCTGTGGCGAGGGGGCTTGGGGGGTGGGAGGGTTCACTTAGTGTATTGGATGTTTTGATTGTGTGCGCGAATGGCTGTAGGAATAAATGAATTAATGTATCGAGATGTTCTTGCGCGTGGAGCTCTAAACCTACCACTTATGTCTGACCTTCTGCTATTAATGTCATCATGTAGTGGGTGTCTTACGTCGGTCAAAATTGTTATTAGTCTGTCAGTCAGTTTTCTATTGTGCATGTCGCTAAAGGTGTCTTGTCTTATACCCACCACCCCACCCGCTTTCCTAATGACTTTTTCCAACCTGTCTTTGTCATGTTTGGTCAGGTTTTCCCCCCAGCACACGGCTCCGTATGTTAAAACACTACAGACAACAGATGTGTAAAACATTTGGAGCATCTGCTTGCATACATTAAAAGATTTCATTTTTCTAAGACAGTACATGCGACTGTTGCTCTTTTTAATGAGTGCAGTTGAGTTTTCATTCCAAGACAGCTTATTGTCGATTATCACACCGAGATATTTGTATGAGTCTAC
>NC_134884.1:49198851-49211351 GCF_041734735.1 Babylonia areolata
ATGTCCTATCTACACACCACACAGGTATTGTCAATGTCCTATCTGCAGACCACACAGGTATTGTCAATGTCCTATCTGCACACCACACAGGTATTGTCAATGTCCTATCTGCACACCACACAGGTATTGTCAATGTCCTATCTGCACACCACACAGGTATTGTCAATGTCCTATCTGCACACCACACAGGTATTGTCAATGTCCTATCTGTACACCACACAGGTATTGTCAATGTCCTATCTGCACACCACACAGGTATTGTCAATGTCCTATCTGCAGACCACACAGGTATTGTCAGTGTCCTATCTGTACACCACACAGGTATTGTCAATGTCCTATCTGCAGACCACACAGGTATTGTCAATGTCCTATCTGCACACCACACAGGTATTGTCAATGTCCTATCTGCACACCACACAGGTATTGTCAATGTCCTATCTGCACACCACACAGGTATTGTCAGTGTCCTACACACCACACAGGTATTGTCAATGTCCTATCTGTACACCACACAGGTATTGTCAGTGTCCTATCTGCACACCACACAGGTATTGTCAGTGTCCTATCTGCAGACCACACAGGTATTGTCAGTGTCCTATCTGCACACCACACAGGTATTGTCAAAGCAAAAAGAAACTCGCCATAACCCCCCCTCTCCTCCAGCCCCCATGTGTGTTGGATAAATGTGGAGGGATGGGGACACAGGGAGATGGAACAGTTTTGGTATGTGTGCACGTGATTCTGTGTATTCGTCTTTTTCTTCTTCTTCCTCATCTTCTCTGTCTGTCTGTCTGTCTGTCTCTCTCTCTCTCAAACTCTCTCTCCCCTTCTGTCTCTCTCTCTCTGTATGTGTGTGTGTGTGTGTGTGTGTGTGTGTGTGTGTGTGTGTGTGTGTGTGTGTGTGTGTGTGTGTGTGTGTGCGCGCGCGCGCTGATTATGCTTAAAGAAGAAAAAAATATCTTTTACTTAAATTTTCACAGTGACACAGACACACAGACACACACACAGACACACAGACACAGACACAGACACACAGACACACACACACACACACACACACACACACACACACACACACACACACAGACCCTCTCACCTTGTATTATATATTTTTAAAAAGTCCTACGATGAAATAATTGCATTCGTTAAGTAGAAATTCCAGAGAAATGCGGGCAGTATTCTCTCGTGTGACACCACACACACACACACACACACACACACACACACACACACACACACACACACGATTTTCTTACCTGATGTGTATACTTTTTGAACCTTTCTTTCCAGTTCTTTCCTTTTCGTTTCTTTCATGAAGAATTCCGTGTTTACAGTCAGGCTTCTTACCGTCGGCAGCTTGAGGTCTGCTGGATGAAAATGAGGCCAAGGTCAAGAAATGGGCTGTTTTCAATGTGATGGTAAACATCGTTTCCCTCTCTCTGTCTCTGTCTCTGTCTGTCTGTCTGTCTGTCTGTCTGTCTCTCTCTCTTTCTTTCTCTCCTTCTGACTGTCTCTCTGTCTCTGTCTGTCTGTCTGTCTCTCATTCTGCCTGTCTGTCACTGTCTCTCTATCTCTCGGGTTGGTTTACTGATGAATGTAGATGTTTTGGAAGAAAAGTTCGGAAATTACTCAGAAGGTGCAGAAGAGCATTGATAATGATGATGATAATTCAAACGCAAGGACTATAAGAGAATATGAAGAAGAAAAATAATTTCGTTAAAGAAGAAACAATCGGAAAGCAACATTTCTGTAGATGATTGGTTTATACACTTCAAAGCCTT
Source organism: Babylonia areolata (assembly GCF_041734735.1). NCBI lineage: Eukaryota > Metazoa > Mollusca > Gastropoda > Neogastropoda > Buccinidae > Babylonia > Babylonia areolata. Next base: position 49,200,633 of record NC_134884.1, read on the forward strand.
ATCAGATACAGATTTCTGTAGATGATTGCTTTATACACTTCAAAGCCTTATCAGATACAGATTTCTGTAGATGATTGCTTTATACACTTCAAAGCCTTGATGATTGGTTTATACACTTCAAAGCCTTATCAGATACAGATTTCTGTAGATAATTGGTTTATACTCTTCAAAGCCTTGATAATTGGTTTATACACTTCAAAGCCTTGATGATTGGTTTATACACTTCAAAGCCTGATTAGATACAGATTTCTGTAGATGATTGGTTTACACACTCCAAAGCCTTATCAGATACAGATTCGTTCAATAATAGTAGTGAACCTGAATTGCCAGAGATGGAGAATGAATCTATGAATCGCCCAATATCAAAAGAAGAAGTTTTTAATTGTATTGTAAATATATAGGTCCTGATGGAATCATTAGAGAGTTTTTGGTAGCTCCATGTGAAACATTTATATAATGTTTTTAAATAAATAGTTTCCAAACTTTATTTGATAAGTGTATTTTCCCCGACAGTTGGTGTGAATCGTCAAACTGTTCCACTCTACAAGAAAGGCGATATGAGTGATACTAATAATTACAGAGTCATATCACTGTGCAGTATCAGCAGCAAAGTAGCCAGTACAATCATTAATATCAGGCTTCAGGAATATTTTGAGCATAATAATATTACAGGCGAACATCAAGCTGGCTTTAAACGAGGATATTCAACAACTGATCATATGTTTACTCTTTTGCCTCTTATTCAGAAACAGTTTTCTCTAAATCGTTAACTTTATGTAGCGTTTATTGATTTTGAAAAGGTGTTTGATTCTATCAACAGAAATGTATCATGACCTATTCTGATAAAACAAGGGATAATAGGGAAGCTCTCCATGTGTATTAGATGTATGTACTGAGTAATTAGAACAAGAATTAAACGTATTAATGTTATATTAATTGTACAAGGGGGGTAAATCAAGGTGATGTGTGTAGTCCTTTTTTTTAAACATAAAATGAATTAGAATTAGAAGTAATAGACCAGTTAAGGCATGGTGGTAGATTCACAGTTGACTCAACAGAATTGTTTATATCATCGCTTGCTGATGATATCGTATTGCTCTCAGAGCCAGTTATTCGTCTACAAACACAACTACAGTAAATAACTAAAAATTCATCTACTAAATTGCAATTAAAGGTTAATCTTGATAGATATCATTGTTTTTAGAAAAGGGGAGCGAGGTTTGGGTGGTGGGGGGACTATTTGGCAGCAAGGGAAAGGTGGGTTTCCGATGGCATTGTTCTACCAGTTGTACGAACTTACAGACGCATTGGCATTGTTTTCTCTACTCGTTTGAGCTTTGGAGCTGCATGCAGAGACTTGTCTGGTAGAGCAAAGAATGCACTACTGCAAGCTATGAAAAAACTTTGTTGAACAATAACTATCTGGACAATTTTATTAAAACTATTTTGTACTCAGCTCCAATAAATAGTACAGTATGGTCAAGAATTATTGTGATTAGATAAGACTGTCATTGTACATTGTGAATCTGTTCACTTAATTGGACTGAAAAGGATTTTATGAGTCGACATGAAACACCTAATGATCTTGTGTATGGGGAAACAAACATATATCCAAACAGCGGGCGAGTGTGTGTGTGTGTGTGTGTGTGTGTGTGTGTGTGTGTGTGTGTGTGTGTGTGCATGTGCGTGTGTGTCAGTGTGCGCGCGCGTGTGTGTTAATGCGTGATGCGTGCGTGCGTGCGTGTGTGCGTGCGTGCGTGCGTGCGTGTGTCCGTGATTGCGTGTGTGTGTGCGCGCGCGTGTGTGTGGCGTCACACGAGCAAATATTGCCCGCATTCTTTAGGAATTTGTAGTTAACGAATGTAATTATTTCACCGTAGGCCTTTTTGAAGACAAGTAATAGAGGCTGAGGCCGGCAGGAATCCCAAACAGTCGTTACCCACTGGTCGTCCTTATTCCTCTGTTGCTGGCATCGTGTTTTGAGTTAGGTAGGAACTTCCTTCTGTCTGTCTGTCTCTCTGTCTGTCTGTCTTCCTTCCCTCATCCCTCCCTCCTTCTCTTCTTCCCTCCCTTCCTTCCTGCCTTCCTCCCCCTTCCTTCCCTTCCTTCCTTCCTCCCGCCTTCCCTTCCTCCTTCCCCTCCTCCCTTCCAGTGAGTGACCACGATCATGTCTTGATTATTCTGTCACCAGTGGGGGTCTGCGGGAAGAATCACTAATTCTATCTCTGTTCCTAAAAGACCTGTATTTCGCGGTATGTTGTCCCTAAAAGACCTGTATTTCGCGGTATGTTGTCCCTAAAAGACCTGTATTTCGCGGTGTGTTGTCCCTAAAAGACCTGTATTTCGCGGTATGTTGTCCCTAAAAGACCTGTATTTCGCGGTATGTTGTCCCTAAAAGATCTGTATTTCGCGGTGTGTTGTCCCTAAAAGACCTGTATTTCGCGGTGTGTTGTCCCTAAAAGACCTGTATTTCGCGGTATGTTGTCCCTAAAAGACCTGTATTTCGCGGTGTGTTGTCCAGGCTAGACCACTCCGGCTAGCGAAGTGTCCCACGGGTTAAAACAGCTCCAGCCCGTCATTTACTGTTACTTTGACCCATGATCCCTACACTAAAAATTTCGATTACTACTTTACTTCTCGTGGAAGGTTCCAGCAACTGATATAAAAAAAAGGGGGGCGGGGGGGGGGGGGGGGGGGGGGGGGGGGGGAGGGAGTTGTTAGCAGCCACTCTGACACCCATGACACAAGGTGCCGGTATCACTGGCCGCCACAGCTCTCTGAGGCAGGGCGTTCCAGTCCCAGGATTATTCTCGGGAGAATACTTCTTGTCTGTACTGACGTCCTGCTGTAGCTAAACACGGTCCTTGGGCGCTGCAGTCTTGTACACTGCCGTGTCATCTGTAAACAGGCGTACTTTTGATGCCAGCTCCTCAGGCAGATCATTGCTGTAGCTCAGAAAGAGGCATGGGTCAAGAACTGAACCTTGTGGTGCCCCTGAGAGGACTTTCGTGAAGCTGGACCCGTTCACGACTACTGCCTGTTTTCTATTGGTGAGGAAGTCTGTGACCTCATCTTTGGTTTCACCACAAGTGATGTAGTAATGGAGTTTGTGCAGGAGCAGGCTGTGGTTGACCTTATCAAAGGCCTTTGCAAAGTCCATGACAAGAATATCTTTCTGTAACCCCTGTTCTGCGCTTTCCAGCAATTTGCAACTCCACACACTGCGTTTCGCCGGATCTCTCTCTTCTGGAGCCAGGCTGTTGTTCACAAAGTATCCCATGCTGGTCAGGGTGATGCATGACGGCACTGGTGACACATGCTCCATGGTGTTGTATGACGGCACTGGTGACACATGCTCCATGGCGTTGCATGACGGGCACTGGTGACACATGCTCCATGGAGTTGCACTGACGGCTACTGGTGAACCCATGCCCATGGCGTTGCATGACGGCACTGGTGACACATGCTCCATGGTGTTGCATGACGGCACTGGTGACACATGCCCCATGGCGTTGCATGACGGCACTGGTGACACATGCTCCATGGCGTTGCATGACGGCACTGGTGACACATGCTCCATGGTGTTGCATGACGGCACTGGTGACACATGCTCCATGGTGTTGTATGACGGCACTGGTGACACATGCCCCATGGTGTTGCATGGTACGCTGATCAGAGACACCGGTCGGTAGTTGGCTGGATCGTACTGCTCTCCCTTTATAAAGACTGGCGTTACGTCAGCGTCCTTCCGGTCAGATGGAACCGTCCCGGCGGAAATGGACGACTGTAAGATAGGTGTCAAGACTGGTGCTGATTGTGACGCTAGCTCTTTCAGTATGCGCTGGCTGATGATGCTGTCTGGACCACTGGCTTAGCTGAGCTGAAGCTTGACAATAGCTTTCTCGCACCGACCTCTTATATATATATATTGTTTTTTGTTTTGGTTTTTTTTTTGGTTTTTTTGTTTTGTTTTTGCTGCCCCATCATCTGCACCGTTTCAGTGGCATCACTCCCACACCGTTCATTCCGAGTCCCCCAGACACAGCCACACCTTGGTTCATCTGTCGCAGCCCCAGTGCCGGCAGTCCAGAGGGAACCATCGATGCCAGGTCGCCAGAGGGCCACACACCAGAGGAGACCCTTCACTGCTGCTGAGTCACTTCGGTGGTGTTCAGTGGTGCCTGTTCTGATTTAAAACACTTAGTTCACCACCTCCTAAGCCCTCTACTGACCACAATAATGTAAATTTTTCCAAGAATCTTTTAGTTCACCTTGTATTATAACCAAGAAATGTCTCTGATTAACAAAGACTGGCTTTTGACAAACAAAGACCTTTTTTTTTATAACTAAGACTGGTTTCTGATTGACAAAGACTGGATTTGATTAACTAAAACTGGTTTTTTATTAACTTTTAATGATTAAGGCTTGGCTTTGAATAGCAAAGACTGGTTTTTGAATAACAAAGACTGGTTTTTGAATAACAAAGACTTTTTGAATAACAAAGACTGGTTTTTGAATAACAAAGACTGGTTTTTGAACAGCAAAGACTGGTTTTTGATTAAAAAAAGACTTGGTTTTGAATAACAAAGACTTTTTTTTTTATTTAACAAAGACTGGTTTTTTAACAGCAAAGACTGGTTTTTGAATAACAAAGACTGGTTTTGAATAACAAAGACTGGTTTTTGAATAACAAAGACTGGTTTTTGAATAACAGAGACTTGTTTTTGAATAACAAAGACTGGTTTTTGAATAACAAAGACTGGTTTTCGAATAACAAAGACTTGTTTTTGAACAGCTAAGACTGGTTTTTGAATAACAAAGACTTGTTTTTGAATAACAAAGACTGGTTTTTTAACAGCAAAGGCTTGTTTTTGAATAACAAAGACTGGTTTTTGAATAACAAAGACTGGTTTTCGAATAACAAAGACTTGTTTTTGAACAGCTAAGACTGGTTTTTGAATAACAAAGACTTGTTTTTGAATAACAAAGACTGGTTTTTGAACAGCAAAGGCTTGTTTTTGAATAACAAAGACTGGTTTTTGAACAGCAAAGACTGGTTTTGGAATAACAAAGACTTGTTTTTGAACAGCAAAGACTTGTTTTTGAATAACGAAAACTGTTTTTTGACACCTCTTCTCTTCCAGTCCCCGGGCTGCACCTCATGTGTACACTCCGCTGTAACTGTGGGGTTCCCACGGCGTTCATCTTCATTTCATCCTATTTTGGGTTTTGTCTGTGTTTATTTCCTTTTTTTTGGGGGGGGGGGGGGGGGAGGGGATGGGGGGGGGGGGGTATGTATATATATCTTCCAATTCGTTTTGTTTTATTCAATTTTATGTTATGTTGTCTGATTTTTTTTTATTTTAGGGACTGTGGGTTGGTGTGTGTCTTTGTGCCTAATTGTATTGCTTTCCTCTTTGTCACAGATTCCTCTGTGTGAAACTCGGGCTACTCTGCCCGGGGAGAGCGCGTCGCTACAAGGCAGCGTCTCCCATTCTTTTTTTCTCTGTTTTTACTGCCTGCAGGTGTATTTGTATTCCTGTCAACGCATATTTGTCCACACAATTATGGCAGGGACAAACCTTGTGTTGCCGCGGGTTCTTATTAGTGCGCTAAGCGCATGCTCCACACGGGACATCGATTTGTCGTCTCATCTGAATGGCTTGTGCACAGAGAAACACTTAAAGTCTAGTGTGTGGGGGGAAGGGGAAGGGCGCGGGGGTAAGGGGGTGGAACGAGGGGGAGTGGGGGGGGGGTGGGCGGGGCGGGGGCTGAGTGCGGGATTCAATCCCGTTCGTCCAGCTGGACCACTGTATCGCCACTGGACCACCACTGGACCACTGTATCACCACTGGACCACTGTGTCACCACTGGACCACTGTATCGCCACTGTATCACCACTGGACCACTGTATCACCACCACTGGACCACTGTATCACCACTGGACCACTGTGTCACCACTGGACCACTGTATCACCACTGGACCACTGTATCACCACTGTATCACCACTGGACCACTGTATCACCATTCGACCACTGTATCACCACTGTATCACCACTGGACCACTGTATCACCACTGGACCACTGTATCACCACTGGACCACTGTATCACCACTGTATCACCACTGGACCACTGTGTCACCACTGGACCACTGTATCACCACTGTATCACCACTGTATCACCACTGGACCACTGTATCACCACTGGACCACTGTATCACCACTGTATCACCACTGGACCACTGTGTCACCACTGGACCACTGTATCACCACTGGACCACTGTATCACCAATGTATCACCACTGGACCACTGTGTCACCACTGGACCACTGTATCACCAATGTATCACCACTGGACCACTGTATCACCACTGGACCACTGTGTCACCACTGTATCACCACTGGACCACCACTGGACCACTGTGTCACCACTGGACCACTGTATCACCACTGTATCACCACTGGACCACTGTGTCACCACTGGACCACTGTATCACCACTGGACCACTGTATCACCACTGTATCACCACTGGACCACTATGTCACCACTGGACCACTGTATCACCACTGGACCACTGTATCACCACTGTATCACCACTGGACCACTGTGTCACCACTGGACCACTGTGTCACCACTGTATCACCACTGTATCACCACTGTATCACCACTGTATCACCACTGGACCACTGTATCACCACTGGACTACTGTATCACCACTGTATCACCACTGGACCACTGTGTCACCACTGGACCACTGTATCACCACTGGACCACTGTATCACCAATGTATCACCACTGGACCACTGTGTCACCACTGGACCACTGTATCACCACTGGACCACTGTATCACCACTGTGTCACCACTGTATCACCACTGGACCACTGTATCACAACTGTCTCACCACTGGACCACTGTATCACCACTGTATCACCACTGGACCACTGTATCACCACTATATCACCACTGGACCACTGTATCACCACTGTATCACCACTGGACCACTGTATCACCACTGTATCACCACTGGACCACTGTATCACCACTATATCACCACTGGACCACTGTATCACCACTGTATCACCACTGGACCACTGTATCACCACTATATCACCACTGGTCCACTGTGTCACCACTGGACCACTGTATCTCCACTGTGTCACCACTGGACCACTGTATCACCACTGTGTCACCACTGTATCACCACTATATCACCACTGGACCACTGTGTCACCACTGGACCACTGTATCACCACTGTATCACCACTGGACCACTGTATCACCACTGTGTCACCACTGTATCACCACTGGACCACTGTATCACCACTGTATCACCACTGGACCACTGTATCACCACTGTATCACCACTGGACCACTGTATCACCACTGTGTTACCACTGGACCACTGTATCACCACTGTGTCACCACTATGTCACCACTGGACCACTGTATCACCACTGTATCACCACTGTGTCACCACTGGACCACTGTGTCACCACTGTATCACCACTGTGTCACCACTATGTCACCACTGGACCACTGTATCACCACTGTGTCACCACTGTATCACCACTGGACCACTGTATCACCACTGGACCACTGTATCACCACTGTATCACCACTGGACCACTGTATCACCACTGTGTCACCACTGGACCACTGTGTCACCACTGGACCACTGTTTCACCACTGTATCACCACTGGACCACTGTATCACCACTGGACCACTGTATCACCACTGTGTCACCACTGTTTCACCACTGTATCACCACTGGACCACTGTATCACCACTGGACCACTGTATCACCACTGTGTCACCACTGTGTCACCACTGTATCACCACTGTGTCACCACTGGACCACTGTATCACCACTGGACCACTGTGTCACCACTGTATCACCACTGTGTCACCACTGTATCACCACTGTATCACCACTCTACCTGGTCTGTGGCTGTCTGTCTGTGGCTAAATGTCTTTGTCTGTCTGCGTCTTTGTGTGTCTGTGTGTTTGTGTCTGTCTGTGTCTCTGTGCGTCTGTCTTTGTCTGTCTGTGTCTTTGTGTGTTTGTGTCTGTCTGTGTCTCTGTGCGTCTGTCTTTGTCTGTCTGTGTCTTTGTGTGTTTGTGTCTGTCTGTGTCTTTGTGTGTTTGTGTCTGTCTGTGTCTCTGTGTGTCTTTGTCTGGGACTTTGTGTGTGTCTGTATCTTTGTCTGTGTCTGTGTGTCTGTGTCTTTGTGTGTCTTAGTCTGTGTCTGTGTGTGTCTGTATCTTTGTGTGTCTGTGTCTGTGTCTTTGTCTGAATCTGTGTGTCTGTGTCTGCGTCTATTGTTGTGTTTGTGCTTGTGTCTGTTATTATAATTGTATTACTCTTTTTGTCACAACAAATTTCTCTGTGTGAAATTCGGGCTGCTCTCCCCAGGGAGAGCGCGTCGCTACACTAAGAGCGCCAACCATTTTGGGGGGTGGGTGGGTATTTTTTCCTGCTTGCAGTTTTAGTTTTCCTATGGAAGTGTTTTTTTTCTACAGAATTTTGCCAGGAACAACCCTTTTGTTGCCGTGGGTTCTGCACGCCGGTTTATCGTCTCATCCGAATGACTAGCGTCCAGACCACCACTCAAGGTCCAGTGCACGGGGAGAAAATACTGGCGACTGTGTCTGTGCCTATGTCTGTGTCTGTCTGTGTTTTTGTGTCTGTATCTGTGTATTTGTGTCTGTGACTTCATGTCTGTGTCTGTGTGTCTGTGTCTTTGTGTCTGTGACTTCATGTCTGTGACTTCATGTCTGTGTCTTTGTGTCTGTGTGTCTGTGACTTCATGTCTGTGTCTTTGTGTCTGTGACTTCATGTCTGTGTCTTTGTGTCTGTGTCTTCATGTCTGTGTGTCTGTGACTTTGTGTCTGTGACTTCATGTCTGTGTCTTTGTGTCTGTGTGTCTGTGACTTCATGTCTGTGTCTTTGTGTCTGTGACTTCATGTCTGTGTCTGTGTCTTTGTGTCTGCGACTTCATGTCTGTGTCTTTGTGTCTGTGTGTCTGTGACTTCATGTCTGTGTCTTTGTGTCTGTGTGTCTGTGTCTTCATGTCTGTGCCTGTGTGTCTGTGACTTCATGTCTGTGTCTTTGTGTCTGTGACTTCATGTCTGTGTCTTTGTGTCTGTGTCTTTGTGTCTGTGACTTCATGTCTGTGTCTTTGTGTCTGTGATTTCATGTCTGTGTCTGTGTGTCTGTGTCTTTGTGTCTGTGACTTCATGTCTGTGTCTGTGACTTCATGTCTGTGTCTTTGTGTCTGTGTGTCTGTGACTTCATGTCTGTGTCTTCATGTCTGTGTCTTTGTGTCTGTGACTTCATGTCTGTGTCTTTGACTTCATGTCTTTGTCTGTGTGTCTGTGTCTTTGTGTCTGTGACTTCATGTCTGTGTCTGTGTGTCTGTGACTTCATGTCTGTGTCTTTGTGTCTGTGTGTCTGTGACTTCATGTCTGTGTCTTTGTGTCTGTGTGTCTGTGACTTCATGTCTGTGTCTCTGTGTCTGTGACTTCATGTCTGTGTCTTTGTGTCTGTGTCTGTGTGTCTGTGTCTGTGTGTCTGTGTGTTCATGTCTGTGTCTGTGTGTCTGTGACTTCATGTCTGTGTGTCTGTGACTTCATGTCTGTGTCTCTGTGTCTGTGTCTTTGTGTCTGTGTCTTTGTGTCTGTGTGTTCATGTCTGTGTCTTTGTGTCTGTGACTTCATGTCTGTGTGTCTGTGTCTGTGTCTTCATGTCTGTGTCTTTGTGTCTGTGACTTCATGTCTGTGTCTGTGTGTCTGTGTCTTTGTGTCTGTGTCTTTGTGTCTGTGACTTCATGTCTGTGTCTGTGTGTCTGTGTCTTTGTGTCTGTGACTTCATGTCTGTGTCTGTGTGTCTGTGACTTCATGTTTGTGTATGTGTGTCTGTGTCTGTGACTTCATGTCTGTGTCTGTGTGTCTGTGACTTCATGTTTGTGTATGTGTGTCTGTGGCTGCCTATGTCTTTGTCTGTGTCTGTTGTTGTGTCTTTGTGTCTTTGTGCCTGTGTCTGAACCTGTGCTTGTGTCTATGTCTTTGTGTCTGTCTCTGTATATCTGCATTTGTGTCTTTGTGTCTGTGTCTTTGCATCTTTTCGTCTGTGTCTTTGTGTCTGTGTCTGTGCCTCTCTCTCTCTCTCTCTCTCTCTCTCTCTCTCTCTCTCTGTGTGTGTGTGTGTGTGTGTGTGTGTGTGTGTGTGTGTGTGTGTGTTTCTGTTCCTTTGTGTGTGTATTTGCTTTAGTTTGTGTCTATTGTTAACAGTGCACGTGAAAAACGGTCAGTGCCTCACTTCGGACAGGGAGAGGCCTCTCTGCACTGACTGCCTCCAAGCCGATCGTTCTGAGACATCTTCCCGGGTGTTCAGGTCGACGTTGAAGGCTTCACATCTCTCCAGCAGACGTCTTCACGGCGCAGTCGGGGTGTGCCTGTGGGACGTGTTCCCTGTGCCAGTTCTCCGTGCAGGGGATCTTTGAGGTCCGGACATCGTCCACTCCTGCCACGTGACCCAGCCGGCGTATTGCGTTTTACAGCAGGGTGGTCATTCTGCAGACCCCAGCTGTTTTTTGGGCATTGTCCTGCCAGGTGATGTTGTCCTGCCAGGTGATGTTTGGGACATTGTCCTGCCAGGTGATGTTGTCCTGCCAGGTGATGTTGTCCTGCCAGTTGATGTTTGGGACATTGTCCTGC